>NC_057865.1:194153607-194460305 GCF_019393635.1 Dromiciops gliroides
TTACTGATTTGACTCTTGTAGAAAAGGGGGTCAGTCATCCTCACCAAACTGCACACACAGTGCAAGTAAGCCAATGTAGCTGAAGCAGCCAGGGAGAGAAAGAAGGCTTCATGTACCAGGCAAGTCAAACCACCAACAATAACAACTCAAACACCATTTTCCCTAAGACCTTAATGAGGACATCCCAGGACTGTGAAACCAAGAGTCTTGGCAATAGCAATGCTTCTAGCTCAGTGCTCTCAGGCATCATCATTTGAAGTGATCCCTGTACAGATACAGCCTGGCAACTGCTCCTAAACATGCTACAGCCATACCTACTAAAGACCCACCAGAAAAAAAAAGTCCTTTCCACCAATATGCTTCAATATGAGAAACTCATATCATTTCATCAGTAGAAATGACATTAATAAATAGTCATGCTAATAAGCATTAGCATCTATTTTCCTGCTTTACCCTAAGGACTATGGGACTTTTCCATCTGACTTACAGCAAAAACCTTTAGTACTTATTGCCTCTCCTCCAAGAATTGGAGCTCTGTGAGAGCAGGTATTGTCTTTTTTTTTTTCTATTTGTATCCTCAGAGATCAGCACAGTGCTTTCCATATAGTGAGCATTTAATTAATGCTTCATTCATTCAGCTTGTTGGCAGTTATCTATCAGAACACCTCAGAAATTTGTGTTGGCCCTGTGCTGTTCAATGCTTTTATCAATGATTTGAACAAAATCATAGATGCAATGCTCATCTATGGTCAAATAACACAAAGCTGGGAAGAATAGCTAACACACTGAATGACAGGATCTTGACCAATTAAAGCAAAGGGCTGAATCCAATAAGATTAAATTCAACAAGGTTGATGAGATTACATAATTAAGGCATTTTATCGACCCTTAAGCACTCTAGAAATGCTAATTATTATTATTCTCATTACTACAGACAAGGTCATACATGGTTTCCAAAAATTCCTAAATATAGCATGGTAGAAGCATTGGTTACATAATAGATTGTCTAAAATAGAGCTAGAGATTTTAGTAGACCATAAACTCAATGTGAGTCAACAGTGTGATAAGGCAGTCAATTAAAGTAATTAAAACATGGGTTGCATTATGAGGTGTAGAACTTTCAAGAAAAAGGACCTATAGTCTCCCTATCCTCTGCTCTAATCATACCGCATATGACTACTGTGTCATGTTCTGGGTGCCCTGATATAAAGACAACAATAAAAAAATATTTAAAGTGTACAAAACCAAAAATATTTATAGCAGCTCTCTTTATGGAGGCAAAGGATTGGAAATCAAGGGAATGCCCATCAATTGGGGGATGGCTAAACAAGTTGTGCTATATTAATGTAATGGAATACTATTGTGCTACAAGAAACAATGAGCAGGAGGATTTCAGAGAAACCTAGAAACTTAAGTGAACTGACGCTGAGTGAACTGTGATAGACTTAACTCTTCTCAGCAACACAATGACATACAACTCCGAATGACATACAAGACAACTCCAAAGAACTCGTGATAGAAAATGTTCTCCACATCCAGATTGAACCATACTGTTTCTATTTGGGGTTTTTTTTCTTTTTTGAGGTTTTTCCCCTGTGTTCTGATTTTTCTTTCACAACATGAATAATGCAGAAATATGTTTAACATGATTGTACATATATAACCTATATCAGATTGCTTTCTGTCTTGGGGGGGAGGGAAGGGATGGAGGGAGAAAAATTTGGAACTAAAAATCTTATGAAAAAAAAATGTTGGGGCAGCTAGGTGGCACAGTGGATAGAGCACCTGCTCTGGACAGGAGGACCTGAGTTCAAATCCGACCTCAGACACTTATCACTTACTAGCTGTGTGACTCTAGGCAAGTCACTTAACCCCAATTGCCTCACCAAAAAATAAAAAGAAAAAAGAAAAAAGAAAAAAAATGTTGAAAACTATCTTTACATGTAACTGGAAAATAATAAAATACTTTTATGATAAAAAGAAAGTGTACAAAGGAGGGAAACGAGGATGGTGAAGAGCCTTTAATTCATGTAGTACAAGAATTAGTTGAAGGAATTAGGAGTGTTTACTCTAGGAAAAAGGCAGGGGGCGGGGAACATGATAGATGTTTTCAAATATTGAAGGGCTGTCATGTGGGAGAGGGATTTGTCTCAGTTGTGTGTGGCCCCAGAGGGCAGAACCAGATGCAAGAAGTGGAATTTACAATAAGGCAAATTTAGGCTTCATGTCAGGAAAACCTTTCCAACAATTAGAGGTATATGAAAATGGAAAAGACTAGCCTGAGAGGTAATGAGTTGCTTCTCAATGGAAGTCTTCAAGAAGAGGCTAGATGGCCACTTGTTGGGTATGTTACAGTATCTTTGGGGTACATTTTGGAGTAGATGGCTGTTGAACCCCAGCTATGAAATTCTATGATCATGTGCCTCTTTAAATCAATAAAGAGCCTGAGAAATTATGGTCAGGTAAGTAGAAGGAAAAAAGAAAAAAAAATTGTCACAAAAGTCAAGAGAAGGGAAAAGGTGAAGAGGTGTTTAACAAACTCAAAATATGTAATGGAATAAAAATAACCTGTAGATAGAGATCATTCCTTTTTCTGCAATCTATTCCACAAGTAAGAAATCACTGGTAACCTTTGAAGGAAAGTTCCCAATTTCAAGTAATTAAGAAATACTGAAAGGAACATGGAAGTTTTCTCTGGGATTTTGCTTATGAGAGAGAGAAAAGATATAGGACAATAACTTGATTTTTTGTTTGTTTGTTTGTTTGCTTTTGCAGGGCAATGAGAGTTAAGTGACTTGCCCAGGGTCACACAGCTAGTGTCAAGTGTCTGAGGCTGGATTTGAACTCAGGTCCTCCTGAATCCAGGGCCGGTGCTTTATCCACTGCACCATCTAGCTGCCCCAGGACAATAACTTGAAAGGATGACAGATCAGGAACATTTTTTTTTTTGGATGCTGGAAGAGACCTAGGAATGTTGGTAGGCCAGAAAGGAAGGAGCTGGTAGATAAAGGGGGATTAATAACCCAGATATAGGGGTATAATTTTAAAAAGCAAGTTCTTATAAGAGACAGGAGATAGGAACAAGGAAAAAAAATGAGGGTAGACCTTGGCAAAGAAAAAAAAACACCTTTTTGTCAGAGACTGAAGCAAAGGAAGTCAAAATAGGGGTTGATTTGGAGAGATTTGGAAATAAAATTAGAAGATAGGAAGTAGTTCCTGGTGAATGGCTTCTATTTTCTCAGTAAGGGAGGCAAAGACCTCTGCTGAAGAAGATCCTGAAGATGCTGCTTTAAAAGATTTGAAGGAAAAAGAGATGGTTTAGAACAGCTACTATGAAAGGTAGGGTAGAAAACAAATTAGTGAGGAATAAAAGAGCTGCCATGAAACAGTGAGGGTCCAGTTGAAATTGGATAACATAAATTCAGATATTTTCTTGTTAATTAACTAAGATTAATTCTTTTGCTCTTCCTTTTTATTATTTAGTATTTTGCTTTTCCTCAATTACATGTAAAACATTTGTGGGGGGCAATGAAGGTCCAGTGACTTGCCCAGGGTCACACAGCTAGTAAGTGTCAAATGTCTGAAGCCGGATTTGAACTCAGGTCCTCCTGAATCCAGGGCCAGTGCTTTATCCGCTGCACTACCTAGCTGTTGCCAATTCTCTTGCTCTTCTACTTTGCCTCTCCCATTAAAGAAAAGGAAACCTTTAAAGTAATTATGCCATCAAGCAAAGAAAAATCCCTTATTTACCAAATCAAAAAGAAAGTTTCATTATGCATTTTGAATCCATCACCTCTCTGTCAGAAGGTGAGTAGCAAACTTTATCCTTTGTCCTCAGAAATTTTTGTCATTGCATTGATCAGAATTCTTAAGTCTTTCAAAGTGACAACATTAATTTTAATGGATCTATTCAGCATATTGTGTGAATTTCTTTGGTGTCATTGAGCTGCATTCAAGGAAGAGGACATAAACTGGATGGTAAGAACAATCCAGGGTCAGGGGTTGGCAAAAATTAGTGTCTATGGAACAAGAGGGTAAGGATTCAAGGAGAGTGTAAAGCTCCACTAGTTGATTGTAAAGTGATGGCTGCATACATAGGAAGGTGAAACAGGAGAAGCGATAGACTATAAGAGCAGGGAGAGGGGCGGCTAGGTGGCGCAGTGGATAGAGCCTCGGCCCTGGAGTCAGGAGTACCTGAGTTCAAATCTAGCCTCAGACGCTTAACACTTACTAGCTGTGTGACCCTGGGCAAGTCACTTAACCCCAATTGCCTCACTAAAAAAAAAAAAAGAGCAGGGAGAAGTGGGGACCCTAGAGGTCATGGTAAGAAAAGATAATAGAAGACAAAGAGCAAAGAGAAAGGTAGGGAAGAAATAAGTATTTATTAATGCCTATTCCAGGCACTGCACTAAGTGCTTCACAAATATTACCTCATAAGATCCTCAACAACAATACTACAAATTATCCCCATTTTATGGTTGAGGAAACTGAGTCAAACAGAGGTTATGTGACTTGCCCAAGGTCACACAGTAAGTGTCTGAGGATGGATTTGAACTCAGGTCTTCCTGATTCCAAGCCCAGTGGTCTATCCACTATCCCTTTCAGAAGAATTGGGACAGAGGACAAGATGGAGGTGAAACATAGAGTGATGGTGAAAACAAAGTTAGAATCATCCCTATATGTGACAGTAGTAGACAAGATAGAGTCTTTGGAGGTTGAGGTATTGGTGTGTTAGGAGAACAAGATATTTGAGGGAGCTTCAATACATATATTAAAGTCCCCAATATGGAGCTAGGAGTTGGGATAGAGAGGAAGAATGTAATCCCGGAATTGAACTATTTGAGAAATGAGGGGAAATTATTTAAGGGTTAAGAGATGACCACAACTAGGATCTGGTTACAGTTATATAGATGGAGGCAGTAAACATTGTAGGAGAAGCTACCAAATAATTACAGGAGAGAGAGCGCCTGGTAGTAGTAATGGAAAACAAAGAATATGCCTCTACTTCCTCCTGGCCTGTTGTTGGAGCAGGATGGGGGTGGGGGGGGGGGGGGCGAGGCAGGGGGACATGAGATAAGGTACACAAATTACTATAGAGGGTGGCCAGATAGTCAAAATATTTTGAGGACTGCCAGGTTGCTGAGTGCAAGAAGATGAAAGAATATGATACAAAAATGCTTAGTGTGAAGAAAAGTCTATTAAATATAGAACAGGGGTTTTGGAGGCTATATGCAAGAAAAAGACAGTTGGCTCACCAATACAATGGTACAAGAAAGTTCCAAAGGCCTCATGTTGGAAAAGGCTCTCCAAATCCAGGCGGGGGAAAAAAGAACTGTGTAATATAGATGCTGATTGAACCATATTATTTCTTTTGTTTTTGGTGCTGGTGTGTTTTTTGTTTGTTTGTTTTTTTAAATTTTTTTTTTTGGCATGGCAACGGGGGTTAAGTAACTTGCCCAGGGTCACACAGCTAGTGTCAAGTATCTGAGGCCGGATTTGAACTCAGGTACGCCTGAATCCAGGGCCAGTACTCTATCCACTGCGCCACCTAGCTGCCCCTGGTGTTTTTCTTTTTTGAGGTTTTTCCTTTTTTGCTCTGATTTTTCTCTTATAACATGACTAATGCAGAAATATGTTTAATGTTACATATATATATATAACTTGTATCAGATTGCCTGCTGTCTAGGGGAGGGAGGGAGAAAATTTTGAAATTGGAAATCTTATGTAAACAAATGTTTATATAAATGAGGACTATCTTTGCATGTAACTGGAAAATAAATACTTTTATCAGGAAAAAAAGAAAAAAAGAAAAAGACATTTGGAAAGGGACTCGATGAACTGAAATGGATGGGAATGAAGCAGCAAGGAGCTTGATTTGAGGATTAGGAAGGGACAGAACCACAAAGTTGAGGAGAGGACACAGGCTTTGCCCTTCATTTTTTTGTTATATGGGAAAGTTCTGGGCTAAGTGAAAGAGGCTGACACTTCAGTAACCTCACTTTCTTTCTTCTTGAAGACAGGAGCAAGGACTCAGGCTCTGACATCATGGTACAATAGAAAGACTATTGACTCTGGAGTAAAAGGACCTGGAGCCAAATCCCTTCTCTGATGCTGACTAGCTGCATGTGAGGTATATGGGGTATTCAGGGAGGAGTAGCTCCTCTAGTGTGAGGGCTTGCTGTGCCTTTTTCAGGGCTGCTCATTCACCCAACTCTCACCGGTGATTCCAAGAAATTGTAGCATGCCCTGCAACCACACCCTGGTAAACCCATCTCAGTTGACGGGCTAACCCACGTTAAGGGTAATTGACAGACCTCAAACCCACTAGTGAGTTAGGAGGACATCTACCCCAAGCATGTGAAGTCTTCTCCTGGAGGAACAGATGAGTGAGAACAACTTGTTCCGATGGCCATGAAGGTGACTGGAGCACAGATGATGTGTTCTCAGAGCTTGGTCAGACATCAAAGACACCAAGGTCATCCACTGCATCCTGGCCCATCGTCAGTCATACTGACTTTTATCCTGACACTGGACTTTGATGGTTCTGGAAGAGAGAGTGAGACCAATCACTTTGTGAAACTCTGCCTCACTTAAAGTAAATTCACATGCAAGTCAAGACATTATGCTGTGATGTTATTAGTCCTCTTCAAAAATGAAGGATGAATAACAACAACAGCACCTGTATGACCTTGGGCAAGTTAGTTAAGTGACTAGATGGTCTCTGAGGTCCCTTCTAACTCTAAATATATGATCCCAAGATCCCTGGAGAAGTGGAAATCATCAGTAGTAACACCAAGTATTCCTCTCATGGGATACCCTCAACCCTACTTAAGTCTAATAGACAGTATAGGAACCTATGAGAGGGGGAAGACCACAGAATAGGGATGAAAAGTTGCCATTTATGTGCTCAACTGTGAGTCCTTCCAGTTTTGCATTATTTTTTGTCAAATAGAAACAAAACTTCCTTTATAATAGGAGATGATGATTCATTGAGGTCTAGATAAGACAAATTCTGCTGTTCCCATTAGAAACATTAGATGGGGGGGGGTAGTAGGGAGAAGAAAAGCTAACTTCAAACGTTCTCAGGAGGAACTCTAGTGTGATTCCCAAGCCAAGAAAACATTTTGAGACACCTCCAAGATTGAACAAATTCATGTAAACCCAGAACTGTGGTTCTGGGCCACACGTTACAAGTATATAGTGTGGTCTCAGATACCAACTCTCTTCCAAACCAAACCAAAGGCAACAAATATTCTTTCTGCTATTTGCTCAGGCCAAAAAAACAAGGAGTGTCTTTTCTTGGTTAGAGCAGGCCCTGGAGATAGAAGACTACTCTCTTAAATCTCATTCCTGACTCAGCTTCTGACTCAACAGGTGACCTTGGGCATGCTGTATGAAACTTTTGTGCGTCAGCTCAACATCTATAAAAGTAGTGATAATAGTCCTCTCAGGTTCTTTGAATGGTGCAAGACTTTATTAACTGGTGGCTGCAACAGCATATAACCACAGATGAAAGACATTTATAAGGCTCAAGCTTTGTTCCTAGTTGTATGCTTTGTTAAATCTGTTTTAATTAACTGGCAATAGGGTTTCTACATCTTCCCTTGTTGGGGCTAATTCTTTGCAACAGTTCCAAAGTTTCTGATAGCCCAAATGTACATTTCTCCTGGGCTCAATTTTCACTAGTTACAATTGGGCTGTATTTTCCACAGTAAATGTGTACCTGAGATAAATTGTATATGAATGAATATTTTGTTGTTGCCAATCAATTCACTTTTTATTCATTTGGATTTGCTTTACTGTGTCTTGGTTTCTCATAGTCACTAGCTTCCATTTGTTTGATCCTAGTTCTTAGGCAATAATTTTCATCAGACAGCTTTTTTATCTCCTTTTCCATTTGGCTTTTCAATCTGTTGACTTTTTTCTCATAGCTCTCCTTCATTGCTCTCATTTCTCTTTCCATTATTTCCTCCACATCTCTAAATATTCCGTCTATCTCTCCTACTTTCTCTTCAAAGTCCCTTTTGAGCTCTTCCATGGTCTGAAACCAATTCATATTTTTCTTGGAAGCTTTGGATGTAGGGCCCCTTCTGAGGATGCACCTCCATCTTCCTTGTCACTAAAGAAACTTTCTATTGTTCTCAACTTTCTTTGCTTGCTCATCTTGCCTTTTATTTTATTTTATTTTATTTGCGGGGCAATGGTGGTTAAGTGACTTGCCCAGGGTCACACATGCTAGTAAGTGTCAAGTGTCTGAGGCTGGATTTGAACTCAGGTCCTCCTGAATCCAGGGCCAGTGCTTTATCCACTGCACCACCTACCTACCCCCATTTTGCCATTTTTTACTTGACTTTTAGCTCCCTCTTACAGTGGGACCCTACTTCCAAACTACATTGTCCCAAGCTTTAGAGGGTCCAGCGTGTTTCAGTTTGAGGGAGGGCAGGTTTTTCTCTCACCTGGCCTGTTCTCTGATCTGAAGGTAACTTCAAGCCAACTTGCTAGTTAACCAGCCAACAGAGTCCTGTGGTGGTTTTTAGCTTCAACAATACTGGGCCCCTCCCCAACCTGGGCCTCCTACCGCTCAAGATTTCTTCCTGGTTCCCTGCTGGGGTGGGATATCTGATTTCCTCCTCAGGTCCCACAGACAGCCCTGTATTTTCCACCCCACCTCCCCACCCCCCACCAGCCATTCAGCCCTCTCACCCAACGGTAAGCTTAGTTCCAGAAGATGCTGGTGCTGCAGCTGATTTGGAAGCTAGGGGCAAATTCCCCTTGCGCAGCATGTTTGGGGTCTGTGTCGGCATGATCACGGGGCTGGATTCTTCTCGCAGCCCAGTATGGCCCCCTTTAATCTGGAAAATAATCTCAACCATCTTTCTGTGGGTTTTGCTCTTACAGGGCTTGTTTTATTGCTGTTTGGGGGGTAATTGTGTCAGGAGCTCTGTGTGTTTAATGTCTTTCCTCCACCATCTTGGCTCCGCCCCTCTGTCCAATTCACTTTTTAAATGCACTAGAAGATCTTGTTTTTTCTAAAAGTCGTATTGTTAGTCCTTTTTTATATAGAAGTTATTGCTGTTGCTCAGTTATGTCCAACTCTTCATGACCCCATTTGGGGTTTTATTGGCAAATATACTGGTAACCCATGTTCCAATTGGGCCACAGTCCCCAGCCCTAATGGGCTTAGGTATAATTTGGGGATGGTTTCTCGTGTCTCTCTGGCTTGTGCTCCCACTGTATGGGACTCTAGCAATGTCAGTATCTGGCTTTTGTCTCAAAAAAGAAATTTCAGGCTCTTGACTCTATCCAAGGTAATTCTGGGAACATCAGTATCTAACTTGGTTTACTTTGTCAACCAGTACCCTCAGCTTCTCTACAAACACTCAAGCTAATAAGACATTGGATACAATGCAAGTTTTATTTAAACTGACTAAATAAACAAACCATAGCATGGGCTCATCATAGTTGAGCCTACTGACTGACTGTGGTTGTTCTTTGTTTTCAAAGAAGACCAATGACATCACTTTTGAGTGATAGCTTAGCTTGTGCATAAATTGGATTTAAATGAGGCAGAGTTGCACAAAGTTTTTAGCCTCATTCTCACTTCTAGAATTAACGTAGTCCAGTGGCAAGACAAAAGTCAGGACAACTTGCAATGGCCTGGGATGCAGTGGAAGACACCTCCGTGTCTTCCATGTCTGACCAGACTCTAAGCACTTCACAGCACTTGCTTCAACTGCCTTCATGGGTGTTGGAACAAATTGTTTTCATCTGCCCATTCTACCAGAAGTCTTCACATGCTTGGGGTGGGCATCCCCCTAACTCACCTACAGGTCTAAGGCCTATTGGCTACCCTCAACCTGCTAGGTTTGCAAGAGCGTGACTGCTGTGCATGCTACAGCTTCTTGGAGCCACAGGTGAGAGTTGGGTAACAAGTGGACACCACAGGTGGGTGATAGATTGACTGATAGTGAACTCTTTTCTGCCTTTCAGAGGACCCCTTTCTTTTCTAACCTATACAATTTAAATGATTCACAATGCCACTGAAGATGAGTCCAGATGGCTTCTGGATGCATGTGGCTCCCTGATGTGCCAATCTCTAATACTAGCAAGGAGAGGGGCTGCCTTATGGCTCTGGTTTCATTTCAATGTCCTCATTTGACACCAGCTTCTCAGGACACAAGATTCCCTAAGGGCATTCATAACCCTTTTTTGTGTCATGAACCCCTTTGGCAGGCTGGTGAAGTTATGGATTCCTTTTATAAATTTATAAAATAAAATACACAGAATTACATAGAAAATCAATTATATAGAAATAGAGCTCTCTCAATATTTTTTTAAAGTTTGTGGACCAGGTTAAGAACCCATGTTTAGAGGCTTCACTACTATACCTCCCTCTATATCCATGTTCAGGTTAGGGTCTCTTTGTGGTCAACATGCCTCTTCATTGTTGCCTGTGGTCAAATCTTCCCCCAATGCACACAATCTTTGTGATCAGGAGGAAGTCACCTAATCTTCCTGGGCCTTGGTTTCCTCATTTGTAAAATGAGGAAATTTGGCTAAGTGGCTTCTTTGATCCTTCTAGTTCTGTATCTATGATCCTACATTAAGAGAAGATTCTTGGGGCGGCTAGGTGGTGCAGTGGATAGAGCACCGGCCCTGGAGTCAGGAGTACCTGAGTTCAAATCCGGCCTCAGACACTTAATACTTACTAGCTGTGTGACCGTGGGCAAGTCACTTAACCCCAATTCCCTCACTAAAAAAAAAAATTAAAAAAAAAAAAAAGAGAAGATTCTTTCTTGCATATGTGACCCAGACATCTGTCATGAAGAAGGCAGAAGAGCCTTACCAGAACAAGGAGAGCTTCTCTGAGTGTCTGTTAACCATGAATCATTTTGCAGAATAAAATCATCAATCCTTTTATCTTTCTTGTTAATTCCAAATGATCAAATATCAACTTTGAGTTACACAGGGTGCATATAGCTCTTAGTATGGCCTTCTTGCTGCTTGTGCACAAAGTGTAGACATTATTTTACATGTTGATGTTTCCATCTTTCCTTGTAGGTCACAAATTACTCTTTAATAATTTGTGTTTCTTTCTCTGAATACATTGCAATTTATTGTTTCCCTTAAATCTGTGACATTTAAAAGACTAAATAAATGGTGTACTATAGGTCTCAAGAAGGCTACATAATCTTAATTTCTACTACTTCTTTATATACCAAATGGTAAAGCAAGCCCTAGATCATTCTCTCATGTTCAGAACTGGGCTGTCCCTGGTTGGAATGTTCCTCAGACCACAGTTGGAAATTTAGTTATGACTCTGTTAGTGTTTCTCTTTACCTGCCCTTGGCTATGGGATTTTTTTATTTTTCTCCCATTCATACAAAGTTGTCAGTTACCATACCCAGAGCATATTGCTTATATGTTTATTTCATAATCTCAATTCTACGTAGCTAGAAATTACAAATCTTGATTCAACATTAGGAAACACACTTGCTAACAACTAGAGGAACCAAAAATGGAGTGTGTTGCCTGGGGAAGCAATTAGTTCTCTATCCCCATTTCAAGTGGAATTTGGATATGGTAGAGCTGATATGGTAGGATCAAGTCTGTGACCATTCTGCCATGTCCAGGAGTGGATTGTTTCTAAAATTTCAGTTTTTCATTGACATTGACTTGTCTGTTTTGTTCTTCGTGAAGCTTTGCTTTCTTCTATTTCAGTTGAACTTTGGGCCTTTTTTTCAAACTAAGGGAATCTTGAATTTCTGATATACTTTTTGACTTCCAGATATTTCCTTTTGTTACCTTTCGTTAGAAAATATGGTTTTCCTGGAGGGTCTTGCATGGACTGATGATGAGTGAGATGAGCAGAACCAGAAGAACATTGTACACAGTATCATCAACATTGTGTGTTGACCTACTGTGATGGACTATATTCTTCTCACCAAAGCAATGGCACAGAAGAGTTCCAGGGAACTCGTGATAGAAGAGGATCTCCAAATCCAGGAAAAAAACAAAACAAAACAAAAACTATGGAGTATAGGTGCTGAATGAACCATACTATTTCTTTTGTGTTTGGTGCTGTTGTTTTTCTATTTTGAGGTTTTTCTTCATTGCTCTGATTTTTCTCTTATAACATGACTGATGCAGAAGTATGTTTAATGTTATTATATATATATATATATATATATACATATATACATATGTTTATATGTATATATATATAAATAACCTATATCAGATTACCTGCTGTCTAGGGGAGGGGGAAGGGAGGGAGAAAAATCTGAAATTGGAAAGCTTGTATAAACAAAAGTTGAGAACTATCTTTACATGTAACGGGAAAAAATAAATAAATAAAATACTTTATTTTAAAAAAAAAGAAAATATGGTTTTCAAGTTTCTATTGTGTACCAACTATTGATATCTTCCTAAGACTTTTCACAGAGCTCTCTCAAGTCAGGATAGCGATGTTTGATGCCTGTCCTTAAAGATATTTCTCTTGATAGCCTCCCCTTTCCCTTCATCTTTCCTACTATGGCAATGACTAGTACAATATTGCTGCTTACCAGTCCTGAAATGTTTTTACACTTTCTGTCAACTATTGTGGGAGAATACATTTATTCATGAATGGTTATAACAGATACCAAACTGAGAATGGTGGTGCACAATTATAATATTTGTGACTAGGGAAGCTGAGGCTGGTAGATCATTTGAGTTTAGGAGTTCCTAGCTGTAATACACTAGAAGCCAATAAGCCATCTGTACTATGTCTGGTACCAATGCAGTGAGGTCCTAGAGCAGGGGACCACTGGGCTGCCTAAGGTAGATCAAACCAGCACAGGTCAGAAATGGAACTGATAAAGGCTCTTATTCTGTTCAGTAGTGGGTTCACATTCATGAGTGGTTGCTATATATTTCAAGACCGAATAAAATAGAAATACCCAGTCTTAAAAAACTACAGATAACAGTTTTTTAAAATTGCTCTGTTTTGGTATAATTAATCTGAAAATTGGATTCATGCCTTTAAGCCCAAAAAGGGCCTTTTGGAATTTCTATCTAATATACCCATCTCCTTTACAAAATCATTTGAGATATCAATGTTATTTTTAGTCATCCATTTTGCTATTAGGTATAATCTCTGGAATTTGTATTGTCAATATTGCCAATGTCCTTAGAGTCTTCAACTTTTCAACTTTTAGTAGCTCTTTAATTTTATGTCTTATTTCATCTAAGCTATGCTCAGAGATGAAGTTTTTCTGTCTGTGTAATTTAAAGATTGCCCCATACTTATTTATCTGCAATATGTTGTGTGTTTTAGAGCTAAGGGTACTACTGACAAAAAGTAGCCTATAACTGGCGAAATGTGTTCCCAATATTGTTTGGCTATCATCTCAACACCTAATTAATATATTACCATCTTCTGTCCAACTTCTCTCCAACTATAATTTTTTTTTAATTCCAAAATGCAATAAACTTAGCAATCACTAAAAAAAAAATTGGGAAAAAACTACTACAGGGTGATTCTTACTGAAAGAAATAATTAAAGAATAATTCATAAGCCCATTGATCCTGTCATTCTCCCCCTGTCTAACACTGGGACCATTTGGTGGAGCTCCTCCTTCCTGCTAAAATTTCAAGCAGAAGCTTTTGGACTTAACCCACTGTCAGTATAAAGAAGGACCTGTTCCTGGCTCTCCCCCTCTACCAGTTTGTCATCCTATACCTTGCTTTGTCCCCTGGGCATTCTTGTATCCCTTCTGGTAACTCCAGTTTTAGGCACAGATTTTTGGAGTTACTTTCTTAGAAGTATTCTAAGGGAAACTCCACATATAAGGTGGATTGGCAACTGAATCAGATCTAAGATATGGTCCTGCTGCTCTTCCCTCTGCTGGTGACGGACCTGACAGAAATTTAAAATGGTTCAGGATCTGACATACTGCCATAGGTTGTCCTATAATACAACTTTCAACAAAACTAGGTTGTCACGAACTCCAGGTAACAGAATTGTTTACTTTCATACTAAGAAAATTGGAAAAGCACCAAAATCAGCCTGTGGTTGTGCCCAGGAAGACTTCGAAGTGTTTGTGCAGCGAGACCTAAAGTTCTTATGAGGCTATCAAAGCCCAAAAAGCATGTCAGCAGGGCTTATGGTGGCTTCATGTGTGCTAAATGTGTCCATGACAGTATCAAGTGTGCTTTCCTGATTGAGGAGCAGAAAATTGTTGTGAAAGTGTTGAAGGCACAAGCACAGAATCAAAAAAGTAAATAAAAAGGATATTTTTTGAATAATAAAATTAAAATGTGAAAAAAAATATGCTGCTAGGCCCTCATCCTTCCCACTTTTTTTCATTAATTCCCTTGATATTCTTGATCTGTTATTCCTCTAGATGAATTTTGTTATTATTTGTTCTAGCTCTATAATGGTAGTTTAGTTGGTATGCACTGAATAAGTAAATTAATTTAGGTAGTATTGTCATTTTATGATACTGGTTTGGCCTACCCATAAGCAATAATAGTTCTCCAAAAATTTAGATTTGTCTTTATTTGTGTAAAGAGTGTTTTGTAACTGTATTCATATAGTTCCCATGTATATCTTGGCAAGTAGACACTCAAGTGTTTTAAACTGGCTATAGTCAATTTAATTGGAATTTCTATCTCTTCTTGCTGAATTCTGTTGGTAATATACAGAAATGCTGGTGCTTTTTTGTAGGTTTATAGCTTGCAATTTTGTTGAAGTTGTTATTGGTTCCAACTAGGTTTTTAATTGACTCTCAAGTCTTTCAAAGTAAACCATCATATCATCTGCAAAAACATTATACTTTCATCACCTCTTTCTCTATGCTTATTCCCTCAAATTATTTTTCGTGTCTTATTGCTATAATTAGTATTTCTAGCACTATATTGAATAATAGAGGTGATAAGTTGATAGCCTTACTGGTTCTTTTATATCAAAGTGATGGTTTGTTTCCAGTCTCTAGCTACTTCTTTATATCTAAAAGATAATTAACAGCTTGCTAAAAGAGACATAAAGACAGTAAAGAAAATAATGTCTTTAAAAAATAGAATAGTCTAAATGGAAAGGTGATATAAAAATTTAATGAAGAAAATAACTCCTTAAAATGTAGAATTGGACAAATAGAAAAAGAGGTACAAAAAGTTCACCAAAGAAAATAGTTTCTTAAAAATTGAAATTGGGGAAGTAGATGCTAATGACTTCATGAGACACTGAGAAATTATAAAACAAAGTCAAAAGAATGAAAAAAATAGACATTGGACTACCTGAAAGCCATGATCAAAAAACGAGCTGAGACATCATATTTTTTAAAAAATTATAAAGGAAAACTGCCCCAATATCTCAGATTCAGAATGTAAAAAAGAAGCGGAAAGAATCCACCTCCTGAAAGAGATCTCAAAATGAAAACTCCCAGAAATATTATAATCAAATTTGAGAACTTCCTGGTCAGAGAAAATATTGCAAACACCCAGAAAGAAACAATTCAAATATTATGGAGCCACAGTCAGGATTATTCAAGATCTAGCAGCTTCCATGGTAAAGAGGTGGAGAGTTTGGAAATGACATTCTGGAAGACAAAGAAGCTGAAATTACATCCAAGAACAACCTATCCAGAAAAACTGAATATAATCCTTCAGGGGGAAATGGATATTTAATGAAATAGAGAACTTTCAAGCATTCTTGATGAAAAGACCAGTGCTGAAGAAAAAATTTGATATTCAAACATAAGACTCAAGAGAAACAAAGAAAGGTAAGCATGAGAGAAATCATGAAGGACTTAATATGGTTAAACTGTTTATATTCCCATATGGAAAGATGATACTTGTAACTCCTAGAACTTTATCATTATTAGGGCAGTTAGAAGGTGTCTACATAGACAGAGGGCATGAGTGTGAGTCAATTATGCTGGGATGATCCCCAAAAAGAAAGAAAGAAAGAAATTTAAAACAAGGATGCACTGGAAGAAGAGCAAAGGGAGAGATAGAATGGGGACATCTCACATAAAAGTGGCATCCAAGGAAAAGCTTTTATAGTTGAGGGGGAAATGGAGGAAGGGGACAGTCAATGCTTGAACCTCACTGTTATTAGAATTGGTTCAAAGAGGAAAGAATATGTATAGATACTCAATTAGGTATAGAAATATATCTTGCTCAATAAGTAAAAAGGAGGAGAAAGGGATTAGAGATATGAGGGGGAAGATGATAAAAGGGAGGGTAGATTAAGGGAGGAAATTGTTGGAAATAAAATAGACTTTTAAAGAAAGCAAGAAAGCTAAACATAAGAAAGTAGGATGGAAGAGAATATACAGTTAGTAACCATAACTCAGAATGGGATAAACTAACCCATGAAAAAGAAGCAAATAGGAGAATGGATTAGAAATCAGAATCCAACATGTTGTTTATAAGAAACACACTTAAAATAGAAAGGCACATGTAGAGTTAGAACAAAAGGCTGGAGTAGAATCTATTATGTTTTAGCTGAAGTTAAAAAAAAGGGGGGGGGGGCAGCAGGAATAGTAATCATGATTTCAGACAAAACAAAAGCAAAAATAGACCAACTTAAAACAGATAATCAGGAAAACTACATTTTGCTAAAAGGTACTATAGCCAATGAAGTAATATCAAAAAAATTTACAGCAAGTTTCTCCTGTAAAGGCTTCATTTCTCAAATACAAAGGGAATTGAATCAAATGTATAAAAAAAAGAGTCATTTCCTAATTGATAAATGGTCAAAGGATATGAACAGGCAGTTTTCAGAAGAAGAAATGAAAGAGATCTATATTCATATAAAAAAATTAAAACAACTCTGAGGCACCACCTCACACCTATCAGAAATGATAAATGCTAAAGCAATTGAGGGGGGAAAGCACACTAATAAACCACTGATGGTGTTATGAACTAGTCAAATCATTCTGAAGAACAATTTGGAACTATGCTCAAAAGACTATAAAACTGTGCATACCCTTTGGCCCAGCTATACCACTACTAGGAAAAGGGCTTATCTGTACAAAAATATTTATACCAGCTCTTTTTGTGGTGTAAAAATTGGAAATAAAAGGGATATTAATTACTTGGGGAATGGCTGACAAGTAGGGGTATATGGTTGTGATGGAATACTATGGTGCTATAAGAAATAGTAAGGAGGGGCAGCTAGGTGGCGCAGTGGATAGAGCACCGGCCCTGGAGTCAGGAGTACCTGAGTTCAAATCCGGCCTCAGACACTTAACACTTACTAGCTGTGTGACCCTGGGCAAGTCACTTAACCCCAATTGCCTCACTAAAAAAAAAAAAAAAGAAATAGTAAGGGAATGGTTCCATAAAAAACATGGGAAGACCTACATGAACAGATGCCAAGTGAAGTAAGAAGAACCAGAAGGTCATTGTGTGTAACAGTAGTGTTATACTGATGATCAACTGCAAAAGACTTGGCTACTCTGATCAATGCAGTGATCCAAGACAGTTCTAAAGGACTCATGAAGGAAAAAATGCTATCTACCTCCAAAGAGAGAACTGATGAACTCTGAGTACAAATTGAAGCATAGTTTTCTCACTTTCTTTCTTTTTTATTTTTTTTGAACTCTAACTAATATGGAAATGTGTTTTGCATGATTTGACATGTATAATAGATATCATCTTGCTTTCCTTCTCAGTGGTTGGCAAAGGAGTGAGAAGGAAAGAGAGAATTTGAACTCAAAATTTAAAAAGCAAAGAATGTTTAAAATAAATAATAAATTTTGGGTTTTTGAGAAAAATATCCTAATTCTTGTAAATGTATACAATGTTATTCACTTTCCAAATTCTCCTTTATCTGGGATATCTCATATTCATGTTTTTCTATTTAGTTATCAACTTTGTTTAGTTTTTACTTCAAATTTCTCCAAAATTCTCTGAACACCAAAGTTTTTATGTTTGTTTGTTTTTGTTTATAGCAAAACTTTCATTTTGCTTTAATTCTTAATAACAAATTTGGGTTTCATATCACTGTTTGTTCCTTGATACTGGTTCCTTGGACAATAGCTTTCTTCAACCCAAATGATAATTCTCCCTTCTTGTGCACTTGATATTATTTATGGTCATCTAGTGAACAACTGCAATAAAAATAAAATTTTAAAAGCAAAGATAGATAAATGAATAAATAGTTACATAAATAAATAAATAAATACATGGAGAGAGAGAAAGAAAGATGAATGAATAAGTGGATGCTACTTTTCTGGTTGTATCTTGATGATGAATTGTATTCTTATATTAAAATGTTATGATTTAGGGGGCAGCTAGTTGGTGCAGTGAATAGAGCACTGGCCCTAGATTCAGGAGGACCTGAGTTCAAATCCAACCTCAGACACTTGACACTTACTAGCTGTGTGACCCTGGGCAAGTCACTTCACCCTCATTGCCCCACCAAAAAAAAAAAGATATGATTTAACTGATGATGAAATCAGGCTTACTGTTTTCATGATCCAGGACAACCTCCATTCCTAGCCCCCTCTTTGCTTCCTATGTTGATTCTTTAATAATAGCCTCTTGAACTCCAGCTTACATTACCATTCATATATCCTTCCAGGCCAAGCTTGCAATAGCAAATTATTCTGGTTTCTCTGCTTCTTCCAGGCTGATGTTGATTTTCCATAAGACTACTGGACAATTGTGGTCCTGGACAATTGTGTCCCTAGTGTTGTCTTTCCATGCATCCTCTGTAATCTTTTGTCTTTCAAATCTGTGTTAGCAGGATACTGTCATTGCCCCCTCTTTAGTTCATACACAAAAAGATGTCTTAGAATTACTTAGAACTGTGTTAGAGTTTCTTGGAGACTACATTTTCTTAAATTGAGCTACTCTATACACTCTTAGATTATTTGAATAGTTTTACTTTGTCCCGTAACTTCATTTAAGCCAAATGCACATTCCTTGACATGCCCTTCTGCCAGACTCCATCCCAGCCTATCTTTCCTTTAGCCTACTACCCACTTGGTAGTACTGATGGTTTGCTTTCCCAGTTTGTCACTTTTGGTTTCTTTTTTTTCCTAACAGTCTTAATTATATGCTATCCACTCACATCACAAACTTAGGTAGTAATTCTTCATTGTGTTGAATGGTATGTCTCACTTCAGCAAATGCCATCTCATTCCAAGACCAAGCAAGCCTTTAGCATCATTCTGGCTTGTGCAAACATACAATGTGTGATTTTCTGTTTTTCTGTTCTCAATGACATAATAAATATGGAACAAGTCCTCTGATGATTTCTTCTAAGTTACGCAATTTGTCCAGCTTAGATACATGCCAGCTTTTCAGAACTCAGTAGCACTCAGTCTAAAAGTCTAAACCTCTATTTCAGGAGTTCCTAATGTGTGTGTGTGTGTGTGTGTGTGTGTGTGTGTGTGAGAGAGAGAGAGAGAGAGAGAGAGAGAGAGAGAGAGAGAGATTGTTTTCTTCCTAATATTGAACCAGCCCTACATTCCTGCTATAAATCTAGAAACAAATTTGGAACTATGGCCAAAAGGGCCATAAAATTGTGCAAGTCCTTTGATACAGCAACACCACTGCTAGGTTTATATTCCAAAGACATTTTTTAAAAGATGGTAAAGGACTTATTTGTACAAAAAAATTTATAGCATCTCTTTTTGTGGTAGCTAAGAATTGAAAATTAAAATGAAGCCCATCAATTGGGGAAATGACTAAACAATCTATGGCATATGATTGTAATGGAATATTATTGTGCTATAAAAAATTACAATCAGGATGATTTCAGAAAAACCTGGAAAGACTTATATGAACTGACGCATAATGCAGAGAACAGAAACAGGAGAATGTTGTAAACATTAACAACAATATTGTTCAATGAAGAACTATGTATCACTTAGCCGTTCTCAGGAATATAATGATCCAAGACAGCCCTAAAGAACTAATGATCAAACATACTATCTACCTCCAGAGAAAGAACTGATATTGATTGAACACATACTAAAGCATGCTATTTTTTACTTTCTTTCATTTTTTTCTTTTATTCATCTTCTTATACAAAATGACTAATTTGGAAATGTTTCAAGTAATTGCACTTGTATAACCTCTATCTGATTGCCTACTGCCTCAAGGAGAGAGGAAAGGAAGGAGTTGGGGAGGAAAGGATAGAATTTAAAGCTCAAAACTTCAAATAAAAATGTTTTTAAAAAATAAATCCATGTACATAGTAGGTACTTAATAAATACTAGTTGATTGATTGTTACTCTTAGAGTTACAATTAGTGACTGAGATAAGGGATCTTAGGAAGGTGAAAGGTGTAAGGAACATGTAGGGAAGGTGTTAAGAAATCTTAAAGACCATCTAGTCTGAATTCTTTTTTTTTTTTTTTTGGTGAGGCAATTGGGGTTAAGTGACTTGCCCATGGTCACACAGCTAGTAAGTGTTAAGTGTCTGAGGCTGGATTTGAACTCAGGTCACCTGACTCCAGAGCCGGTGCTCTTTCCACTGTGCCACCTAGCTGCCCCTCTAGTCTAAATTCTTCATTTTAAAACTGGAAACTGAGACCCAGAAGGGTTATGTGATTTGCCTAAGGTCACCCAAGGAGCAATTGGCAGAGGCAGGATTCAAACCCAAATGTTTGAACTCCAAATCAAAAATGATTTAAATCATACCCTGCTGCTCCTCTTCCTAAGTCTGTAAGGTTATAATCTAAAAATCCCTAAAATACCCAAATAAAAATTTTTAAATACCAATCAAGTCTATCTAATCATTGTAACAGCAAATACAGGTTTACATGAAGTCAAAACATCTGGATTCTATACATATTTTTCACTTTTCTATACATATTTTTCACTTTTCATTTAAGTAATACATCTTTGAGTTGTAGAATGCTATGCTTGAAATTAAGAGAACTAAGATGAATGAATGAATGAATGATATATTAAGTGCTTTGTAACGATTGGAATAACGCCACCTGCTGGATACTTACTGTAGAGGAGTTCTGCCCATGAAGGGAAGGTCTTTGAGGGCAAGACCAGGAGTCAGGAAGTGACGCGGGCTAGTGGGAGGAGGAAGGAAGAGACTGGCGCTGAGTCTTGCGCTCTTTCCTCTGGACTCTGGCGGAGAAGGGAGCTAGAAATGTGCTCTCCCTTTAATAGATAGGAATCTAGGCCTTTTTCTCTCTCTTTACCAAATTCTTATTCTCCTTAATAAATGCTTAAAAGTCTAACTCTTGCTAAAGCTTATAATTTATTGGCGACCACTCATTAGATATTTTAGACAGTTTAGCTAGAATTTTAACCCTTAACAGATGGCTGACCACGAAGAGGAAAGGTAAACCTCAGTCTTCTGATCTTCTGGTTGGGTAAGAAATTTCCCCTACCCTTTAAACTGCTAAGTACTGGTGCACTGGCTGTGTTTTCCCTTTAAATTTTTTCGAATGGACCTTTTAAACTCCCTAATTACCCTATTTTTGATTTTAGTCTGTTTAACCAGACAAATGGGAGATAAGATCATGTTAATGCTTTGTTTTTGTGGATTTTCTATTTTTCTTTTTATTTTTGTTAAAAGAGCCAGCAACTTACTCACACAAGGAAATATCTCTCCCTCTCCCAACCATGCTTTTTCAGAGAAACCTGAAGAGATTCCTGCTGCTTTTCCCAGTTCCAACACTAATTGTTGCTCTAATTTTGCATGCCTGGAGGCAATGACCCACCCTCTAGAAGCTTTTAATCCCCTAGCACCTGGAGGCAAAGTGGGGGAAGAGGAATCCAGGCCTGAGTTCAAAATCAAGTCGGATTCAAATTGCGCTGGTCCCTCCCCTCCTCCCCAGACCCCACCCTCTACTCCTCCTATGGCCAAGCCCATAGCTTCCCCTGCCTGGGAAGTCCAGAGATCTGATGCGCATGCTCAACTTTTTCTACCTGCATTTGCAGCTTCAGGCTCAGCCCTTCCCCGGCCTGGCTGTGCTTTTGAGACAATCTTAGAAAACTCTTTAAATTCCAGATATGCTTGTTTTGTTCATAATTTTGCTAACCTGCTTTTGTCTTTAATTAGTAATCTTATAAAGCATTTGTATGGTGAAAAGACTGACAGACAATATAAAGGGGTTAAAGAAGAAAAACTTAAGCTGAATAAGAATGACAACCATCAACATAATTCAAGACTCTGCTTCTTTTGCCATGGAAGGGTATATATTTTAGAGAAATGTAGAAGTAAGCAGCAAGGTATTGATATGAGTGTTGGGGATTTTAGATATCGGAATCAAAAGTGTTCTGAATTCACTCAGAGTATTAATGTCAGTTCAGAGGTTACATAGGATTTCTATGCTATTATATATACATTTTGAAATTAATGGTATGGGTTTATTTTCATAGAGATTTTCATGCTTTTGAGATTGTGTCTTATACTTAGTTTTTAAAACAAGGAGAATATTTGTAAAAGCTTTTTATAGTCATGTGATCAAGTTTATATTTTATAGTACTCTTATTAATATTAAATTCATATTCATTTAGATTTCCCTAGTTTGAATTTCATTGTCTTTTATTATTCCACGTGTATTTTCTTCTATTCATTCATCTATCTAATTTTGAAACATGGTTTTGATTTCATAATACAATGTTAATTCTAGGAGTATTGTGCTCCCATATTCTGAGTTGTTTGTTTTTGTTATTTTTTTTTCCTCAACTGATTATTTGATCAAACTCTTTAAAGCATTTCCCTGGCAAATTGGTTGCCATGGCAAGTGTAAATTGATTCTAGAAGTATTATTTTTGATAAGCATATTCCCAAAAAAAAAAAAAAAGAGGGGAACATTTGTAAAAGTTTTCTTTTTTCAAAAAAAAAAAGTTCTTTGAGATTCTGTTGTGCTTTAACTTGTATTTAAGTATGTTCTGATTTTTCACAAAAGTAATTGTATACTAAGTAAAAAAAAAGGGTATTATTTGAAATTGTTGCATAATTATATATTATATTTTTAGTCAAGATGTATTCACATTTTTTGCAATCATTTATTATCCTCAATTTTAAATCCATATGAGACTTGGATTATGGGAACTTATCATTTAAGACATTAATTGCCTTTATTCTGAGTTATCAGATGCCAGTTGGCCAAGATGCCATCCAATCACAAGAGGAATACATGCAAGAGCAGACACTGAACTGTCACATGAGGGGAGACATGCATGAAGTCAAGGTATGGCCGAGGGAACGGCTTTTGACAAATGTTGAGGTTGGATTCTCTTGGTTTAATATTTTATTCTCTTTTTCCCCACAATATTGTACAGATGGCTGGAAGTATTCATCCCACCCATCTCACTTCTACACCTGGCTTCTATGCTCCCTCCTATATGCCTGATGCCATGGACATCTCAATCCCATGCATCTGATTAAGTCTGACTCAGTTTCTTCCAATATGTTCGGTGGCATGGACATATATTCCATCCACCTATTTTAAGCCTGGCATACTGTATGGGCAGTACATATTGCTCAAGTGTGGGAATGCTCATATCCCATCATTTCTCTGTTCTTTTATGGTAACCCCCATAATTATCTCAGGTGTCATGATAAATACAGTGTTGAATTTGGCCTTGACACCTGTTACCAATTATATTAGATTTTTTAATTTCTCATAATGGCATGAGGATAATTAGGCAGATGATGCAAAAAGTGATGAAACAAAGATAAAAATTATTTTAAAAAATTAATATCACAGCAATTGTCTTCTCAATTACCCTCCATAAGGGGGGACTATAGTAATATTATAATTTTAAAGAATGTTTCAATTTTTGTTTTATTATATGTTTCATGTGTAACAACTAAGATTCTGAATTCCCTTAGACATGTTTTTGAGAAATTTCATTGTTTGATTTGATTATTGACAAAGCTATTTTAAAGTTGTGTTAAGCTCAATTTTGTAGGAAATTTTCCTGGCTGATTACCAGCATCCACACATCAACCCCTGAAAAGACTTCGATTCTATGACTACACCTAGAGGACATCTGAGAAAAGACTTTCAGAGACTTTAAATGAACAGTTTTGATTTGTTGTTTTTGTTGTTTTTTTTCTCTTTCTGTTATAATATACACCATCTGTAACATGTATTCTCTGCAGAGGCCCTCCCTTTGCAAGACTAATGTCAAAGCGTCGGTTCATGAGGACAAAAAAAATCGCCCCTCTGAACAAAACTTTCCTCTCTTCCTTTTCTATATTGTTGTTCACATATTATTAGTTAGCAATAGTTATCATATTGTTTTTACTGTTCCGTCAAGGAAACATTTTGTTTCTTGAGGAACAACAGGGGGGACTGTAACGATTGGAATAACGCCACCTGCTGGATACTTACTGTAGAGGAGTTCTGCCCATGAAGGGAAGGTCTTTGAGGGCAAGACCAGGAGTCAGGAAGTGACGCGGGCTAGTGGGAGGAGGAAGGAAGAGACTGGCGCTGAGTCTTGCGCTCTTTCCTCTGGACTCTGGCGGAGAAGGGAGCTAGAAATGTGCTCTCCCTTTAATAGATAGGAATCTAGGCCTTTTTCTCTCTCTTTACCAAATTCTTATTCTCCTTAATAAATGCTTAAAAGTCTAACTCTTGCTAAAGCTTATAATTTATTGGCGACCACTCATTAGATATTTTAGACAGTTTAGCTAGAATTTTAACCCTTAACAGCTTAATATATGCAAGGAACTATGGTAACTGCTGGGGAAACAAATACAAACAAGCAAGGTAGTCTCTGCCCTCAAGGAGGTTACATTCTAATAGTGGTAGAAAACACATATAGAAGCTAGTGTTGGAAAATGATGGGAAGTGGCATGATGGGCCCAGGGTCACAGAGTGGAACCTTCAGCTCTGAATAAAGGTGAAGGCTAAAGTAAAGACAGCATGGCATGGAAATGGTCCTCATCCATAAACAGAGACTAAAAGGGTACTTGAATTATAGTGGAATTTGGGAAAGAATCTAAGGGGGTCATTACTCACCAATTTGGGTTCTTAATGCTGGAATCAGGTAATAGTAGTAAGAAGTCGATTAAGAGCTAGCCAGCTTCGATTGATAGCAAGATGGATGTCATCTACCCAATACTGACATAGGTTTCCTTATATACAAATTTTTAGAGCAGTATTCATACTCTAAGCATTATTCAAAGCAACAGTATATGAAACAAAAAAGACAGCTATTTATAAAAAAAACAGGTGGTTATATAAAAAAAGAATAGGATACTCATTGGAGAAAAATTTATATTCTTAGTTATAGGAAATAAATAAAAGAGTTATTTCTGAGAATAGTTGGTCTCAGAAATTTGTCTGTCAGGCCAGACAGAGAAAAGAACTTTCCCAGGACTCTGGAATCCTACACCTTCCACCGCTGTCTTTTTTTTTAACCGAAAGGAAGCAAAAATGAGACATTGAAAGACTTTTTGGCAGCTGGTCTTGTGGTTCACTAAGGGTCATTTACAGTGAAGTGGCTATTACAGAACAAGATGGAGTCAACATGCCTTGAAGAATGGCCGTTGAACTCAAAACTTTAAATAAAAATGTTCAAAAATTGGAAAAAATAAAATTAGTATAGAGCTAAAAAAAAAAAGACCAGTCTTTTCTAAGGAGGAAAGGGAGTTCAACAAACATGTCAGGAAAATTGATGGTGTAATATGGGGTGGGGAGCCAGGGTGGAGTTGATAAGGGGTATTAAGGCAGTGGAGTAAGAAGACTCACTAGAAGCTGACAACCTTAGGAAACTTACTAAAGTCAATGTCTGAGGATCATCAAGGGAGGATAATTTTGTCCACTTCTCCCTTAGTACTATTTGTCTTTCAGAGTTGTTGTGGGAAAGAGCTCTGTAACACTTTAAAGGGTCATAGAAATGTGACATGCTATTATTATTGATAGCATGATTTGGGGACATTACCCAGTGGATTCCTGACAA
The DNA here is from genome assembly GCF_019393635.1 of Dromiciops gliroides. Lineage (NCBI taxonomy): Eukaryota > Metazoa > Chordata > Mammalia > Microbiotheria > Microbiotheriidae > Dromiciops > Dromiciops gliroides. The sequence continues at coordinate 194,179,494 of NC_057865.1, forward strand.
GATTCCTTAGAAAAGAAAGTCTCAGTTAAGAGAAAATTGTTAAGGAAATTAAATTAAATTAAAGGAAATTAAATTAATTAATTAATTAATTAATTAAATTAAAGGAAATTAAATCAAAGGATGAAGATGAATTGTTATCAGGGAGAAGAAAAAAAGAAGATATTTTTAAAAGAGCCACAAATAAAAGAAGAAATGGACATTAAAAAATAGAAAGGAGAGGGGGTAGAAGGGAAATTGTGGCAAGAACAAATAAAGAAAAAGAAGAAAGATTTGATTAAAAGGCTTACAATATTTTGACAGGGGGCAACTAAATGGTGCAGCGGATAGAACGCCAACCCTAGAATCATGAAGATTCATCTTCCTGAATTCAAATCTGGCCTCAGACACTCACTAGCTATGTGACCCTGGGCAAATCACTTAACCATTTCTCTCAGTTTCTTATCTGTAAAATGAGCTGGAGAAGGAAATAACAAACCATTCCACTATCTTTGCCAAGAAAACCCCAAATTGGGTCATGAAGAGTCAGACACAACTACAATGACTGAACAAAAACAAAATATTCTGACCCTGAAAGAATTCAGAAAGAACTGCCACACATTTATTCATACACACAAAGGAAAGGATAAAAGTCTCTCTAGAGCCAGTCAGAATTGTCACCAGAGCACTCCCCTTCCGATTTCTCCATCATGCCCCCCTCCCCTGTCATATGTAGCAAAGTATCAACGTGTGCAAGAATTGGGAGACAAGACTAAATTGGGAATCAGGGGACATTCTCTAATGGGTAGAATCATAGAATGTTAAAGCTAGAAAAGACTTTCAAGTTGATGACCATCACAGATCACATTAATATCAGGTTTTATAGTTTACAATGTACTCTCCTTGTAGCAACCTTAGAAGGAATTACCCTCATTTTACAGATAAAGAAACTGAGACTTAAGAAAGTTAAGTGACTGGCCTGTTAGTCACACATGTCTAGTAGTGTGTGAGAGCCACGGTTGAGATCAAACTCCTGGGTCTAGTGTTGAACTCCTCCTATCACCCTCATCTTACAGATGAGATGATGAAGACCTAGAGAAGTTGTGATTTGCCAAAATTCACCCAGGTGACCTCCCTCCAGGGAAGCCTTCTCTGATTCCTACCTCCCCTCACCTCAACTTCTTGTCTTTCCCTTTGGGGAAGCCTCTCTCCACTAAATTCTAATAACACTCTCTTTGGAATCGTGTATTATTAGTGTCTTTCAGAGGCAATGAGGTAGCATGGTGGGTCATGGGCTAGACCTGGAGTTGGGAAGGCCTGAGTTCAAATCTGCCCTCAGATACTTACTAATTGTATGACCTTTGGCAAGTCATTTAACTTCTGTTTGCCTCAGTTTCCTCAACTGTAAAATGGGGATGATAATAAAGCACTTAACTCCCAGGATCAAGTGAGATTGCTGTTTGTCTTCCATTTTCAAAGAACCAATGACCTCCTGGGACAATATCTTGACTTGTGAATGATTTGGATTTAAGTGAACCAGAAGAACACAAAGTCATCAACCTCACTCTCTCTTCCAGGGTCATCAAAGCCCAGTGTTAGGACAAAAGTCAGGATGACCATTGATGGCCTGGAATGCAGTATATGACCTTGGTATCAGGATCAGATGACAAAATACTTATAAAAAGGGCTTAGCACAGTTCCTACACACAGTAAGTACTATTTAAATGCTTATTCTCTTTTCTTCTCTTTTTCCTCCTTTAAGGCAGGGACTATGTCTTTTCATGTTTTGTGTACTGCATGTTAAAGACACACAACTCTTATTGAGAAGTTCATTATCACATGCCTGTGTCTAATAGCAACTCATCAGGATAACTATCAGTCCATTAAAGAAGGAAGATTTTTTTTTACCAGTTTAATTATTTTTAATGCAGACATTGTGGCCTAAAGAGTGGGTTAGATAGCACTGTGACATTTTCTCTTACTGACAAAAAAAACCCAACCAGAACAGCTAATACTCTCTTAGCTTTGATGATAATTTCAACTTTCAAATGATAGAGGAATAAACAATGAAATTGTCATTCCTTACCTGATTATCCCCTGATGCCTGAAGCAAAAATGGTAGGAACTTTGGGGAGAAGTGCCATGTCAACTTAATATTTGTAATGGAGGAGGAGAAATCCAGGCATACTCTTACATGTTTCCTAGATTTGTACAGGGAAGATTTCCAAGGTGTCAAGGAAAGGGTAGGCCTAAAATTCTACAGGGAGAAGTTGGCCCAGAAGGAATAGAAAATGAAGGAATGAAATTCTGGAGGCACAAAGAGAAAGAATTGATGAAGAGTAAAAGGGGGAATTGTCTAAAGAGATGATGTGGATGCACAAGGAAAAGTCAGCAATCAACATAGATTTGTAAAAGATATGTATAGAAGATTAGGGGGGAAATGAAGTCAATGGAGAAAAGATTCTAAAAGCATGCCACAGTCTCATAATACCAAGAATCCTAAGACTCAGAATGTACTAAGGCTTAATAGCCTTAGGGTTGCCAAAAAAGATTGTTTTGTTATTTGTTTTGTTAAGTGCTGTTGGATTTTTTTTTTAAAAGACCATTGATCAGGATACTCTGTTGGTGATAGAGGTTAGTAATAGAGTGAAGAGAAGGAACAGCTACTGAACATTATTTTTCTTCTATCATACCTATCAAAGAGAATAATCCTTGGATTGGGAAGGGTACAACTTAATTTTGGGAGAAAATAAAAAATATATATATTTTAAATGACTATTAGGAAGTTGTAACCCAAATCAAATAGGGAGACAGTAAGAGAGCACTGAGCCACCCTGCACAGAATTTAGGAGTTGGAAGGGGACTCTGAGACCATTTAGTCTCACCCACACACTTTCTGAGTTCAAGTTAATAGACCCAGATGAATTATATCATTGGACATTGGAAGAACAGGCAGATGTGGTTGTTGAACCATTGTTGGTGATCTTTGAAACAGGATTTCTAAATTAAGTCAGGAATATGGAGTAACTTCAGTTTTTCTAGATTTAACAAAACATCTGACAAACTTGTTCATGATTTTTAGGTGGAAAAGATGGAGAAATTGGGGGATAAAGAAGTTAAGGGCAAGTACACTTGTATTTGGAACTGGTTGAATGTCTAAACTCAAATAATGGTTCAACTTGGAAGGAGGTCTCTACTGAAGTTCCACAGGAGTCTATGCTTAGTTTTTTGCTGGCAAATAGTTTTCTCAAATGACTTTTGCAAAGGCTCACCAAATGTTTGAATGACACAAAGATAATAGGGGTAGCTAACACATTGTATGAGCTGTCATCCAAGAAAATCTTGACCAGTCTTATTATTGTTGAAAACACCACCATTCTCTCCATCAACCAAGTTCAAAATCTTGAGGTCATCCTCAGTTCCTAACTCACTCACACCAGGTATATGATTCATCAACTAATCTTGTTGTTTCTCTCTCCATAACATCACTCATATATGTCTCCTTCTCTCTCACACAGCCACCATTCCCATATAGGCCCTCATTTCCTCTTTCCTAGACTATTGCAATTGGTCTTCCTGCCACAAGTCTCTCTCCACTTCAACCTATCCTCCACATAGCCTCCAAAGCACAAGTAGAACCACACACAATAAACTCCAGTGACTTACTAGGATCAAATAATAATTTTCTCTGTTTGGCATTTGAATCTCTTCACCACTGGACCTCCTTCCTACCTTTTGAGTTTTCTTACACTTTATTCTGCTTACTTCCAGCACTCTGTGGTCCAGGTAGGTTGGCTTTGTTGTCCTTTTCCCTAACATAGAAAGGATATGCAACAAGAATACACAGAGGCACTTAGCTTCTCTATCTACCCATCATCTTCTCACTGTCTATATGGAATCATGTCTGGATAGTAGGACAGGGTACCATGTGGGTTTCAGAAGACCAGTAAGTCCCAAAGACCTAGATTTCTCATGGCTGGGAAATTTTATGCATTTAGATGACCAGGAAGCTGCATCAAGGAAGTCAGGACCAATCAGATCCCAGGGACAGCTTTTTCACCCATGTTGGGTGGGGGTGGGAGTAGGGAGAGAAGAAAGTTGGGACCAATCGCATGGGCTAATCCAGTCTGGGTAAAGATTCTCCATGTTGTGAGTGGAAGGCTTCATGTAGAAGGTGGTTGAGTCTTAAAGGAAACCAGGGGATATGAGTCAATCATTCAAGTAAGCAATGGCATTTAAAGGCCTACTACGTGCCAGGTACTGTACTAGGCATTTGTGAGTACTTCATTTTGTCCCAGCATCAAGCCTAAACTGAGACTGCTATTGTTAAGAGTTGTGTCTCTTGTATGTGTTGTAAGTTCCCTGATGCTAAGAGCTGTTCTGCTTTGGAGTTTGCATCACCAGCACCTCAAGAGTGCCTGGCATACACCTAACACTTAATAAATGATTTTATTGACCTGTTGATTGGTTGGTTGATTCATTGACTGAGAAGAGGATAATGAGTTTTGAGCTGTAGAGTCACCAACAGGCCCTTCAGGTGGAGCTGTCCAGCAAGCAGGTAATTGTTGATGAGGGATTGGAGTTCAGAAGGGAGATTAAGGCTGGATCTATAAATATGAGAGTCAACTGTATAAAGAGAACAATTAAACCTGTAAATTTAGGCAAATATTCTCTTAGGAGAATTTAGATCTCTCTTTCCCCAAAGGGAAAGACTAGAGAATGCTAAGGCCAGTTCTCCAGAAAATGCAAAGGTCAGTTCTTGAGATTTAAATACCCTTCTTCCTAAAAGGGAAGGAAACCAGAGAAAGACAATGCCTGTAAAAATTAAAAGGTTTTATTTAAGCAGGGAAGAAAATCATGCATGATCATAGGTACTATTCAGCCTATTGCCAAATAGGACACCATGCAATAGACTGCAAGGGTTTATATACAGTTTAAACAAAGACAGGTAAGGGATTTGGCTTAGAAAGGCCCACTCCCAAAGGGAGGGGTTGTATGTGAGGAATTCCAGGGGTGGAGGATGTGGCCTTTGATACATAAATCTGAAGACATTCTTGATGATAGGCAGTTCAGTTCTTTATGAGATCTCTTCAGAAAAAAAAGGATTGGGGCAGCTAGGTGGTGTAGTGGATAGAGAGCCAGTCCTGGATTCAGGAGGACCTGAATTCAAATCCAGCCTCAGACACTTAACACTTACTAGCTGTGTGACCCTGGGCAAGTCACTTAACCCCAATTGCCTCACCAAAAAAAAAAAAAAAAAGAAAAGAAAAAGGATTATTCCAAAGTTGGAGAATAGCTGAAGATAAGATCCATACTCATAGTCACATGGTCTACAATCAACTAAGTCTTTGACTGGGTTCAGGGTTACTGATTCCCTGAATGTCCAGCTAGGTTTATTCTCTGTCATGCAAAGGATTGTTGGTGTGTTAGCCAGTGAAGCCAGTCCTTATATACTTGTTCTGGTTACCTAGATAATTAGGGGGCTCGAACAAATCAAGGTGCCCATTTTCACAAACCTGTAGGAGCAAAAACAATTACCAAGTAAGAGAACATATAGAAAGATAAGAGAGCATAAGACAAAGTTTCAAGAAAAACACAGCATGTGGGAAAAGATAAAGGAAAGGAAACTTCTCCAAGCTAAATATCTTAATTTTTCTCAATAAATCATCAAATTCATGGTTTTAGTGCCCCTCTCCATCTGGTCACCTTTTCCTGGACAATCTACAATTTGTCTCTATCCTTAAAATATGATGATTAGAACTGAACACAAAACCCCAGATGTGCTCTGAAAAGGGTGGAGTACACAATGACTCTCACATCCTAAGTTCTGGACACTTTGAAGGCATTTATTAATAGAGTCTAAGATTGCATTAACTTTTTTTTTTTTTTTGCCTGCTGAGCTTGTAGTGGACTAAAATTTCTAAATCTTTTTCACATGAATTCTCATCTAGCCATACCTCCTGCTTCTCATACTTAAAAGTTGCTTTTTTTTTCAACCAAGTGAAGGATTTTTTTTATTCATTTCTATTATGTATCATCTTTAAAGATCTTTCCCATCATTCTAGGCTGTCTCCTTTATGGCTCCAGACTTTGTCTTCCAATGTGTTTTCCATCCTTCCAATCCTTTTGTTATCTGCCTTTATTCAAATCATTAAAGGAATTATCCCTTGGAATTTAATTTAAAGATGGAAGAAGAAAGGAAGTGACTTGACTGAGCTCTCCCCAAGACCCCTCTAAATACCTTCAAATAATGCCATAAGACAAATCCTGGATCCGCAGAACCCACAAAAGGACAGGATGAAATAATTTTCCAGTCAAAGACAATTTAGAAGGTCGGCAGGAAAAATCTGTTGTACCAGGGTAAGAGTTGAGTCCAGTCCAGCACAGCCTCAGCCCCAGTGAACCAGGAGCTGGCCTCAGGAGCCTCTGAATCACCAGTGGAACTGAGAGCACAGATGGTAAGGGGATCAAACAACTCCAGAAGGTGATTCCAGGGGTCTCTTTGCTGGCAATGAGGCAGGACTCTGTTGTTTTTCCCATATTCAGATCCAGGTCACACAGTCTTCAGTGGTGGCCCCAAGTAGGGGAGGGGCACAAGTATACCAGAGCTTGCAGCCACAGTGGAGCAGGACTTTGTTCCAGGTTCCAGGGCAGAGAAGTAGGCCTGTGGTTGCTTGTAGACCAGAGCACAGGCCAGGAGAGTGGTGAACATACCTCTTCTTAAATCATACCACCTTGGAAAGAACCTAAGGACTAGAATTCCTAGAAGTATCTCAGAGAATAGTCACTCAAACCCCCTGAAGCTTGGGACAGCATACCCTCCTCCCTGGAAGCAGTGCCCCACTTTAACAAAGAGTTAAAAGTTAAGAAATAGGCTGAGCAAGCAGGGAAAAAAAATGCCGACCCTAGAAAGTTTCTATGGTGACAAGGAAGATCAAAATACACTATCAGAAGAATATAACAAAGTCAAAACTCCTACATCCAAAGCTTCGATGGAAAATATGAATTGGGATACGAAGCAGGAAGACAATGGTGACTGCAATGCTGTGGAGGAGAGTCTACTCTAGAGGTGCTGCTGTTGCCGGAGGAGAGGGAGAGAGCCCCACCAAGGCCTAGGCCAAGCAAGGCATATGGGAGAGACTAGGCGCCTGGGTCTGCAGGTTCCTGCATGACTATGCCGAGGACACAGCATAGGCAGAGGTGCTGGAATGGCCTGTGTGGGCAGTACTGTATGCAGGGCTACTGGGAGGGAGTGGCCACCTGCGCTCTGCAGGCCCAGAGGAAGCATCCTTTGAGGAGGGGCTGCTAGACTCATCCGGGACCCTGCTGCTACTGGCACCCAGCACCTGCAACCCGTGCTCAGAGGCTCACGTACAGCGGCTACTGTGGATGCGGGGCCAGGGCCAACTGCACCACCACAGCCTGGGCCTGTGCTTGCTGCTCTATGAGGTCCCCTACAATCCCAGGCCAGTCTCTACCAGGCACACTGCTGCCACCTACAGCCATACTGGACTGATCTCCTGGGGCCATGTGCTTGATGTATGCTTCCTGGGACGCTGGTGGGTGCTGAGCACCAAAATGCACGACTATGACATCAACGACAACAAGTTCTGCCTCCTGCCACCACACCTCTGCAGACTGGCTAAGCACCAGCTGTGTTCCAAGGCCAATGACTGCCTCTTTGATGAGAAGTACCTGTCCATGGTGCTCATGGAGGACTAGCATGTCCTCCAGAAGGAGAAAAAGGACAGGCTGATGTGGAGCAAGGCCACCCCTGAGGGATTCAGGGCCCAGGCTGCTGCTGGCTGAAGCTAACACTGCCCCCAACCTGTATGGGACAGTTTTTCCAGCATCTTCTTGCTCATTGGTTACAGAAGGGAGCTTTAGCAAAATAAACTGTTTTTTCCCTCAAAAAATATATATATATATGAATTGGTCTCAGGCCATAGAAGGGTTCAAAAAGGACTTTGAAAATAAAGTAAGAGAGGTAGACAAAAAAATGGAGAAAGAAATGAGAGTGATGCAAGAAAATCATGGGGAAAAAAAGTCAATGGCTTGCAAAGTTGAATTGGTCAAATGGAAAAGGAGGCACAAAAGCTCTCTGAAGAAAATAATTCCTTTAAAATTAAGATTGAGCAAATGGAAGCTAATGACTTTATGAGAAATCAAGAAACAATAGAGCAAAACCAAAAGAATGGAAGGGGCAGAACCAAGATGGTGGAGGAAATACATTAAATGCACAGAGCTCCTGATACAATCACCCCAAAAATAGCAATAAAAGAACCCTTGGAGCAGAAAAACACACAAAACTATGGACTGAGAGTTTTCTCCAGCTATACATAGATTTCAGGGGGCCATGCTGGGCCACGAATAAAGCCTAACCCCACAATCGGGTGACACACCAGACACCAGCCCGAGGAATTTGCCCCAGTGCCTCTGAATTGTCTGCAGCACCAGCATCTTCTGGAATGGAGCACACAGTCAGGTTGAATGGCTGGCTGGGGTAGGGGGCAAGTGCAGGGGTACCAATGGACTGGAGGAAAGGATTCAACAGTCCCACCCCAGTGGGGAACCAGGAAGAAATCCTGAATGGCAGGAGGCCCAGGTTGGGGAGGAGAGCAGGGGAACAGGCTCATCAAAGCTAAGAACCACACCACAGGAAGCTTTGCTGTTTGGTTGTTTAGTAAGTAGGTTTGAGGTTATCTCCAAACCAGAGAACAGGCCATGTGAGATTAAAACCTGCCTCCCCTCAAACAAAAACACCTGGGACCCTCTGAAGTTGGGAACAGGAGTGGAGCTGAAAAGCAGCCCCACCCCCACCCCCCATGGAGAGTTTAAAATCAAATAAAAGCAAGGCCAGAAAGGCTGAGAAGAAGCCCAAACATTCCCTGGACCATGCTGCAGCTCAAACAGTGTGTCCTGGAAGCAGCGCCACACTTTAAGAAGGAGTTAAAAGCCAAGAAATAGTAAGCCAGGATGAGTAGGCAGAGAAAACAGAAGACCATCAAAAACTTCTTTGGGGATAAGGTAGACCACAATACAACCTCAGAAGAAGAAGATAATAACAGGATCAAAGCTCCAACATCCAAAGCTTCCAAGAAAAATATGAACTGGTCTCAGGCCATGGAAGCTCTCAAAAGGGACTTTGAAGAGAAAGTAGGAAAAATAGAAAGAAGATATAGAGAAAGCGAGGAAAGAATGGAAAGAGAAGTGAGAGCGATGCAGGAGTCATGAGAAAAAAGTCAACAGTTTGAAAAGCCAAGTGGAAAAGTAGATTAAAAAATTGTTTGATGTGGATAGAGCACTGGCCCTGGAGTCAGGAGGACCTGAGTTCAAATCCGGCCTCAAACACTTAACACTTAATCATGACCAAAACAAAAGCTTAGACACCATCCTCCAAGAGACTGTGAGGAAAAATTGCCCTGATATTCTAGAAGCAGAAGCTAAAATAGAAATTGAAAGAATCCACCAATCACCTCCTGAAAGAGATCCCAAAAGGAAACCTCCAGGAATATTATAGCCAAAATTCCATAACTCCCAGGTTAAGGAGAAAATATTGCAAGCAGCTAGAAAAAAAAAAGGAATTCAAATACTGTGGAGCTCCAATAAGGATAAAGCAAGATCTAGCAGCTTCTACATTAAAGGACTGAAGGGCATGGAATATGATATTCCAGAGGGCAAAGGAACTGAGACTACATTCAAAAATCACATACCCAGCAAAACTGAGTATAATCTTTCAGAGGAAAAAATGGGATTTCAATGAGAAAGAGGTCTTTCAGGCATTTCTGATGAAAAGACCTAAACTGAATAGAAAATTTGACTTTCAAATACAAGACCCTGGAGAAGCATAAAAAAGGAAAAAGACTTCATGAAGGATATTAAAATAACGAGGGGGGGCAGCTAGGTGGCGCAGTGGATAAAGCACCGGCCCTGGATTCAGGAGTACCTGAATTCAAATCCAGTCTCAGACACTTACTAGCTGCGTGACCCTGGGCAAGTCACTTAACCCCCGTAGCCTAGCAAAAAAAAAAAAAAAAAAAAAAAGATCGAGGGGGCAGCTAGGTGGCACAGTGGATAGAGTACCAGCCCCGGATTCAGGAGGACCTGAGTTCAAATCTGGCCTCAGACACTTGACACTTACTAGCTGTGTGACCCTGGGCAAGTCACTTAACCCCTATTGCCTCACAAAAAAAAAAATATTTTTAAAAAGAGATCAAACTGTTTACATTCCTACATGGGAAGATAATACTTCAAACTCATAAGAACTATCTCAGTAAGGAATGCACAGAAGACACAGGGTTGAACTGAATATAAAGGGATGATATCTGTAAAGCATTTATGTTTTGTTCTTTGTGGGACAGACAGGGTGCAGTTTCTTATGTCTGTGGCCAGATTTGGACTTGGGGCCTCCTGGGTCCAGGGCTGGTGCTTTGTCCACTGTGCCACCTAACTAACCCATGATGACATCTTTAAAATAGGGTTGAGGTGTAGAAGGAATAGATTGGGGGAGGGAGAAGGAGAGAGATGGTCTGGGGAGAGGTAGTTCACATGAAGGAAACAAGAAAAAAACTTATGGGAGGGAGGAGAAGAGGGGGAAGGAGTTGGGGAGTGAGTGAACCTTAATATCATCAGAACTGGCTCAAAGAAGGACTAACATACATACTCAAGTAGGTATAGTTATATATTTTTGCCCTGAAGAAGGGGAGGAAGATGGAGGGGGAGAAGGGAAGGAGAGAAGGGCAGATTGGGGGAGAGAGCAGTAAAAAGCAAAACACTTTCGAGGAAGATGAAGAGATGAAGATGTTCTGCATTACTGCACAAGTATGACATATTGAATTTTTTGATCTCATAGGGAGGGTTGAGGAGGGGGAAAGGAAGAAAAATTTAGAACACAGAATTAGCTCAGGGACATTGATCTCATCAGAGTGGGCTCATGGAGGGAATAGCATTCATACCCAATTGAGAGAGGTAATCTATTTAACCCTTCAGGAAAGTAGGAGTAGAGGAAGATAAGGAAGGAAGGGTGGGAAAAGGGAGTGCAGAGTGGGGGAGAGGGTAGTCAAAAGTAAAACACTTTTGAGGAGGAATAGGTAAAAAGAAGATAGAGTAAATGTCATGGGAAGGGAGTGGGATGGAGGGAAATAGTTATGATGATTGATTATAATGTCAAAATGTATGGTATCTATTTTGCTGGGCTATTATGAAGAAAATTCTCTGTCAAGCTTAAGGTACTATATACAGGTTATGATAAACAGGATACTATCAGGAAAACCTGGAAAGACCTACATGAACTGAAGCAGAGTGAAATGTACTGTATACAAAATAACAGCAATAGTGTGGGATGATCTGCTGGGAAGCATGTGGTTATTTTCAACAAGGCAATGATCCACTATAACCCTGAAGAGCTTATGAAGATTGCAGTACATCTGCAGAGAAAGAACTGATAGTATCTGAAAACAGATGGAAACACATTTTTTAAATGTTTTTTCCTCTTTGACAATTCCTTAATCTGAAGTTTGGGGTTTTTTTTTTTTACTGTTTTCTCTCAAAACTAGCTAATATGGGAATGTTTTCCATGACTATTCATGTATAACTTATTTTGAATTGCTTGAGTTCTTGTGGGTGGGGGTGGGAATGGAGGGAGGAAGAGAAGTTGGAACACAAAGTTTTTAAAAATTGATGTTAAAATTAGCTTCTACATATATTTTGGAAAATAAAATTCTATTCAAAACATAAAAAAGAATGGAAAAATAGAATGCAATGTGAAATATCTCACTGGAAAAGAGAAATAATTTGAAAATGATTTGGACTACATGAAAGCCATGATCAAAACAAAAGCCTGGACCTCAATTTCTTCCCAGAAATTGTCAGGTAAAATTACCCTGATGTTCCAGAAGCAGAAGGTAAAATAGAAATAGAAAGAATCCACTGATCACCTCCTGAAAGAGATCCCAAAATGAAAACTTCCAGAAATATTATAGCCAAATTCCAGAACTCCCAGGTCAAGGAGAAAATATTGTAAGCAGCCAGAAAAAAACAATTCAAGTACTGTGGAGCTACAGTTAGGATAACACAAGATCAAGCAGCTTCTACTTTAAAGGATCAGAGGGCTTGGAATATGATATTCCAGAGGGCAAAGGAATTGGGATTACAACCAAGAATCACCTACCCAGCAAAACTGAATATAATCCTTCAGGGGGTAAAATGGGAATTCAATGAAAGAGAGAACTTTCAGGCATTCTTTTTTTTTCTTTTTTCTTTCTTTCCTTTTTTTTTTTTGGAAAAGGGTAGTAATAATTTTATTTCAGAAATGTGAAAGACAATCTAGAAAAGAGAAAGCTGGTAGATAACTTTTTTTTTTCCATAAAAGTATTTTATTATTTTCCAGTTACATGTAGAGATAGTTTTCAGCATTTGTTTTTATGAGATTTCTAGTTTCAAATTTTTCTTCCTCACTTCCATCCCTCCCCAGGCATTCTTGATAAAAAGACCTGAACTGAACAGAAAATTTAACTTTCAAATATAAGACCCTGGAGAAGCATAAAAAGGTAAACAGGAAAAAGAAATCATAAGGGATATTAAAAGGTTAAACTGTTTATATTCCTACATGAGAAGATGATATATCTAACTCATAAGATCATTCTCATTATTAAGGCAGCTGGGTGGATTATATTTAGACAGAGGGCACAGGTGTAAGTTGAATATGAAGGGACGATATCTTTTTTAAAAAAAGAAATTAAGTGGTGAGAGTAATGCACTGGGAGAAAGGGAAAGGGAGAGGTGGAATGGGGTAAAGTATCTCACATAAAAGAAACAAGAAAAAGCTTATGGAGTGGAAGGGAATATGGGGGAGGAGTGAGGGAGTGATTGAGCCTTGCTCTCATCAGAATTGGCTCAAAGAGGGAATAGCAAACACACTCATTTGGGTATAGCAATCTATACCCAGGAAAGTAGGAGGAGGAGGGTATGTGGGGGGGGAGGGTGAAAGAAGGGAGGGCAGATTGGGTGAGGGGGCAATCAGAATCAAAGCACTTTTGAGGAGGGATAGGGTGAAAAAAGATAGAAAATGGAGTAAATGTCATGGGGAGGGAATGGGATGGAAGGAAATACAGTTAGCATTGTAATTGTGAAAAAAAATTGAAGCAAGTTTGTCTGACAGGCCTCAGTTCTCAAACACATAGAGAACTGAGTCAAATTTGTTAAAATAAGAGCCATTCCCCAATTGATAGATATTCAAAAGATATAAAGTTTTCAGATGAAATAATCAAAGCTACCTATAGCCATATGAAGAAAAAATGCTCTAACCGACTATTGATTGGAAAGATTCAGGTCAAAAAAGTTCTGGGGTACTACCTTATACCTATTGGATTGGATAATAGGACAGCAGATGGAAATGATAAATGTTGTTGGGGATATGGGGAAAATGTAACATTAATACACTCTTGGTAAAGTTGTAAACTGATTTAAACATTCTATAGAGCAACTTGGAACTATGGCCAAAGGGCTATAAAATCATGCATAGTCTTTGATGTATACTACTACTAGGTTGGTATCCAAAAAGTGATTTTTTAATTTTTTTTTTGGTGGGGCAATGAGGGTTAAGTGGCTTCCCCAAGGTCACACAGCTAATAAGTGTCAAGTGTCTAAGGCCAGATTTGAACTCAGGTCCTCCTGAATCCAGGGCAGGTGCTTTATCCACTGCACCACCTAGCTGCCCCTGATTTAAAATTTTGAATTCAAAATTGGGAGATGCCCATCATTTGGGAAATAGCTGAACAAATTGTGGGATGAGATTATGATGGAACACTACTGTGCTATAAGGAATGATGAGCAGGATGTTATCAGAAAAACCTGGAGAGACTTACATGAGCTGATACAAAGTGAAATGTACTGTATACAGGGGGCAGCTAGGTGGCGCAGTGGGGAGGACCTGAGTTCAAATCCGGCCTCAGACACTTAACAATTACTGGCTGTGTGACCCTGGGCAAGTCACTTAACCCCAATTGCCTCACAAAAAAAAAAAAAAAGAAAGAAATGAAATGTACTATATACAAAATAACAGCAATACTATAAGATGATCTGCTGTGAATGACTTAGTTATTTTCAGCAATACAATGATCCCAAATAACTGAAGGACTTATGAAAAATGTAATCCATCTTTACAGAAAGAACTGATGGTATCTGAATACAGTTATAAGCATAATTTTTTTTACTTCCCTTTTCTAAAGTTTTTTTTGTCTGTTTTCTTTCCCAACCTGACTCATGTGGAAATGTTTTGTATGACTATATGTATAACTTATATTGAATTGCTTGTGTTCTTATGTAAGGGTAGGGGGAGGAAAAGAATTTGGAACACAAAGTTTTAAAAATTGATGTTAAAATTTGTTTTTACATGTAATTTGGGAAAAAATAAAATTCCAAATAAATGGAAAAAATAAAAATAAAAATAAAAATGGCTGTCTCCACCACTTCCTCCTTTGCATTGGCCCAGGTAGAGCAGAATGGCCAGGAACTTGTCAAACGGTATGAAAGCACATGTTGCCATGAAAAAAAGATTGAAGAAGTATGCCCAAGAAGAAGTCAGACACTACTATTTTCTACTAATCTATATTGAGTAGATAGAAGATGGGAACCTTATCCAATTTGCTTAAATGAATAAAGGATAGAAACCTGGCACCCCCTTGTCCATAGCTTTCTTATAAATGACAGTGTGGTTGAGAATCTAGTAGATTATACTAAGTCAGAAATAGTGAAGTGAATATTTCCTAAACCAGTCCAGTATTTTGTTTGTGAGGGAAGGAGTTGGTCAGGACATCCCCCATCAATTGATGCTCTCCCTTCAGCCCAGTTGATGAAATCATAGAAGGTGAAGGCAAGAGATACAATGATACAATAGCATCTTGAATGAAATATAAAAAAAAAAACATCTTATTTTTATAGGGTGTGAAAAAGAAATTCTTCCTTTATGGAATTTCTACTTCCAGATGGCAGTTTGTCATTGAATCATGCCCTTGGTGACCTTTTAAAAGCTATCTTTTTTTTTTTTTGCGGGGCAATGGGGGTTGAGTGACTTGCCCAGGGTCACACAGCTAGTAAGTGTCAAGTGTCTGAGGCTGGATTTGAACTCAGGGCCTCCTGATTCCAGAGCCAGTGCTTTATCCACTGCACAACCTAGCTGCCCCAAAAGCTATCTTGATAGCTTCAGAGAAGGCTGAGACAGAAGAGCTTTATGGAGTTTGACCCCTGGAAGCAGAGAAGAGAACCAACTATAGCCCTGACATCAGAAACTAAACTTCAGAGACAAACCTAGGAAGACAAGGCCCAGGAAGCACCAAAAGAGATGCTGTGCCCAGCGAGGAGCAGAATGATACCACCAGAAGGAAAGAGAGGAGACACCGGTACTCTGCAGTGCCAGAGTTGCCTTGGCTATATATATTTCCCACATATACTATCAGTGTACTCTAAATTTATGGCCACTCTTCCAACTGACTCCATGTTTATGGGAAGAAAGTTTTGTAGCTAATATCCTTACTATGCCATATCAATAAATATTTTGTTTTGAGCTAGTTGTGCTCATTGAATGATTATTAAATGGACTCCATGTGGGGTTCATGAGCTAGGAGTACAGACCCAGAGAGTACCTTTTTTACCTGGAGTAAAAGAACCCTTTGGAGAACCAACCTGCAACCTTTGGATGTAGGTTGGGGTGGAGCATAGATAAATAGATCCCAAAGAGGACCCTACATGTTTTTATGTTTGCTTTTTTGTCAGGTATATGAAACCTCTGTAACCATGAGCAAGTCAAATTGCTATCTCAATAAAATAATGATAATTATACTTGTCAGCTGATAGTGATCTATAAGATCATTAAGATGAAAGGCCCTAAGAAAACAAGAAGTCTAATTCCTGATTCTGTTGTTATTTCCCTTACTACAGCATTTCTTCTGATTTCCTCTTTCTCCCAGACTTTCTTACTTCCCCCATTTAAAGAAGTATAAGAACAGTTTATATCACCCTCACTGTCATTGTCACTTGTCACAACTGGGGATAGGGAGAAAAAATGGGAAGGAGGCTCAATGGTTCAAGTCTGGAGGGTTAGACAGCATTTAACAATCCTGTAATTTCTATGTAGATCACCTGCATGCTTCAAATACTATTGTGTTTTATGATAGGATGTATCTAGGCAACTTGTTGTACCTGCCATATAAATGTTAATATTTTTAATTAATGTTTTTGCTTCTTTTATTCAAGTGCCTTAGAATCCTCTAGGATGAAAGGCACAACAAGGAAGGCATAAGAGATTATTAATAGGTCCTGTGTGTTATTATCCTCCTACAGAAACACCTGCAATCTAGAGGACAAAAGGTGAAATTTACTCTGAAAGACTCATGTGACATGTAATTTGGCTGTTTTAGGAGATACCCACCCCAAAGGCAAAATGTTATTAAGGAAAAGGGAGTTGAGGGGATGAAGAAGACGCAGAGGAGAGAAGTGGATTACTTCATATGTAACTTTGTCCGTTTCAAAAGAGGAAGAGAAGCCTGACCAAACCCAGATGTGAACAAAACCGTTCCACACACTATAATCTAAATAGCAGTCTAGAGCCTTTCTTTGCTCCTTCCTCCTGAAGTTACTTGGACCCTACCATACCAATCTGTCATGGTAGGAAAAAACAGATCAAGGTGGAAACCAAAGAAAAATTATGAAGAGGGAAGGAGCATGAATTACTTAATTAAGCAAGCAGCTAAGTGGCCCAGTGGATAGAGTACTGGGCCTGGAGTCAGGTAAAACTCCTCTTCCTGAGTTCAAATCTGACCTCAGACCCTTCCTAGCTGTGTGACCCTGGGTAAGCCACTTAGCCTTGTTTGTCTCAATTTTCTCATCTGTAAAATGAACTGGAGAAGGAAATAGCAAACCACTCCAATATCTTAACCAAGAAAACCCCAGATGGGGGTCACAAAAAGTCAGACACGACTGAACAACACCATTGATTAAGCACCTACTATGTGCCATACCCATGTTTAACACTTTATAAGCATTATCTCATTTGATCCATTGGGAGGTAAGTCCTTCATGATCCCCATTTTACAATTTAGGAACTGAGGCAAGCAATTTAAGTCACTTGGCCGGAGACACATATCGAGGAAGTGTCTGAGGCTGAATTTTAATTCAAGTCTTCCCAACTCCAGACCCAGCACTCTATCCACTCCACCTACTTGAGTCAAAAGCAAATTTATTTATCAATTCAGTCAACACATTTTTATCAAAAAGCAATTATGTTGAAAGCATTATGCTAAGCAAAGGGAAAACTCCAACTATAATGGAGGTTCCCGTTCAGAACCTACATCTCTTTCTCTGCCCCTTCCTAAAGTCTGAATTATTCAGCTGGTTTTGGAAGGACATTGAAGGCTGAGAGGTTCACAGGCTGTAATAATCCAGATTGACTCAGTGAATCATTCCAAAGGATGTTTGGGGCTTGGGGGTTCTTTTTATGTGCTTCCAACAATAATGTGATGAGAATTAGAAGAACAATAATAAGATATTTCTCCTTACCTAGACCTAGAAAGTACAGCATGATGCCATATTTACAGATGCCAATTCATGTGCCAGCTAAAAGGATGAGAGAAGCTGCTCAGCCCAAGCAAGTAGGAGGAACTCCTTTAGACATGCACCTCTCAACTCTCAGTGGATTCTTTCTTTCAAGTTTCAGAATGTCTCCAAGCATATAATTTTTTTCAATTACATGAAAGAGCTGTTTTTTTAATTGAGATGATGATCGGACTAATGATTTGTATTGACACCGCTTATTACTTTCTACCTTCATTTAAAAGATAATCACTGTCTAGTGGAGCACAGTCTTTCACAGTCCTCCCACACCTACCATTTTCATATTATTTGTGAGAGTCATACTGAAAAGGAGGGGGGGAAATGTACAACTGTGCAGCAGAATGGAAAAGGTTAGGAAATACAGGTTTTTCTTTGCTTGTGTGTCTAAGGTCTTTGAGCAGGAGGGTGGGGAAGGAAAGTTCCCTTTGGAATAGGGTGTTCTTTGAGAGCAAGCTTGCTACACTTGGTATTCCAAGACCAGATTGCCTGGGCAGGAAAAACAGGATGGGGCAGAGGTTATGGAGCCATAATATTGAGGGGGAGGGGGGAGAGAAAGAAGGAGGGAGGGAAGATTATAGCAAATTAGCAGGCCTTTTGTATTGCATCATGTATTTTAAAAACAAAAATACCAGCAAACTTACTGACTAAAATAGTCATTTGTAATTACAGTACAGATAAATGGAGAAATTAAAAGTCAAGGGCAAGCAGAGAGGAAGGTGGCTTAAAAGGCCCCAGGGAAAGAGTCGCAAAAAGATTAAATATTCCAGGCAAAAGATGCAGCACAGGAAATAATTTCTGGCCAAGTCACAAAACTGTGGGAATAGGAAGAAGGTTGTGTTGATAGATGTCATGTGGCCATAATGAGGAAGAAGAGGTTCTACAGCAAGAGCTTTTTTTCAGGTACTTCTTTTTTTTTTTTTTTTTTTGGTGAGGCAATTGGGGTTAAGTGACTTGCCCAGGGTCACATAGCTAGTAAGTGTCAAGTCTCTGAGGCTGGATCTGAACTCAGGTCCTCCTGAATCCAGGGCCGGTGCTCTATCCACTGCACTACCTAGCTGCCCCCTCAAGTACTTCTAAATAGCTAAAATCTTATAAATCACTATAATGTCTATCGTTCACACTGAGTTTGATGAACAATTCAAAGAGCCAGTCAAAGAGAGAGAGAAAGAGATGACGATGATGACGGATGGATGGAAGGATGGATGGATGTATAGATAGATAGATGATTGATGATAAATAATTAATAGATGATAGAGGAAGATGTTTGATGTATTATGTATAGATAATAGACGATGGATAGGCAGATATATATTTGTATCTCTAGAGAGTTAGCAAGGGCTTCAATATGGGTATGCAATTAAGTCTAGAGTCATGGGTCCTTTTCATCTTTCCTAAATGTTGTGGCACACTCTTTTATAGCAAACATTCACTTAGAATACAATGAAAATCTAAAAAGAAAAAGGGAAAAAAAGAATACAATGAAAACCTATTTGTCTTTATCTAGAGATATAACCAATTATTAATAACCAGATAGCAAATAAATATTTGAGATTTCAGGGCAAGCAAAGGCAGTTCACCAGGCAGCCATGAGACAGGGAGGAAAGGACATAGAGAAGGGACAAATTCACTAGGCCTCAATCAGCAAAATTCTTTCCCAGAAGATTTTTGTCCTTAAGTGAGACCATGAGTCAGACAAAGCTCCAAACCACTCATGATTATATTCAGTTCAGGGTGGCAGTGTCCTTCACTTGCAATCTGCTGATCCTGGCATTTTGCACAATTGCTTAGCTCCAAAGTTCCTGGGATTTCCCTGTCCCAGTGCAGCTTCCATCTTCTATCATCCTTCAGTACTAAGAAAAATTATACTTCCCATGAGCCCCCTTGACAATAAGAGCCTACATATATATCCCATAAAGGCACTGCAAATGGACAATGAAACAGGTCCAGAACTGAATAGGAAGGAAAAGATGGGCTGCATTTCATCTGAGAAATTGTACTGTCTTTTTAATCACCTCAAGATTCTCCCTGAAACAAAGGCCAGTGTTCTTAATATGAATAATTTTCTGGTGATGCTAAGTGACCATAAATAATTGAATGTCACAGTCTGTGATGAATTAAAGGTACAGGTTATCCAAATGGAAATGAAAATGGTACATCCAAGATCATGCTTTTGGTAACTACAGTTGCTCCTCCATGACAATTACCTGGATTTGGGCCACAGATGTATTAAGAGAGCTGACTCAGAATCAAATAGATGATAGCAAAGGTTGGGTGAAGCCTGCTAAAAGATAGACCAGTGGGTAGAACTAATGGAAAAAGCAGTCCACTTTCAGAGCACAGCTGAAGATTACATAGCCTAAAGTTATTGTTCCTTTGTTCTCAAAGAGGACCATGACATCAGGATGATATCATGACTTATGGTGAATTGGATTTAAGTGAAGGAGGGCTGTGCAAGGTCACCAAGCTCACTCTCTCCTCCAAAGCCTTCTGGGTCGGGGCAGCTAGGTGGCGCAGTGGATAAAGCACCGGCCCTGGATTCAGGAGTACCTGAGTTCAAATCTGGCCTCAAGCACTTGACACTTACTAGCTGTGTGACCCTGGGCAAGTCACTTAACCTCCATTGCCCTGCCAAAAAAAAAAATCTACATAATTTAGGGGCAGCTAGATGACGCAGTGGGTAGAGCACCGGCCCTGGAGTCAGGAGTACCTGAGTTCAAATCCGGCCTCAGACACTTAACACTTACTAGCTGTGTGACCCTGGGCAAGTCACTTAACCCCAATTGCCTCACTAAAAAACAAAAAAACAAAAACAAAAACAAAGCCTTCTGGGTCCAGTGGCAAGATATACATCAGGATGAATGAAGATGGCCCAGGATGTTTAAGGCAATTGGGGTTAAGTGACTTGCCCAGGGTCACATAGCTAGTAAGAATCTGAGGTGAGATTTCAACTTAGGTCCTCTCTACTCCAGAGCCAGTACTCTAACCACTACACTACCTAGCTGCCCCTATAGGCTAAAAAATGAAGTGTCAAAAGAACAATAGGCTCAATGTCTGCAGCAATGTGAATGAAAACAACACTAACAGGCAAAAACAACTCAGGTCAGATGCAATGAACAATGTTGGTACCAAAGTATTAAAGTTAAACAGATGGTAAATAACAAAGATTTTAAAGGAATAAATACTATCAGTCACAATCACTCCAATGGGCAGTTTTGCTTAACTGTGTGGGATGCACTTTGTGGGAATGCTTGTTGTGCATGTCCATTGTATCTAAACAAAATGTAGCCCAAAAAAAAACACAAACCTCTTCATTTCTATCTTTCCTAGGCCCCTTCTCTGAGATCCCCTCATCTGCGCTCTCCCTTTTGCTTCTATGGTGTTCCCTCTAGAACTACGCACCCAACTTACTCTCATATTCACAGTGTGGAGTTCCTAGAGGGGAACTCATTCCTACTCCTTCACCCTGTAGGGCAAGGTTTCTAACACTATTGTTGACAGGCCCCCACTAGTGTGTTTCCCATTAGCAATTTGCCAACCAGATTATAATTAGCCTTTAGAAAATAATATTTACAAAGATAGATACAAAAGAATTATTTTCCTCCCAAAAAGCCTGGGACACATTTTTTTCCACAAGCATAAACTTAAACTCAAAATATAATGTTAATGAGGCATATACAGAGAGAACACATGTGGCCAAAGGGTAAACTCACAATTCCTGGTTACTGAAAGTCCTTTTTTGAGTTCAGAGACAGCATTCATCTCAGATGTAAGGGGTCATGATACTTAAAGCTACTTCCTCCCATAGATAGTTTGGTTTTTGTTTTTCCCATATCTGTGTTGGTATCTCTGTCCTATGTATGTCTTCTGGATGCATTGTCCACTAGGAACCCAGTCTCTTAGGTGACATAGCCAATAATGGGGTTGGGAGGGGGGTAGGGAAGAGGAGTATAATTTCCCTCTTAGGTTGCTTCCCACCCACCCTCCTTACTGCTCTCTGGTTCAGGAAAAGGGAATTACTTCCTCAAGGCATACCCAAGCCCCAAATCTTCCACTACTTACTTGATTGGCTTGCTATGGAACTATCCCCCTCCTGAAATTCCTCCCAACTACTTGCAGCCCCTAGAGGTTTGGCTTTTTCATTTAGCTCTTCTCTTCTTAACCAAATGAAAAAGGAGTTCACATTGATAATGGGTATAGATAATCTTGTTTACAAAATTTAAAAACTAGTCAGGTCTGTTGATGATTAAGGTGAAAGTGTTGAACCCCTTCCTTCAATTCTATTTTAGGTCAGTTCTGTGGCTCTACTTTCCCCTCCCTCAGTCTTTGTCCATGTGACTATTAATCAGGGAGAAAAGAAGGGAGTAAGCATTTATATGGTACTTACCATATTCTATTCTGGATAGCTAGGTGGCAAAGTGAATAGAGCACTGGGCCTGGAGTCAGAAAATTGTTGTTTTCATCAATCATGTCCAATTCTTCATGACCTCATTTGGGGTTTTATTGGCAAAGATACTGGAGTGGTTTGCCATCTTCTTATCCAGCTCATTTTACAGATAATGAAACTGAGGCAAACAACATTAAGTCACTTGCCCAGAGTTACACAGCTAGTCAGTGTTTGAGGCCAGATTTTAATTCACAAAGATGAATCTTCTTGACTCCAGGCCCAGTACTGGAGTCATAGAGACCAGAATATGACCCTGGACAAGTCACTTTACCTCTGCCTGCATAAAACTGCAGAAGGAAATGGCAAACCATTCCAGTATCTTTGCCAAGAAAACCCCATAGACAGTCTTTTAAAAAAAAAAAAAAAAAGGCTAAAAGACATGACATCAGAAGATCAGCCTTTAAGCTCAGAAGGGCCTATCTTTTTTTTAACTTTTTTTTTTTTTGGTGAGGCAATTGTGGTTAAGTGACTTGCCCAGGGTCACACAGCCAGTAAGTGTTAAGGGTCTGAGGCCGGATTTGAACTCAGGTCCTCCTGAATCCAGGGCCGGTGCTCTATCCACTGCACCACCTAGCTGCTCCCAGAAGGGCCTATCTTGCTATGGTCCATGGAATCATGAAAAGTCAAACATGACTAACTGACTGAACAACAAATATTCCATTCACTGTGTTTAGCACTTTACTAATATCTCATTTGATCCTTACCACAACTTTATAAGGTAAGTGCTATTGTTATCCCCATGTTACAGGTAAGGAAACTGAAACAAATAGAAGGTGATTTATCCAAGGTCACACAGCTAGTGTCTTAGGCTGGGTTTGAACTAATATCTTCCTGATTCCAGGTCCCAGTGTTCCATCCACTGTACCATCTTCTTGCCTCTAATCAATTAATCAACTAGACAAAAATTTATTAAGCTCCTATTATATGATATTCTGTTAAACTGTTGGTATACAAATACAAAAAATAAAGCAATCCTTACTCTCAGGGAGCTAAAATTCTAAAAGGAAGAGAGGGATGACAAGTACATATATGCATTAATTTTATGTACATATGCATGTGTGCACACCAGGCATTGTGCTAAGTGCTAAGTAAGAGGATACAAAGAAAAGCAAAAGATAGTCCCTGATCTCAAGGAACTGTGATATTTAAAATTGAATGTGTGGACACCTTATTCCTGTCCCAAGTGTAGGGAAAACTAGCTAGGGTTTACTTATAAATTAGGAGCTTTAGCACCAAGTTTTGACATTAAGCATTTATTAGTCAGAAAGCCAAGAAAAAACCTATCTATCCTAGAGTCCTCAATTCCTCCACCACCAGTCTGTTCAAGCAATGAACTGACCCAGGATCCTTCTTCCCCATCTCAGAGAGAGGCAGTCTTTCCATCCTGCTTCAAGCTAATTGGCTAGCATCACCCAAATCCATTGGTTTACTGGATTTGAGGGTGGTCCCCTGTTGAGGTCAGAGTCCATAGCTTCTGAGAGCAATACCCTCTTGAGGACCAGGCAGGTATGATTTCAATTGAATTAACTGTATGTATGTTAATCAGCAAAGTCAGTCAATCTCAGTCAATTCAATCAATCCAATCAATCTAGGGCCTTCAGGCACCGGCAAAGCCCATTCTTTTCTTATAAAACTCACAGTCTGATAGAAGAGACAATAAGAAAACAACAACATACAAACTGTCTATATTCAGGATAAATTGGAAATAACCAACCTAGAGATGGCACTAAAATAAAGAGGGATCAGGAAAGGCTTTCTATAGAAGGTGAGATTTTAGCTAAGGCTTGAAGGAATCCAGGGAAGCCATAATGGAGAGATGGGGAGGTAGAACATTCCATGCATAGGAGACAGCCCGTGAAAACACCCACAGTCAGGAGATGGAGTGTCTTGTTGAGAACCAAGAGGTGGAGTGTTTTTTTCAAGGATGCCACTGTCCATGGCCATGGTCATGGCCATAGAGACCTCTGAAAGAGGAGTATATAAGTTGCAAGAAGACTGGAAAGGGGGGAAGAGGGGAAGGGGGATTATGAAAGATTTTGAATGCCTAACAGTATATTTCATATCTGATCTTGGAAGGTGATAGAAAGCCACTGGAGTTTATTGAGTAGAGGAGTAGTATGGTCAGACTTGCACTTTGGAAAGATCACTTTGACAGGTGAATGAAGTGATGTGGAAGGATGGACTGAATTGGGGGGAGATTTATGACAGGCAGAACAACTAGCTGGCTATTGTAATAGTCCAGGTGTGGGGGGGCCACTAAGTTGCACAATGGATAAAGAACTGGCCCTGGATTTAGGAGGACTTGAGTTCAAATCCAGCCTCAGACACTTGAAATTTACTAGCTGTGTGACCTTGGGCAAGTCACTTAACCCTCATTGCCTTGCAAACAAAACAAAATAAAACAAACAAAACAAAACAGTCCAGGTATAAAGTGTTGAGGACCTTCACCAGGATGAAGTCCAAGCAGAGTCCAAAGGAAGAAAAGGAGAAGAGGTAAGAGATGCTGCTACAAAGGTAAAATTGACAGACCTTGCCAACAGATTGGATATGTGCAGTGGGGGCAAGAAAGAATCAAGAGTTGAGAATGGGGGCAGCTAGGTGGCACAGTGGATAGAGCACCAGCCCTGGATTCAGGAGGACCTGAGTTCAAATCCAGCCTCAGACACTTAACACTTACTAGCTGTGTGACCCTGGGCAAGTCACAAAACCCCAATTGCCTCACCTCCCCCCCAAAAAAAGAGTTGAGGATGACATCAAGGCTGGATGACTGGGAGGATGGTGGTAATAGTAACAGGAAATTTAATAGTAATAGTATTCATATATTAATTAATTACATATTATAGTATTATATATGGTATATATAATAGTATTAAGATAATATATTATATACAATATAATAATATAATTACTATATAATATAAAAAATAGTATAAATAGTAATAGGGAAGTTAGTAAAGAGAAAAAATCCAAGGCATATAAAGATAAGGCTGTTAGGAAGGAGGACAATTAGGGAAATCCTTTAGCTACATCTTGAAAGAAGAGAGGAATTATGAGGCAGAGGTGAGGAATGAGTTCATTCCAGGCATGGGAACAGTCAGTGTAAATACATACACAAAAGAGATGGAATGTCATTTGTGAGAAACAAAGAGGCCAGTGTGGCTGAATCTCAGAGTGCAGAAAGGAGATTGATATCCAGTGAAACTGGAAAAATAGATTGGGGCTAAGTTGTGAAGATATTTAAAAGCTAAATAGAGTTCATATTTAATTATTTAAATTATAGAGAACCAATGGAACTTATTGAGTAAAGAAGTGGGATAGGCAGACCTGAATTTAAGGAAAAAGACTTCTCAGTGAAATGGAAAGTGCTTCTAAAGCCAGAGGTTTGTTGTCGTTCAGTTGTTTTTCAGTCATATGTGACTCTCCATGACCCCATTTGGGGTTTTCTTGGCAAAGATACTGGAATGGTTTGCCATTTCCTTTTCCAGTTCTTTTCTTTTCTTTTCTTTTTTTTGGGGGGGCAGGGCAATGAGGGTTAAGTGACTTGCCCAAGGTCACACAGCTAGTAAGTGTGTGTTAAGTGTCTGAGGCCGGATTTGAACTCAGGTCCTCCTGACTCCAGGGCCAGTGCTCTATCCACTGCACCACCTAGCTGCCCCCTCCTTTTCCAGTTCTTTAGACAGATGAGGAACTGAGGCAAACAGGGTTAAGTACGCAGAGTAACACAGCTAATAAATGTCTGAGGCCAGATTTGAACTCAGGAAGATGAATCTTCCTGACTCAAGGCCTAGCACCCTGGGCCACCTAACACTGGGCCACCTAGCTGCCCAAGTTAGAGGACCAGGATTCTAAGTCTACTTCAGATTTTTAGTGCCTATGACTCTGGATAAATCACTTAACCTCCTTAGGATGCAATTTCCTCATCTGTAAAATGAGCGGATCGAACCAGATGATCACTAAGGTCCCTTCCCACTCTAGAATCATCATCCTAGCAAAATGAATAAGAAATTCATTTTGGCAGCAGTGTGGAAGTACACTGGAGTACAAAGAGGTTTGAGACAAGGAGGACAATTAGAAGACAGTTGCAATAATCTGGATGAGAGGCAATAAGGAACCGAACTAACTGAAAGTCTATGCTGTTGGTTTTTGCTCATCTTCAAAGAGAAGGGAGGTCTGACATTTTAAAATTTGATTAATTTTCATATCCCCATTTTTTGATGCCCAAATCTATTTCTTGGAAGGATAACAAAGGTAGAGGTATAGGGATATGTATTACTTATCAGCTTAGTGAAACTGCCAGTTCATGCTAGCAAATAAATGATGGTTCAAGACATTTCTCAAGCCATTTCTGTTCTGAAACATATTGGAGCTGGGAAGAATAACACAAAATCTCAAAACCTGTAGGCATGATTTCTGAACTACTTTCAATGATGGTTGAAAGGTTGTGGTGAATGGGAGAGGAATGGGTCACAAGACTGGAGAATCAAATGTTCTCCTTTTCAAAAAAAGAAAGAAAATGGTTTGCAGATTGCAAGCCATTAAGCTTACTTTGAATTCCTGAATACATTTGTACATTCTAAAATTCGTAATTAAAAGAATGGTTCCAAACTCTTAGGAAAAAAAGTAGTGACTCTTAGGAGCCAATGGGGCTTCATCAAGAATAGGTCATGCAGGGGGCAGCTGGGTAGCACAGTAGATAAAGTACCGGCCCTGGATTCAGGAGGACCTGAGTTCAAATTTGACCTCAGACACTTGACACTTACTAGCTGTGTGACCCTGGGCAAGTCACTTAACCCCCATTGCCCCACCCCAAAAAAAAAAAAAAAAAGAATAGGTCATGCCAGAAATAATCAAACAAGATAGCAGGGATCCAGAACTTCAAATTCCTATAGCTTATTGTGATACTGGCAAGGGAAAATCATCAAAGAGGATATGGAGACAGGAAAATAAGAATGGAACATGGAAGAAAGAAAAACAGATATATGGAGAGATTGTAAGTAGTCGCAATTAATGAAGATGACTAGAAATAAAGTCAAAGACTGACCAACAGATTGGTAACTGAGTTACAAGAGATATTAGGACACTACTGTTTCCTCCACTGTTCAGGTGGTAATTTAAACGAAGGAAAGGTTCTTCTTAAATAAAGGGTACCCTTGTTGGGAAGTAGAAAGTAGTAATGTATTCATTTGGGAATGGTTTCTAATAATGTTTATAATGTTTCTTTTGTTTTCTTTGGTGTTACAGTTAAATGTTTTTATTGCTTCCATGCTCTGGCTGCTCTAGGTTTCTGTTAGCATTATAATTACTAAGTATAAACAATCAAGTTGACTTTAGACGTCCCTGCTCTCACACTGGAGTGGAAGTTTGAACCACATGGGGAACACTTACCAGAAAATATTCCCCACAGATATGAAACTCAAGTTTATGAGGATCTAGTTCTATATGGCACCTGGGTGATGTGGAAGAGAGATTAAGGTTTGGTTTGGTTTGGTTTGGTTTATTCGGCTTGACTGTGGAGAGCAGAATTAGAAACAATGGGTGGAAGTTACAGAATGGCAGATTTGGAAACAATGAAAGAAAATGCTTCCTAAATATTACAAATTGAAAAGTAGTCGGGGGCAGCTAGATGGCGCAGTGGATAGAGCACCGGCCTTGGAGTCAGGAGTACTTGAGTTCAAATCCGGCCTCAGACACTTGACACTTACTAGCTGTGTGACCCTGGGCAAGTTACTTAACCCCCATTGCCCCACAAAAACAAACAAACAAACCTAAAGTACTGGTCACTTGAAAAGTAGTGAGTTCCTCCTCACTAAAAGTCTTTAAAGAAATGTTGAGTGACTGCCTTAAGATGCTTTGGAGGAGACTTTTAGTCAGGTATTATGTTGGATTAGATTTCTTCTGAAGTTCCTTCCCATTCTGAAATTCTCTGATTATCTGAATTCTTACAGGGTTCCTTGAGACCAAGAATACTCCAGCCAACACAGACTCCTCTAGTTTTATCCAGGTAAGAAAGTACAACTGGAACAACATCTTAGAGTGAGATCTGCTGACAGCATCTAGTCTATATAATTATTGCAAAAACAGGCATGAGTGGGAAAGGCTGTGCAAGGTACCATGTGTGTGTGTGCTAGGTACCAGGGATACAATGAAGCAGCAGTGTCTGCCTTCCGGTAGCTTACATTCTATATGATGATAAAATGCACTATATCTATACATACCAACCATATACACAAAATATGTACAAAATCATAAAGGATAATTTGGAGGGAGACACTAGTTGTAGGGGGATCTGGAAAAGACTTAGGTGAAAGATGACACTTGAGCTGAACTTTGAAAAAAACTAAGATTTTTTTTAAATTTTTCAACAGACAAAAATTATTTTCTCTCCCTCTCATTTTCTCCTTCCATTAAAAAAAATTCCTTTTACCAAATACGCATAGGAAAACTAAACAAGTTCCCTCATTGGCCATGTCTGAAAAATATATGTCTCAGTCTGCATCTTAAGTTCATCACTTCTCTGTCAGGTAATGAGAACTATATTATATCATGAGTCCTTGGAATTGTGGTTGGTTATTACATTCATCATAATTCACAAGTCATTCAGAGTTGAAATTATGTATTTTAAGAGACAGAAATGAGGAAAGAAAAGCACAGAAACAGGAGATGGAGCAGAAGGAAGGCCAGTTTTATTGGACTTTGTAATGTTTAAAAGAGAGATATATAATAAAGCTGGAAAAGCAGTTTGGAGGTGTATTGGAAAGACCTTTCAATGACAAGCTAATCTTATCCTACAGCAAACATCCTTAACCCAAATCCATGGATCTTTTTTTTATTTGTTTGTTTCCTTTTTAGTTCTATGTGTTGGTTTGGGTTGGTTTGTTGTTGTTTTGTTTTGTTTTGTTTTTTCATTTAAAAACATTATTCTGAGAAAGGGACCCATAAGCATCACCAAACCACCAATGGAGTCCATGACCAAAAAAAAAAAAAAAGATTAAGAGCCCCTGTCCAAAAATTATTAGGAAACCAATGGAGTTTATTTAGCAGAGGACATACCTGTACTTTGGAACATCACTTTGGCAACCATGTAAAGGATGGATTGGAGAGGGGAAAGACTTGAGAAAAAGAGATAAAGAGGCTATTTCAATAGTCTAGTTGAGAGGTAAAGAGGATTAGAACTAGAGTGGTGAACAAACACACAACCTGTGATTAGGAGGGAAATGTCTCTTAGGAAAGAGTTGGAGGTGCCAAGCTGAAAAGAATTTGGAGGGACATAACATGTTGCAGAGGTAGCATTATTAAGACATGGAAATTGATTTTGTATATGGTGTGAGTGATTTCCAGGAGCTGAGATTGCAAAATTGAGTGACTAGAATAATGATGATACCTTTGCAAGAAATAGAGAAATTCAGAAGGAAAGTGAGTTTTGTTTTAGCTATGTTGAATTGGAGATGCCTATGTGTCATTGAATGAAAGCTGTCCAATAGGTCATTGGAGATATACAACGAGAGCTTGAGAGAGACCAGGGCTGGATATATTCATCTGAGTTGAGAATTGAACCACTGGAAGGCAATGAGAACCACCAAGTAAAATTGTATAGAGAAGAATAGAAGGATCAGGTCAGAACTTTAAGGGACACTAATAGTTATGAAGCACTCCAGGCTGCACTGGTGATTCTCCAAGTCTTTCTACGATGTCCCAGAAAAATCTTGATTCTTGAAGCTCATGTCACCCCTGGACTACATACTTTGGAAGTAACCTCTTTACCTGTGGCCTCTCTCTCTGATTGGCTGGTTCCTCCCAGAACTTCATTTTAAGAAGGAAGCCCAGGCCAACCATGTGTGAAGTCTGAAAACAAATGACCAAAAAGTCACAGAGGTTATGCAACCCTGTTAACTATGAAAATACCAAAGAGATCGCACAAGTTATCATAACCAGAGTTAACTCTAAAAAGTAAAATAAAAACAAAATAAAAAGAAAGAGTTAACAGTGGTCATAAGCAAAAAGCTTTCTTCTTTCATCTCCAGGCTGTACTCCCGACTTCACAGACTCTCTGTCTCTCTCTGTCTCTGTCTCTCTCTCTCTCTCTCTCTCTCTCTCTCTCTCTCTCTCTCTCTCTCTCACACACACACACACACACACACACACACACACAATACAGAGGATACCTTCTCACCTCCCCTTTTTCAGCTCCCTTGTATGTGTTGCCTTACCATATTAGATTGTAAGCTTTTTGAGGGTAGGAAGTGTTTTACTGTTTGTATTTGTATTCAAAGCATTTAGCACAGGGCACATAAGTGCTTAATAAATGTTTGTTTACTGTTGACTAAAAAGGATAATATTGGTGATCTAGCAAAGCAGACTCAAAAGGAGTAGTGAGTGGCAGCTAGGTGGCACAGTGGATAGAGCACTGGCCCTGGAGTCAGGGGGACCTGAGTTCAAATCCGGCGCCCAACACTTAACACTCACTAGATGTGTGACCCTGGGCAAGTCACTTAACCCCAATTGCCTCACCAAAAAAAAAAGAAAAGAAAAGAAAAGGAGTAGTCAGACACAGGGGAGGAGAACCAAGAGAGAGCATCACAAAAACACAGATAGGAGAAAGTGTCCAGGAGGAAAGGTTGGTCAAGAGTGAATGCAAATGTCAAATGTGAATGTTATTTCCTGAAACCAAGAAAATGCAGATCCAGAAAGTCATGCCAATGTTGTTTGCTATTTATTGAGTCCTTGCTTTGTACAGAACGGTGCACTTGAGAGGATCTAAGGAAGGGGGTGGGGGAAGAAGATGAGGTCCCTACCCTTGGGGAGCTGTCCAACTCAGTTGGGGATATAATAAAACAGGTATTATGATTACCTTCCAAATTAATGAGGGGTATGGCATATGAAATTCCTGGGAAGGAAAGAAAAATAGGGCATCGAATCATGAGACAATTCTAGCAGCAAAGTTCACTTAGCACTAAAAGTATGTTGGAGTAAAAGCACATGGAACCATGAATTCATGAAACAGCAATAGGCAAGACCTCTGAGCTCATGGGAAGGTTGTAGAAAGAGCACTGAATTAAGTCCAAGGAACAGTGTTCAAATTCCAGTTCTGCTGCTTACTACCTGTCTGGCCTAAGACAATTAGCCTCTCTGAGACTTAGCTATAAAGTGAAAGGGCTTAGACTATATGACCTTCAAGATCCCTGAGAGCTCTAAATCTATAATCCTAAAAAAATGACCAGAAAGAGTGAAGAGCAGCCCGTATATTTTCTTCATGTTTTTCTGGTGT
This sequence comes from Dromiciops gliroides, assembly GCF_019393635.1. Lineage (NCBI taxonomy): Eukaryota > Metazoa > Chordata > Mammalia > Microbiotheria > Microbiotheriidae > Dromiciops > Dromiciops gliroides. Next base: position 194,210,786 of record NC_057865.1, read on the forward strand.
GTTTTAAGTGAGAAGGGAAGAGAAAGGGAAGGGGAGGGACATAAAACATACTTTATCCATTACTTCATTTCTCGTGGGGCATCATAATGTGCCTCTGAATATGCATTAGGTTAAATAAGTGAGGAAGAAGTTGGAGGTCTCACAGTGAGCACATTCTTTGTACTATAGCATTTTCTTTACCCTTTGCCCTTTCCTGCCACCCTCTCCCCACCATAGTGCTCTGTCCTAGCTCTCATAAGCAGAAATAAAAAGTGCAGACATCCATATACATACCATAGTGATATGAATATAGGTCACACTTTCCCCACAAATCTGGCAAGGATAAAGGCAGAGCTGAGCCCATAATCAGTACTATGTTTCCAGTGTCTACCTACATTTTTTTCCCCTCTCAACAGCTTCTCATTTAAGGATGCAAACTCTTTTCAGGGAAGCCTATATTTAGACCCATGTGGGTTCTTCAAGATACAATGAAAGGGGCACTTCACCAGCAATCCAAGAATTTGAGTTCAGGTCCTGGGTCTTGCTATCTTAATGCTGGTGCAACTCTGGGCCCCACCTTCCCCTTCTCTAAAATGAGGGTTGTTGCACTAAGGCAGCTCTAAATCTTTGATTCTATGAATCTACTCTAAGGTCAGTGTGGGCCCCGCTAAACTTTGGCTGGCAGAAGAGGGATTGGCCCGTAAGGGTGGAGTAATACATAACATTAGACTCTATGGCAACTCCCCACCCCACCCATCTGGCCTAGCGCCTGGGGCGTGAGGAATTATCAGATGAAGCTGTTCTGTTGCCAATCTTTTCCCCAGCAGCTGGAGCAGTAGCAAACAGGCAGACAAACAGACTCCAAAAGAGCCTCGTTGTCCCGGGCCCCAAGTTTCCTAGTGCCAGGCTAGCAGGGGGGCCCATCGGCCTCCCTCACTATACCTCACCCCTCCTGAAATGAATCTTGTCCACTCCCCTCACTGTGACATCTGAATTTTGACTCTTTCAGTGGCCATGACTACTTCCTATTTCCCTTTCCCCCTTTTCTCCCACCCTCCATCTTCTTCTCTTAGTCTGTGGGAGTGCTCCTGGGAAGCTGTTCTCATGATGAAGGAAAACAGGGAGGAAGAAACAACCCCATCCCCCATTCCCCTGCTCCACCCATTCAGGAAGTCCAAAGCTCATTCCCTGCCACTAAAATTTGGCCTCGCCAAACAATTCCAAACACAGTCAGGGCGGGTTGCCTTGACAACCGAGCATCTGGCTGCTAGGTGACCAGGAAGCACCGTAGTAAACAGAGGACCGGCCAGAGTAGAGGAAAAATAGGAAGGAAGAGAATCAGTTACACGGGGAGATGGCCAGAAGGAAACAGATCAGGGGAGGAGGCCCAAGTGAGGCTTGCAGGCAGACGGAGACGGGAAGGGAGAGGTCCTAAGGGAGAGTAAGAGAGAAGCACACGCAGAAATAAGGAAGCCCATCTAAGCTAACCAGAGGCCACGTTCTAAAGCATCACTCGTTCTTCTCATGATAAGGAGACCTGGGGCCACTGGCTGTGTCCCCACCCACTCGCATGCAGTTTCTGAACAGGCCATCCCCAGCTCTCGAGGTGATTGCTCCACAGGATGTGCAGATGCCTGGCCTCTCTGATTCACTCCAGCTGCTTGGGAAATGAAAGAAAAGCCCATTTCCTCCCCCTGGAAATGACTACATTAGCAAAAGGCCTCAAACAATTCCATTTAAAAGCAGAAAAGGAAAGGAGAGAGGAGGGGCTCTAAAAACCTTCAATCTTCCTGCAGGAGACATATTTAAGAGCTTCCAACATCACAGGCTTCAAATTTATTAAAACTGGACCTCCCGTCTGGTTATAGTCAAGAATTAGAAATCCCAAAGCTGAGAAATCTCAGAATTAAATATCCTTCTTGTTGTTCAGTTCACTATTTGTGACCACATTTGGGGTTTTCTTAGCAAAAGTACTGAAGTGGTTTGCCATTTCTCTCTCCAGCTCATTTTATAGATGAGGAAACTGAGGCAAACAGGGTTAAGTGATTTGCCCAAGGTCACACAGCTATGAAATATCTGAAACTGGATTTGATGTTACATTTTTTTTTTGCAGGGCAATGAGGGTTAAGTAAGTGACTTGCCCAGGGTCACACAGCTAGTAAGTGTAAGTGTTTGATGCTGGATTTGAACTCAGGTCCTCCTGAATCCAGGGCCAGTGCTTTATCCACTGCGCCACCTAGCTGCCCTTTGAGACTGGATTTGAATTCAGGTCTTTCTGACTCTAGGACCAGACTTCTACCCACTGTACCACCTGTAATAATATCAGTTTAATCACTCAGCACTTGCATTTGGTGGTGGGGATGAGGGGGTGACTTTTCTTTCTGGACTAATTGACTTTTGCCATTGTGTCAACTTCATTTTCTCTACCTGTGATTTGGTAGTCCATTGAAAAATGAAATCTACTACTAAATTTTTCTAAGGTTTAGGATAAAATCAAAGATCATTTATCCCCAAATACCTGTATCCATGGGATACCCATGGAAAATCCCCAAATACTATGGTATCCATGGCTTGGGAAAAGATGTATTTGCCATCTCTCACGGGCTTTTGAGTAGCCTCTTACTCTCTAAGCCTTTAAAGCTAAAACATGTGTCGGCCTTGTGCCAGAGGTACTTTCCTGATATAAAAGACCTAGCCTTCTCACAGCTTCTCTCTTGCTTATCTGAACACCACCCAGGTGAAAACTGGGAACATTATCTTATGTAGTCCCCCCAAATGATAGCTACTGATTCTTCTTACAAGTGCTCAGGTTTACAAAGCTTCAAAAATTGTACAGGCTTTATTTACATAGCAAAGGGCATAGAAAACACATCTATAACCAATTAAGAATCCCCCTTTTATTTCTATAGAACTTCTGCCTTCCTCCCCTCCCTCCCACCCAGAAACCTATATATATGGTCCTCTAAACTTAAACTATTGCCCTAGGAGGAATGTAAAGAGAAAGAACTCAGGGTTCACTAAAGGTGACAGGGTTCCCCTCTGCCTAGCCTTCTATAGTTCACGTGATTCACATACTACTCTAGATGAGACCGTATTGGGAGGCAATTTGAAGGTTTTCACCATTCGTTTGCTCTTTGTTGTGGTTTCTCTCATCAGTCCCCATTTCGTGCTCTGTTACCAGCTTTTTTTTCTTAGATACTTTATCACTCTGCTGCCACTGACCTCAGTTTGACTTTGCTGCTCCAGCTCCTTACCATGCTGACCCTTCTTTCCCAGTGGTTATCATGAACTCTTCTCCCCAATGATCCTCTCCTCCTGGCAATACCCTTTAGCTCCTTCTTCCCAAGACAGTGCCAGTAGCAAGACTGAGAGGGAAGGACTACAAGTGTCAGAGTTCTTTCAAAATGAAATAGCTAGACTCCACAAGCCACAGGGCTATTTTAAAATTTTCAGCTCTTTCACAAGTCTGGGTCTAAGATGTGTCTGTGAGCTATTCAAAATGTTCTGCTCTTTCAATCAGTTCCCACATGCCTTACCCACCACAAAAAGAGTCTCCTTGGCAGCTGTGGAAAGTCTATTATAGATCACTCAAAGGCATTTACATTTTCCATTTGGGTAAGATTATAATGAGCTTATCCCACTCTCTTCTCTCCCTCAGTCTGGGTCATGTGTCTCCTGCTTAGTAAACACTCCCCTCTGAGTCTTTTTGAGATTCAAAATGGTGTACATGCTCATTTTTCTATTGCTTTTCTCTTATCATAGGATCATTAAATATGGAACCAGAAAATACCTCAGAGGCCATATCGAGTCCAAACCCTTTGTTTTACAGATGAGCAAACTGAGGCTGATTGGTAGCATATGGAAGTTTTTTAAAACTTCGTTTAAACCCACCACTTGCTAATTGTGTCACCTTGAGTAAGATTTCCTAAGCCTCAGTTTCCTGTAAAACTGTAAAACTGGGGTGATAATACATGCATTACCTACATCATAGGGTTGTTTGTTGTTGTTATTTTTGTTGTCATTTAGCTGATTACATCATGTCCAACACTTGATGACCCCATTGGGGATCACACTAGAGTGGTCTGCCAATCCCTTCTCCAGCTCATTATTCTGAAACTGAGACAGAGCCAAGTGATTTGCCCAGGGTCACACATCTAACAAGTATCTAATAAGTATAAGTCCAAATTTGAACTTGGGTCCTCCTGACTCCAGACCCAGTACTCTTATCATCTCTGCAACCTAAGTGCCCTCCACAGGGTTATTGGGAAATCACTTTATGAAATGTAAAGTGATATTTTGGTGGGGATGGAGCACCTAGATCAGTGATTTCATTTGTGTAAAGACCCCTAGATATGGAAACTCCTTCCACCAAATCAAATCTGATAATCATCATTTAGCACCTTCCTCCAAGAGACACAGTGTGGTATAGTGGATAACATATGTACTTAGCATCAGGAAGAACTCATTTTGAATTCTGTTTCTGACATTTAGTAGCTTCACGCCCATGGGCAAACTGCTGAGTCTCAGTTTCCTTATCTGTAAAATTAAGCTAATAATAATAATACCTGCCATTCGTCCCTACAGGAATGTTGTAAGTTCAAATGATATAACTTTCTACATACTAGCACTATGTAATTGATAGTTATTATCATTAATCCCCTGCAGCAATTAGGGCAGATCATGAAAATCACCCTTAAGGCTTCTCTGGAGACTTCCAAAGAGAAGAGGAGAGGCAGAGCCTCAGGTAATCAGGAAGGAGAAAGGCCCATACTCCAGGAGATTTTATCAACCCTGTTACATATAAAACAATCATTGTTTTTTGGGCTTGTTTCATGGACAAATGGAAAAGTAATCCTAGGTAGGAACAAATGTTACAGTGGAGGAAGACCTAACAAGTGAGTTAGGGCTACAAAAGGAGTAGGAGGGAGGTTGGATGAGTCTATTTTATGTAACATCCACTGAAGTCTTATCCCAATGATTCATCATTTTGTGGAGGTGACCTTGGATTCTGAAAGGTTATACCAATGGAGGGCAAACTCTGGAAAAGCTTGGAGTATGGAAACCTTCTTAGCTAAGTACAAAGAAACTCAACAAATGCTTGGCTAGTAGGTGGAGAATTTTTTGGTCATGATCACTGAATTCCATTCAACACTTATTAAGTGTTTACTATGTGCAAGACGTTGTGCTGGAAAATGTTTCCCCTTTGGGGGGAGTATATTTTTAGGCAAGGCTCTTAATTTTATCCACATAAGGAACTTCTGGTGAGAAAAATTCCCTCCACAGATGTATATTGGAAACTCATGATCTCAAAGATTTATATGGAGACACAGAGGTTAAATGACTTGGTTGTATAACTTATATGTACCCAAAGCAGTACTTGGACCCAGGTCTTCCTGACCCCTTCTATCCAATATTCCACATTCTCCCTCAGACAATAAGACAACAAAAACAAAAATGAAACACCCCAGTCACCTACTGGGGGTTAGGGATCCAAACGGTACACTGATAAATAAATAGAAAAGAATCAGAAGAGGGAGTGAGAAGGGCACAGTCTTGAAGCTAATAATACAATTAGGAAGCTGTAGCAATCTAGGTGAGTGATGATAAAGGCCTGAACTAATGTGGTACCTATGTGGTGAAGTAAAAAGGATGGACACATGAGAGGTTTGATGACTCTTAGCAACTGATTGGATATAGGACATGAGACAAGTAGAAGAACTGAAAATGACTCTGAGCTTTTGAATCTGGGTGATGGGAAGAACCATGGTGCTCTCAACAGTAATATGGAAGTCAGAATTTACGTTAGTTTGATGGAAAAGTTAGTGAGTTTTATTTTGGACTTGTTGAAGATGAGACGCTGGCATTAGATGATAAAAGTTGAATTCAGAAGGGAGATTAGAGGAGATTTAGGATACGTGTCCCCAGATAAGGTAACTTAATTAATGAACTCATTAGAAGAGGGAATGTAAAGAGAAAAAAAAAAGAGGTCCTAGGACAGAACCTTAGTGAAGAACAATGCTAATGGGGTGAGAGTTAGGAGTCATGTAGGTTTGATGGTTGAAGCTTGGTACTGGAATAAAATGAGATTCTCACAGACTATCTAACAGTTAACAAAAGGAAATTTACTTAGTCATAGCATGGCAAAGTATTTATCAGGGATAGAGCAGCTATTAAGTAGGGTGCAGCCTTCCTGCTTCTTCATTTTTTATGGAGGGGCTCTAGACCCCTACTATGCTGGATTTTGTACTTAGACCACTAGGAAGCTACAGTCATGGTTCAAGCTTCAGAGACATCTCCTGCTTTTCCCTTCCCTCTTAGTAAGGGCTGAGCATCCAGTCTCAGTTTCAAGGTTCTCCAAGCTCCTGGTTATGCATCAAATCTATATTGACATCTTTGCAACTTCCAGTCACTGAAGTCAAGTATTACAAATCTTTTCTCTCATTCACTTGGCAGCCCTTCAAATACCTAAAGACGACTATCATGTCACTGCTTCAGGCCAGATAGCCTTCATTCTTTCAACCATTGCTCAAATGTCATGAACTTGAGGCCTTTCACCAACATTCTCATTATCCTCCATAAATGTCCTTCCAAGAACTGTGTGCTAAGAACTGAATATAATAGACCAGATATAATTTGACCATGTCAGACTAAAAGAAGTTTATTATTAACTCCCTAGTCCCACACATTGTGCCTCAATCCACATTAGCTTTTTTTGGTTGCCCCATCAACACTATTGATTTATCAACTAATATTGAGCTTGTAGTCCATTAAAATCCCCATATCTTTTTCAGACACATTTCTATATGACCATGTCTTAACCATCTGGTACTTGTAAAATTGATCTCTTATCTCCATTATGTTTTATCTCATTATGTTTGACCCAAAGTTCTTGCCTATCAAGACACTTTTCAGTATTGACTCCAATATGTTCAATATGTCAACTAATCCTCCTAGCTTAACTGTAGTTTATTATTCTCAATAGTTTCTGGATCTGACCCTTCACAATGGCACCTTTCCCCCCAGGGACTTTATATCCCTGATCCACTGCCCACCCTCATTCTATTCTGATATTAAGTAGACTAGACACAAATGATAGGGAGAGTTGAGCATATATTTTTTCTGTCATGGTCACTAAAAATGGAAATATTAGAGATAATTAGGTTTCTACCCTCATATGCAACATGGTATTTAATAAGAATAAGAAGGGGGCAGCTAAGGTGGCTCAGTAGATAAAGCACCAACTCTGCATTCAGGAGGACCTGAGTTCAAATCCAGACTCAGACATTTGACACTTACTAGCTGTGTGACCCTGGGCAAGTCAGTTAACCCTCATTGCCCTGCAAAAAGGAAGAAAGAAAGAAAGAAAGAAAGAAAGAAAGAAAGAAAGAAAGAAAGAAAGAAAGAAAGAAAGAAAGAAAGAAAGAAAGAAAGAAAGAAAGAAAGAAAGAAAGAAAAAGAATAAGGAACACAAATGTGGCTAGAAAATTCCTAGAAGAAACTGTCTATACACACTTTATAATTTTCCACTTTTGACAGCATCACTAAACCACAGTTTATTTTTCTGAAGTCATCAATGATCTCTTTATCAAATTCAATATCAATTTCCCAGTCCTCCATCCTTCTTTATTTTTTTCAATGTACAGACTTGGAAAGCATGTTTTCTGTGTCTCCATCCAGGTCACTAATAAAAATATGAGTTGTTTGGAAATGAAGGAGAGTTAAGAATTGAGGATGATTCAGAGGTTGTAACCTTGGATATCTGAAGAATGGTGGCATTCTCAACAGAAACTCAGAAGGTAAGAGGAGGAACAGGTTTTTTTGGATTACAGGGATGAGTTATATTTTAAATATTTTGAATTTCAGATGTCTATAGGATGCATAGTCTGGTAGAAATTTCAGCAGGCAGTTGGTGATGGGCTTGGTATGTAGATTTAGAGCCATCTACATAGAGATGATCCTGGAATTTATTTAAGCTGATGGACTCATCAGCATAGAGTGCAGAGAAAGAGAAGGGAAAAGGATCTGGGACAGATCCTTGACTTATGAGTATACACCCATATATAGGGATTCATGGATTATGATCCTGTAAAGGAGAATGAGGAGAAAAGGTCAGACAGAAAGGAGAAGAGCCCAAAGAGGGAAGTATAACAAAAACCAAAGGATGAAAGGGGGTGCTCAATAGTGTCGAAGGCTGCAGAGGTAAGGAAGGATGGAGGACTGGGAAATTGATATTGAATTTGATAAAGAGATCATTGATGACTTCAGAAAAATAAACTGTGGTTTAGTGATGCTGTCAAAAGTGGAAAATTATAAAGTGTGTATAGACAGTTTCTTCTAGGAATTTTCTAGCCACATTTGTGTTCCTTATTCTTTTTCTTTCTTTCTTTCTTTCTTTCTTTCTTTCTTTCTTTCTTTCTTTCTTTCTTTCTTTCTTTCTTTCTTTCTTTCTTTCTTCCTTTTTGCAGGGCAATGAGGGTTAACTGACTTGCCCAGGGTCACACAGCTAGTAAGTGTCAAATGTCTGAGTCTGGATTTGAACTCAGGTCCTCCTGAATGCAGAGTTGGTGCTTTATCTACTGAGCCACCTTAGCTGCCCCCTTCTTATTCTTATTAAATACCATGTTGCATATGAGGGTAGAAACCTAATTATCTCTAATATTTCCATTTTTAGTGACTATGACAGAAAAAATATATGCTCAACTCTCCCTATCATTTGTGTCTAGTCTACTTAATATCAGAATAGAATGAGGGTGGGCAGTGGATCAGGGATATAAAGTCCCTGGGGGGAAAGGTGCCATTGTGAAGGGTCAGATCCAGAAACTATTGAGAATAATAAACTACAGAGATGAAGAAAAAAATCAGCTGCATCTTTCAGCCCAGGAAAAGAAATGTTCTGTTCCTGATTCACACCTACTAAGTATTTTCATAGTTAAAGAACTTTTAGGCAGGCAGACAACAAGCCTCTATTAATCATTATAATTAACTGTTATTATGGGCCAGGCACTGTGGCTAAGGATATAAATACTGGCAAAAAAAAAAAAAAAAAGATAGTCCTTGCTCTCAGGGAGCTTACATGGGGGGGGGCATTATTTGTGTAGGTGGGGGGGAGACAATACACAAAAGGGAGCTGAAAAAGGGAAAGAAGGCAAGATACCCTTATTGTAGAAAGGAGGCAAAAACTGGAGAGTCAGAATCAGAGCCAAGAGGAGGATGAAGGATGGTCAGCCTGAGCCCTTCCACAAAATGCAGGACCCAGTCAGAACTCACCAATGGGAGAAAAAGGTCAGAGGGACAAAGGGTAAAAAGGCCCCAGCTACTGAGGGAAGTTCCAGGATGAGAAGGTAGCTAAGGCATGGTGGCAAAGTCAAGTGAGCTAGAAGGAATCTTTAAGAACATACAGGGGCAGGTACATGGTGCAGTGGTTAGAGCACCAGCCCTGGAATTAGGAGGACCTGAGTTCAAATCGGGCCTCAGACACTTGACACTTACTAGCTGTGTGACCCTGGGCAAGTCACTTAACCCTTATTGCCCTGCCCCACACACACACACACACACACAAAAGAACATATGGTCCAGTTCCCTCATTTCATAGCTGGGGAAAGTGAAGTCCCAAGTCCCAGTGACTTACTCAATGTCACCCATTTAATTAATGGAGAGCCAGGCCTACAACCCCAATCAATTGATTTCAAGTCCAATATATATTATTTTTCAGCCTGTTGTGCTCACCCCCACAATAGTTTTAATTTATGCTAACAATCCACATGTAGATATTCCTGGGTCACTGTCACTATTCCTATCTTTATTTGTAGATGTTCTTATGCATCTCTAGGTATATACATGTCCGGGTATAACACCTAGGATCATGGGATTTTAGAATTAAAAGAGATCATCTGGTCCATCCCTCTCATTTTACACATAAGTAAATTGAGTGAAGCCCTAAAAGATAAAGTGACTTGTCTAAGATCAAAGGGACAGTAAATGACATAACTAAGATTTTAACTCAAGTCTTCTCAAATCAAATAGTTCTAAACTTTGTTTTTGGGATGCTGTACATATTGACCTAAGCTGTATCTCCTAGGGTTGCTTATAGGTCATGATCAAGACCATGAGACTGATTTGAGTCCTGAAGTAGTATCATCATTAATAGTCAATTACCATTTATTAAGCACTGACTATGTGCCAAGTACTGTGCTAAGCACCAGAGGATATAAACGTAGAGTGCTTACAAGAGCCACTCAACTGAATTTGGGTCTGTGAAAACTTTAACTTTTGAACTTGTTAATTCAGTTACATTAAAATCCTGAATGACTGACTATATTGCTATGACAAGGTCTTTGGCAATTATTTTTTCAGTCTTAAGAGAAGAAAGGAAAGAAGAAAGTTATTATCCTCAATTTACCTCAAGAGGAAATAAATGAATGGGATATCTTAATTTCAGTGGGCAGTCACTGAAACACACCCTTTGTCAGAAAGAGGAAATGCAAAAGACATTGTTGCTCAGGGACCTTGGTGGGTTCACAAATAAGTATTTCCTCTACCAGCCAACCACAGAGAGCTGGTACACAACCACACAGGCAAATGTACACACTCTTGCCATTTAACATGCTATTAAGGATGTACCTCTCCCATTGTCCTCTCCCTAGAGAAGTCAGTCTTCTTGTTACTAAGGCCTGAGGGAATTGGTTTATGAGCAGAGGCCATAAAAACTGAAGACATGTGGCCGAGCCAAACAGTGACTCAGGCGGGATATGAGAAGTGTCCACAAGTATTCAAAGGGTGTAAGTGCAGGGGAGGGAAAAGAATTGTTCACTGTCCTAGGACGAAGGGAGATTGAGATACCATTAAGCAAAGAAAAATGTGAGGGAGACCTAACAGGAATCATTGGTTTAACAGTGAATTTTCTAATGCTCTGAAACTACTTCTCCCAGGGGAAGCAATTGTAGTGTTGTTGAGTCACTGAAAACTGGAACTGGGAGTAGAAAATATGCTTGCTATGGGAAACGATCCCATGATGTCCTTCCCTCTTCCTCCCAAAAGGGTAGATTGGAAGTCCCCAAAGTTCATTAGAACTCTAGCATTACAAGATGGTGATAGACAAGATGGTAAATTTTATCAGTCGGTGTGACATGAGAGGAGATATAAAGGAGAAAACAAAAAACATATGAATTAGCAATTGCTCCCTTCCCTAGGAAGCTGAGAGTGAGCAAAGGGTGGGAAACATTGGCAAGAAAGAACCTGATAAAGGTTGCCACCTTGTGGTGGGATGAATACAAATATTATTTAGCTCAGAAACAGCCTTTCAGTACTTGTAAAGACTAAGCCTGGACCAATATAGCTGAAGGAAAATCCTTGATAGATTGGATAATGCTGTCGTTCTTGGTGGACTCACACTAAAAATATACAGAGGAACACAAGGAGGACTTCAGAAAATAATACACAAGGTCGATTTTGTTACTATTGTGTTAAATTTCATATCTTCTTTTTAAAAAAACTAACCAAAGTTCATGCTTTCATATACAATTATCTTTTTTGTTCTCTATATGTTAAAACATTTTATTGACTGATAAATTCATACTATGTATAAAAGAACATTCAAATTTAGAAAAATGCTTTTTGATTGACGTTTCCACAAAGAGCCAAGTCCCCAGCTGATCTCTACCACTTGTCCCTAGCTAAGCATAGGTAGTGCTTGCTTTCTGAAGTGTCCCAATGTGTGCCTCTGCCTCTGACCCTATGTTTGCTCCTTGAGCTTTTTACCTGTCCACCTACACCCTTATATATTGTATATTTCAACTTCTAAGAACTCTAGAAGGTTTTCCCATTGAAGGGATGAATCCATTTTGAAATAAAGAGATGCTGTCCTGTTCTCAAACAAAAGGCCTTCTCAACACAATTTCATGTATGACTTGTGTTGGGTCACATTATTCTGGCTGGAGTCAAGTAAAAAAAGGGGGGTAGGTGGGGGTGAGGCATTACTGATCCTCCCAGAATTCCAAATGGCTAGAAGGTTTGTCATTCTAAATTATAATGCTTCCCAGGATGCTATCTCCTAATTAGGTAGGTGGTATAAGAATTATTAATTCCATTCTTAAGAAATGAGAAAATTTGAGGCACAGGCAAGTGAAGTGACTCACCCAAAGTTATATAGCTAGTAGGCGAAAGAGATAGGACTCAAAGGAAATCTATTGCTTTCTCTAGCCTGCCCTCACATTGATAGAACTAGGTTCTGGAAAAGGACTACCAGGATACTATTACATTCAAATTCTCTCACAGTCTTAAAGGTAACCTAGAACTGTTGTAAGAGAATACCACCCCCACCCCATCCAACCCTTCATTCATCTCTTTGCTTGTGAGTACCCACTGATTCATTTCTATTTACACAAAACAGACATTCACAATGACACTTGTAGATTTTAAACATAACCATTTACTTAGTAATGATGCAAGAGAAATAATAATAATATTACAAGTTATTAAAGGAAACTTAAGAATTATAAATCAATCATAATCCAAACATAAAGCTGGGTCCCACATTACAAACAATGTTTTCAGTAACCGAGATTTTACAACACACTCACCAAAATACCAAAGATGATAAGTAAAGAAAATTAGGGGCAGCTAGGTGGTGCAGTGGATAGAGCACCTTCCCTGGAGTCAGGAGTACCTGAGTTCAAATCCAGCCTCAGACACTTAACACTTACTAGCTGTGTGACCCTGGGCAAGTCACTTAACCCCAACTGCCTCACTTAAAAAAAAAAAGAAAGAAAGAAAATTATAAATGTTTGAGGGGCTTTGGAAAAGCCAAGCACATGCTGGTGCATCCATGAACATTAGGAGACCTTTGAAAGGTTACGAGTATTATGGAAAGCAATTTGGAATTACAAATACAAAGTTATTTAATAATTTGTGATTTTTGATCTATTGCTAGGCCTATATCCCACAAAGATCAAAGGAAATAGAAAAGGTCTTTTAAGGTTTTTATGCCTCTGGTGTGCACTGGCCTGGGGCTCCGCAAACCGCGTGGTGCTGTGCTCCACCCACTGGTTGTAGCCCTTGCCACGGCGCTGGCACCTCGCGGACGCCTACATGGGCCTGGAAAAATTATAATGATTGGAAGCCTAGTGAGGGCAGTCATGTGACTGTCAGAGTGGCCATCCCATTGGCTGGGGCTGTGTGGGGTTTTTCTAGGATTGGGGGAGGAGAATTGGGCATTCTAGCTGGACGCTGGAACGACAGGAGTTTTGCTAGGTATTCTCAGCTGATTCCTGGGCGGTGATATCTTTTGAGGTTGTATAATTTCCCTTTCCCCATTTTATTTCCTTTCCCTTGATCCTACTGATCCTGTATGTGGGTTTGTTTTTTTTTTTAAGTTTGTTCTTATTAAAATAAATCCTGTTCTGTTTTGAGGGAGGCTGCCGGTCTCCTTCCTTGCCTCAATATTGCAGCGAGCCACTTAGCTAACACTCCCCAATTAAAACACACTTTTATATACAAAACTATCTTTTATGGTGACAAAAAGAAAATTGGAAAAGTAAGAGGATGCCTATCAGTTGAGGAATGGCTGAATAAACTTTAGTATATGAATGTAATGTAGTCCTATTGTACGACAAGAAATAAGGAAATAGATGATTTCAAAAAGACATGGAAAGACTTATATGAGCTGATGCCCAATGAAGCATGGAAAGGCAGAAGAACAATTTATATAATAATACCAATACCATAAAAATGAACAATTTTGAGGATTTTTATAAATAATAAAGAATTAAAAGAGCAAAATCAGGAAAACAATCCATACAGTAACAACACTGTTTAAAAAAAAACCTCAAACCCTTTGAGCTGTAAGAACTACAATCAACACAATTACTGTTAATGGTTCCAGAGAATCAATGAAGAAACATGCTATCCATTACAGAGATACAACACACTTAGGGTATACACATTTACATATGTATACATAAAACTATATACAGCCATTGAGGGTATTTGCTTTGCTTTACTATGAATATTTGTTACTAGAAATATGTTTTCTTTTTTGTAGGAGGGAAAATAGATTTCTGTTAGCTTTGTATGTGTCTGTGGTTTTTTCATTTGTTTTTTAGAAATAGAGAAGTTGGGGTATTACAAATGTGAAATGTTACCTGCACTTTCAGATGAGATTAATTTTATTTATTTAATTGTTTTGCTTTGTGACAAGGAACTTCTTACAAAGTGGGAGCCATCTATAAATGTTTGAAGTGTAAAAACAGAACACATCAATAAATTTTATTAAATGACAAGTTAGGGCATTTGTATTTTATCCTAGAGGCAATAGGGAGCCACTGAAAGTACTTGAAAAGGGAAGTGACATGGCCACATGTGAGATTTAGGAAGATTATTTAGGTTACTGTATGAAGAGTGAACTAGAGAGAGGAGATCCCTGAATCCAGGATGGAAAGATGTTGCAATTGTCTGGGGGAAAAACAGCAAGGACCTGAATTATGTAATGACCAAGAGTAGAGATAAGGAAAGATATGAGATGTTTTCAAGGTAGACTCTATAAGACTTGGCAACTGATTGGATATGAGGGGAGTGAGGGAGAGGAAAGAATAAAGGATCCTTTTGTAATCTGAAACCTGAGTAATGGAAAATAGGGTGGGTTTTAGATAGGATGATATTGCTTTCCATTTTAGACAGAATGAATTTGAGATCATTCTAGAAGGCAGATGGTGATACCAGAAGTAGAGCTAAGGTGAAAGATTAGGGCTAGGTACATAGATCTGGGGTTATCTGCAAAATACAGTAATTGAACCCATGGGAATTCATAAGATCACCTAAAGAGAGAAGAAAAGAAAGCCCAGAATAGAAAGAACCTGGGTGTTCTATCCATTGTTGCTATTGTTGTTCAGTTGGGTCATTTTTTTTTCTATTTGCGACCCCATTTGGGGTCTTTGGCAAAGATACTGTCATGGTTTGCCTTTTCCTCCTCCAGCTCATTTTACAAATGAGGAAACCAAGATAAAAAGGATTAAGGGATTTAACCAGGATTACACAGGTAGGATCTGAAAGCCAAATTTAAAATTAGGAAGATGAGTCTTCCTTGACTCCAAGCCACTACCCCACCTAGCTGCCCTTATCTATGGTTAGCAGGCAGAATATGGATGATGATTCAGCAAAGGAGATAAAAAGTAATCTGGTAGTAGGGAAACCAGAAGAGAACAGGGTCACTAAAGCTGACTTAGGTGAGAGGACTTCAATTAACAATGGTAAAAAGCTGCAAGGGGCAGCTAGGTGGATCAGTGGATAAGGCATTGGCCCTGGATTCAGGAGGACCTGAGTTCAAATCCAGCCTCAGACACTTTACACATTCTAGCTGTGTGACCCTGGGCAAGTCACTTAACCCTCATTGCACTGCAAAAAAAAAAAAAAAAAAAGCTGCAGAGGAACCAATAAGGAAGGAGACAGAAAAGGTTATATCAGATTTACAAGGATTATCAGACCTAGACTAAGCAAGTGTATCTGAGTGGCCCTGCTCCTAAAGTATATATTGGGGTAAGGGTGGTAGAAGGAAGCACATCACAGAGGGTCAAGTTCAGTCACATTTTTCTTCTCCTATTCTTGGGAAGGTTCAGCTTCAAGGAGAAAGGGACGGATCCTTGGGATGCAGGTGAAAGCAGACATTTATAGCAGCAACCTCTACTGATAGGACTCCATCTTCATGGTTCTGACTTTGACCTGGCCTCATTCTTGTTTATCAACTCATGAATCCTGACTCAGACCCTACTCTTATTTTCAAAAGAGAGGAATCTTTCTCCAGACTCAGAGATTAACTCAATCACCAGCAATTTCTCCTCCTCCCACCCCTCCCACCATGACTCCAGGATATAAAATGATGTTTTTGTTAATGATCTTAGGCTGGTTATTGTTGCAAAAGCCCATCTCATTACTGACATTCCTCCACTGATTAGCCATGAGTCATCATGGAGCATCACAATCCCAAGAATTGAAGTTTCAGATGATCTAAACATGCATGGTAAGTATAAAGCAGATCACACTATATTACAAACTACTACTTCTGCTTGACAAGTGGTATAAAGGGCATCTTCAAGAACATATAAATTAAAGTAATTAGAATAGGCAAGAAGGAAACAAAACTATCACTCTTTGCAGATGATATGATGGTATACTTAGAGAATCCTAGAGAATCAACTCAAAAATTACTTGAAACAATTAATAACTTTAGCAAAGTAGCAGGATATAAAATAAATCCACATAAATCATCAGCATTTCTATACATGACCAACAAAATCCAGCAGCAAGAGATCGAAAGAGAAATTCCATTTAAAGTAACGGTAGATAATATAAAATACTTGGGAATCTACTTGCCAAGACAAACCCAGGAACTCTATGAACACAATTACTAAACACTTTTCACACAAATCAAATCAGATCTAAATAATTGGAAAGATATCAATTGCTCATGGATAGGTAGAGCTAATACAGTAAAAATAACAATTCTACCTAAATTAATTTACTTATTCAGTGCCATACCAATCAGACTACCTAAAAATTATTTTATAGAGCTAGAAAAAATAATAAAATTCATCTGGAAAAACAAAAAGTCAAGAATATCAAGGGAAATAATGAAAAAAAAATGCACAGAAAGGTGGGTTAGCTGTACCAAATCTGGAGCTTTACTATAAAGCGGCAGTCATCAAAACTATCTGGTACTGGCTAAGAAATAGAGTGGAGGATCAATGGAATAGGCTAGGCACAGGAGACAAAGTAGTAAATGACATTAGTAATGTAGTGTTTGATAAGCCCAAAGACTCCAGCTTCTGGGATAGGAACTCAGTATTTGACAAAAACTTCTGGGAAAACTGGAAGATAGTATGGCAGAAATTAGGCATAGACCAACATCTTATACCTTATACTAAAATAAGGTCAAAATGGGTTCATGATTTAGATATAAGAAGTGATACCACAGGTAAATTAGGAGAGGAAGGAATAGTCTACCTTTCAGATTTTGGGAAAGGAGAACAGTTTATGACCAAACAAGAGATAGAGTATATTATAAAATGCAAAATGGATGATTTTGATTACATTAAATTTTTAAAAAATTTGTACAAACAGAAGCAATGCATCCAAATTAGAAGGGAGGCAGAAAGCTGGGAAACAATTTTTATGGCCAGTACTTCTGACAAAGGCCTCATTTCTAAAATATATAGAGAACTAAATCAAATTTATAAGAATCCAAATCATTCCCCAATTGAGAAAATGGTCAAAGGATATAAACAGGCAGTTTTCTGATGAAGAAATAAAAGCTATCTATTCCCATATGAAAAAATGCTCTAAATCACTATTGATTAGAGAGATACAAATTAAAACAACTCTGAGGTATCACCTGACACCTATCAGACTGGCTAAAATGACAAAAAAAAAGGAAAATAATAAATGTTGGAGAAGCTGTGGAAAAATTGGAACACTAATGCATTGTTGGTGGAGCTGTGAACTGATCCAATCATTCTGAAGAGCAATTTGGAATTATTCCCAAAGGGCTATAAATCTGTGCATAACCTTTGACCCAGCAATACCACTTTTGGGTCTTTTTCCCAAAGAGATCATGGAAAAGGGAAAAGGACCCATATGTACAAAAATATTTATGGCTGCTCTTTTTGTAGTGGCAAGGAATTGGAAGTTGAGGGGATGCCAATCAATTGGGGAATGGCTGGACAAGTTGTGGTATATGAATGTAATGGAATACTATTGTGCTGTAAGAAAAAATGAACAGGAGGAGTTCAGAGAAACCTGGAGGGTCTTGCATGGACTGATGATGAGTGAGATGATTGTGCACAGTATCATCAACATTGTGTGTTGATCAACTGTGATAGACTAGATTCTTCTCACCAATCCAATGGTACAAGAAAGTTGCAAAGGACTCATGATGGAAAAGGCTCTCCAAATCCAGAGAAAGAAAGAAAGAAAGAAAGAAAGAAAGAAAGAAAGAAAGAAAGAAAGAAAGAAAGAAAGGAAGGAAGGAAGGAAGGAAGGAAGGAAGGAAGGAAGGAAGGAAGGAAGGAAGGAAGGAAGGAAGGAAGGAAGGAAGGAAGGAAGGAAGGAAGGAAGGAAGGAAGGAAGGAAGAAACTGGAATATGGACACTGATTGGACCATACTATCTCTTTTGGTTTTGCTGCTGTTGTTTTTCTTTTTTGAGGTTTTTGCTTCTTGCTCTGATTCTTCTTGTATAACATGACTAATGCAGAAATATGTTTAATGTTATATATCAGATTACCTGCTGTCTAGGGGAGGGGGGCAGGGAGGGGAGGAGGGAGAAAAAATTTGAAATTGGAAACCTTATCTAAACAAAGGTTGAAAACTGAAAGAAAGAAAGAACATATATTATTGGATAAAATGATGGGCCAGTTCTGTAGTGAGAACAATAGACTCTGAGGGCTACATTGGTATCCATAAGATATTAAAAGGAGGAAGAGGAGGTCTCCAGAAGACTGAACAGATCCTCTAAAGAGGAAAATATTTTGAATGGGTGAGATTCACAGAAATTGAAAAGGCTAGAAGGGTTCTAGCCTGTACCAGAGGGAAGGTACCCATACCAATGAGATGACAAGTCGCCATGGTACAGTGGAAAGACCACTGATTCCAGCGTCAACTTCACTCCTCCCTGGCAGTCATCCCAGAAGCCCTTTTCTTCTGATTGGTCAGTTCTCCCAGAAACACTCATTTTAAAGAAAGTGCTTTAGCCAGTCATGTTCATTCCTTCACTGATCTCTGGCCCCCACTCCTAAGGTACCATGTGAGCACCTTCTTCCTGCCTCCAGTTCTCTTTTAGGCTTCCTTTTTTTTTTCTTTTTCCTTTTCTTTTTTTTTTTTAAGGCTTCCTTTTAAGTACCATCTTCCCCATTAGAATACGAACTTCTTGGGAGTAGGGACCATCTTTCTTTTTGTTTGAATTTGTGTTCTAAGTGCTTGACATAGAGTAAGAATTTAACAAATTCTAGTTGACTTATTGACTTGGATTTAAATCTTTCTTCTAATGCTTACGATCAATGTGACCTAAGCAAGTTAATTACTTACCTAGGCCTCAGATTCCTCACCTATAAAATTAGGAGGGGTGGGGGGGGTCTCTTCTCACTCCAGATTTCCCAGTCATTTATCTATCCCTTCCAGCTCTAAATCTATGATCAAAGAAAAACACCACACGATGTGATACTTTCTTATTTACTATGTTGTAGAATCATATGTTTGGAGCTAGAAGAGACCAGGAGATGGAAGGGTACCTGGTGCAACCCTCTCATTTAGAAGATGAGGAAATGGCACCTCAGAGATGTTGTGAATTGTCCAAGGTCACAGATATTAAGGTATAAAGCCAGGATTCAAACCCAGGTCCTCTGAATTTGAATCCAGCATTCTGTTCCCTTCACTGTATTCAGAGACTAGTAGAGTCACAGTAAAGGAATACCTGAATCTGACACTTAGTGTATTTTCTTTCTTTCTTTTTTTTTTTTTTGGCAGGGCAATGAGGGTTAAGTGACTTGCCCAGGGTCACACAGCTAGTAAGTGTTAAGTGTCTGAGGCCGGATTTGAACTCAGGTACTCCTGAATCCAGGGCCGGTGCTTTACCACTGTGCCATCTAGCTGCCCCCACTTAGTGTATTTTCACTAGCTAGACCCCTGACTGTCATAATCCATTTTTGAGTGCTTATTTCCATGTTGTCGTTGTTGTTTTTGTTTTGTATTGTTTGTTTTGTTTTCAGTCATTTAGGGTTTTCTTGGCAAAGATACCAGAGTGGTTTGCTATTTCTTTCTCCAGCTCATTTTACAGATGAGGTAACTGAGGCAAACAAGGTTAAGTGACTTGGCCAGGGTCACACAGCTAGTAAGTGTCTGAAGCCAGATTTGAACTCAGAAAGATGAATCTTTCTGATTCCAGGCCCAGCACTCTATCTACTTTAACACTGACCTGCTGCTTATTTCCATATTTCAAATGTTTCCCAGATCAGGTTTATATTTTTTCTCAAATTGTTTTATATCATTCTTAACTCAAGGTAATATTGAGTAGCGCATAGAGAACCTATGTTGGAATCAAGATGACTTAGGCCCAGATCTCATTTCTGACATAAGATTAGGTGAACCTGGATAAGTCCCTTAACCACTCAGAGCCCCTAGGCAACTCACTAAGGTTCTAACTTGCAGAATAATTATAGATTCACATTGGTAAAGGGAGTTTCCTTAGGGAGTTCCTTACAGGGATGAAATAATAGGTTAAGGGTTTAATTTTTTGGTGTTTTTTTTTAATACTTATATAGATTGTAAATTCTTTGAGAATAGGGACCAAGTGTACATGGTCTAACAGTACTGAGCACAGTAGTAATTCAATACCTGTTGATTGAATAATTGGATGTTATTGAGAGAATACCTAGATTTTCCTTTCAAAACATAAGGTTTTCATCCATTTTCAAAACATAAGGTAGGGGCATCTAGGTGGCACAGTGGATAGAGTACCGGCTCTAGAGTCAGGAGTACCTGAGTTCAAATCTGGCCTCAGACACTTAACACTTACTAGCTGTGTGACCCTGGGCAAGTCACTTAACCCCAATTACCTCACTAAAAAAATAAATAAATAAAAAATAAGGTAAATATAAATCCATTTTATCAGACCATTATGATATTTGAAATTGTTCCTCTCTTTCATACACACAAATACACTTCACCATGATGAAAATAACTGATAACTACAGGGAGGCAACTTCTTATACAAAGAGAACAGATTCTAAAGCTAATTAATTCCATTTGGCTCAAGCAGCATTAATTACCTAGTATGTGCAAGACACTACACAGCAGCATTAAGCCTTTGTGGGGTACTATGGTTTCAGCTGTATGGCCGGGTCACACAAGGAAATTTGACCTTCCATTCACCCCATTACATAAGGGAAGGTATGTGTGCATGTGCATGTTCCAGGCACACTGCCATATCGTTAGTTCGTCCTTGACAGTCTTGGTGACTTTCTTATCAATAGTTTCCCAGGGAAGTAAATGTGTACACCTGGCCTCTCTCCTACATGCTTTGTTTGTCCCTCCCCATAAGAGGAGACCCCTTAGGATGGGATAGTACAGGGGATCAGGATCGATCCATTTGTTATCCACCTGCTGTCACAGGCTCTTATGGGATGGGGATCAGGATAGATCCACTTGTCCACTGCCATCACAGACCTCTGCTACCCAAGTTCCTTATAATAAATCTCTCTTTATTATTCACAATACTTGCCATCCTGGCATCATTCTTCAGTATTTCTTTTATCTCTGCTTATGGGGGAACTTACTCCCCCAAGCCTTTCCTGGGATCCAACAGCCTTGATCTTTCAGTTGGTACAGTCTATGGGGAGAGCCTGTGATGATGACCCCAGGACATATGTCTAGGCAGCCAAAAAATGGCACATGACCCACTCTCACCAATAATTTGAGGAATAGTCATTAGACAGAAGAAAATCTTCTTTTCTATTTTAATGAAATCCTCTCTGTAAATGCAGATCAACTCTTCTCTGTGCCTCATCATAGACTACCATTGGCACTATCTTGCTTGTGTAATCTCCCAGAACAGCTGGACCATGATTGCATTGTTAGTTATTAAATGTCTATATTCCCTGCAAGGCCACATTTAATCAGGAGGCCACTCCAAGAGTACAAGATGGGAGGGAAAAGGAGAAAGGGGGTGGTGGGAGGGATACAAACTATTTTAATTCCTTCAACATTTAACCCAAAAGACATGGAATGAGAAGTGAGCTCTATAGTCCTCCTGTACACAGCACCAACATAAAAGGAATCTCATCTCCACAAGGTAACTGATCTCTCGTTTCTCAAGAGATGAATTTTGGAAGGTTTCTTGTTAGAGATGCCCGCTGTGCTGAGCTTTAAAAAAAAAAAGAAAAGCAAGGATTCTAAGAGGCAGAGGTGAAGAGAGAGTACATTATGGGCATGTGAGTCAAACTTTGATTTTATTTTTTTTTGTGCCTGGCATCCTTGTTCCAGGTCCATTTCGCTATAGACTATTTTTAAGTTCTTATTTCCAAACTTCTAATGTTTCTCAGATCAGTTTTATATTTTTCTCTTTTTGTCCCACAGGATTAGTTTTCTGGTCCTCACCAGACCATTTAATGCTGAGCTATGGGGCTGGGAACTTTTCCTATTAGCCTATGTTAGAGAACAGAATATTCTGTGACATAATTATTCTCGGTCCTTACCTCCAAGAGAATCCATTCCCTGTCCCAGATCCAATAAGGAAAGAGTTGCTGCTCAGGTGCCAAAACCTGTGCCTTGCCAATTCCAGAGATACTGATAAAGATGATGATCTACAACAGGAATACTTAACCTTTTCTGTGTGTGATAGACCCCCTTTGGCAGTCTGGTGAAGCCTGGAGATTCTTCAGAATAATGTTCTTAAATGTATAAAATAAAATACATATGATTACAAAGGAAACAAATTATATAGAAATATAGTTATATGTCTCTAAATATATGTGTATATGTGTGTATATATACATGCTTGTATATACGTATGCATACATGTATATCATAAACCCCAGGCCAAGAATACCAGCTCTAAAAAAATAATAATAATAATAATGCCTGCTCTAAGTATCAAGGAGAGGAAAAGCGCTTTTAGACAAGGGTGAGAGAGTGAGATGGGTGCAGTGAGAAAGGATTCTTTGAGCAGCACAGCTCCAATTTGCCTTCTCCTTGTTCTTGGCAGGCAGTACAAGCCTATACTATGCCATTTTAAAGTGACTCCATTTGTATTTTAGGAAGAGTTCTGTTTCCTTACAACACAGGTATTTAATAACCTTCATATTTTATATTGGTGGATCTATTTATCTCACAGGTATAAGTAGGTAAGTTTACTCTGGGGTAATGAAATTGAAATAGTCCTCTCTGATTCAGAATCCCTAGAAATAGAAATGCAGACCAGTGGAGTGTGAAGTTGACTGGGTCCAATGTTAAATATTACTATGACTCTGACACCAGGAGTCTACTTCCCCACCTTCAAGCTAGTTGAGTGGCCATTTGAGAAACTGGCTGAGCTGAGAGAGATCACAGACTCAGCAGTGGTAAAGACCAAAAGAAATCATTTTGGTTAGTATTTTGAAAGGGGGGGAGGGTTGGCAGACCATTGCTTTGAAGTCTTCAGAATATATATATTTTTGTCAATGCATGTGCAGGGATATAAAGTGTATATGTAAGTAAGTGTAAGTAAGTAAGTATATATATAAGTTCATGTATAAAATCTATTTAAATATATTAAATAAAATTAATTATATTTCTTATAAAATATATTAAATAAAATAAGATATATCAAATAAAATTATTATAAAATATATTAAATTAAATATTTATTTAATGTCTAAATATATAATATTTGCACCAAATATGTATGTGAGTAAAGGAAACAGTATATCATAGTGGATAGACATTTGACCTCAGATTCTGCAATAACTGGGTTCAAGTTTTTCCTCTTATGTATACTGCCTGTGTGACCTTGTACAATCAGTTAACCTCCCCACTAAAGACAACTCTTTAAGATTAAGTTACATGTGCCAATATGCATTGGCAGAAGGAGATTTAACCAAGCAATTAATCAATAAGAATTCCCTAGGTGCCCACTATATACCAGGCACTGTGGATATGAAAACTGGGGATACTAAACAGAACTGTCTCTCAAGAAATTTACATTCTTTCAGAGAGGCGACATGTACATATATAGGGTATAAGCTATCAAAACTTAAAGATAGGATACCCTATATAAGAATGTATAAAATAAATACCAAAAACAAAACAAAACAAAAATTGACATACTTTAAGCCATTAGCAGTTGCGGTGATCAGGAAAAGCTTCGTGTAGAAAGTTGACATGAGTTGGGTTTTGAAGAAAGTTAAGGATTCTATGAAGCAAAGGTACTGAGAGATTGAATTTCAGGCATGGTTGATGGCCAGTGCAAAGGCATAGATATAGGAAATGGAGTTTTCTGTGTAAAGAACAGCAAGAATAGATTTTCTGGAGAGTAGGGTGCAGGAAGAAGAGAAGTGTGTCTTGATACTAGGAGAAACTATAGAAAAACTCAGCCTGGATATCTAGAACTGGGAATCATCTGCATAGAGATGAGAATTAAATTCACAGGAATTGATAAGGTCCTTAAAAGTGTATAAAGAGAAGTCCTAAACAAAGCCTTGAGATACACCCACAGTTAGGGAGTATAGGATAGATGATGAACAAGAAAAGGAGACTGAGAAGGACTGGTCAGGTAGGTAGGAAGAGAACCAGAAGAGAGTTACATCACAAAACCCAGAGAACAGAATTTATCCAGAAGAAGTTGGACAACAAAACAAGGCTGAATAGAAGCTCATAAGGAAGCAGAGTACTCAGCTGAGAAGGTGGGGAGAGAAAGAGTGTGGGATATTTGAGGAAAGAAAAGGGTTAGAACAGTGTTTATGGGGAGATTAAGAAATTAATTTGGATGGGGCAGCTACTTGGAGCAGTGGATAGAGCACTGGCCCTGGAGTCAGGAGTATCTGAGTTCAAATCCAGCCTCAGACACTTAATGCTTACTAGCTGTGTGACCCTGGGCAAGTCACTTAACCCCAATTGCCTCACTTTAAAAAAAAAAAGAAAAGAAAAGAAATTAATTGGGGGTAGCTACATGGTGCAGTGGATAAAGCACTGGCCTTGGATTCAAGAGGACCTGAGTTCAAATCCAGCCTCAGGCACTTGACACTTAACTAGCTGTGTGACCCTGGGCAAGTCACTTAACCCTCATTGCCCTAAAAAAAAAATTTAATTAATTAGGGAAGAGTGAAAGGATTGCCTTGTTGCAATGATCAAAGTAAGGCTAGAAACATAAATTTGTTAGACCCAATCATCTTGTTCGTGAGATTTACTCCAACTGGAAGATTCTTTCCCAGGGTTGGGATTTGTAAAGGGATGAATGGTGATAGGACAAGGGAATAAGGGATTCAACTAGAGAGGATTGGGTAGAGTTGAATTAGTTAATTATAAGGTCAAGATTAAGAAAGAAGAGCAGCATGAAGTCAGAGCCTGAGGAAGTACTAAGGGGTTAAGGATCTGGAGGTCAGGATCAAGAATAGTTGTAGGAGTAGTAAGGCCTATTGTTCAGCCTTTGTTTTTGAAGAGGACCAATGGCATCACCCGGTGATGTCTTGACTTGCATGTGAACTGTATTTAAGTGAGGCAGAGTTGAACAAAGTCATCAGTTTCACTCTCTCTTCCAGAGTAATTGAAGTCAGTGGCAAGGCAAAAGTGAACATGATTGGCCATGGCACAAGATGCAGTGGATGATCATGGCTTCCTAGATGTCTGACCAAGCTCTAAGCACTCCACAGCACCTGCTTCAGTTGCCTTCATGGCCATTGGAACAAATTGTTCTCATCCACCCATTCCACCAAAGGAAGTCTTCACATGCTTGGGGTAGACACCCCCCTAACTCACCAATGAGTTTGTGGCCTGTCAGTTACCCTCAGCCCATCTGTTGAGAAGGTTTTATTGAATTTGTGGCTGCTGTACATGCTAGTTTCTCAGAGCCACAGGTGAGAGTTGAGTGTCAGGTAGACACCAAAGGTGGATGGGCAGCCCTGAAAAGGGCTCCTTACATGAGAAGTGTTAATTCTCCCTGAACTCTCCATACACCCCAAAAGTTAGAAGATAACTTCAGAGATGTAAGTTATGAATCCATATGACTGAAAGGATAATGGTGCTTTTGATAAAAATGGGGATGTTCAGAAGTGAGGGAGATTTGGGGGGAAAGATAATGTAATGAGGTCTGTCATGCAGATAATAACCTATCCATAACTTATCCTGCGGGACTTACTGTCCCACACAAAGAGGGTGAGACTCTTTCAATTTCCATTTTAACTTCTGCTTCTAGAACATCAGGGCAATTTTCCTTGACAATCTCTTGGAAGATGATGTCTAAGCTCTTATTTTGATCATGATGTTCAGGTAGTCCAATGACTTTCAAATTATTTCTCCTGGATCTATTTTCCAGGTCAGCAGTTTTTCCAAGAAGATATTTCACATTGCCCTCTATTTTTTTATTCATTTGGATTTGCTTTCTTGTGTCTTGGTTTCTCATAAAGTCATTAGCTTCCATTTGTTCAATCCTAATTCTTAGGCAATTATTTTCTACAGAGAGCTTTTCCATTTGGCTTTTCAAGCTGTTGACCTTTTTTTCATAACTTTTCTGCATCACTCTCATTTTTTCCTCTACCTTTCTTACTTTATCTTCAAAGTCCTTTTTTAGTGCTTCTATGGCCTGAGACCAATTCTTATTTTTCTTGGAAGTTTTGGATGTAGGAGCCCTACCATTGCTATCCTCTTCTGAGGGTATACCTCAATCTTCCTTGTCACTAAAGAAACTTTCTATGGTCTACAACTTTTTCTGTCTGTTCATCTTGCCTGCCTCTTTCTTCACTTTTAAATCCACTCAAGATTGATTCCTCATTCTCAACTAGAGTAAAACAACTGAATTTCACCTCAGTTCCAGCAGAGACCCCTGTATTCTCCACCGCCCCCCCCCAGCCAACCGCTCAACCCTCTCACCAGACCGTGAGTTAAGTTCCATAAGACGCCAGTGCTGCTGCTGATTCAGAGGCTCTAGGGGTAAATTTCTCTGGCATGGCCTGCCTGGGGCTAGATCTGTGTCAGTGTAGCCACAGGATTGGGCTCCACTCCCACCCCGGTACAGCAAACCTTTCCTGCTGAATTTCTAAGCCATCTTTGGCTGGAAAATCATCTCATCCCATCTTTTTTGTGGGTTCTGCTGCTCCAGGAATTGTCCTATGGCATTATTTGGAGGTTTTTGGCTTGATTATGTGTGGAGGTTCAAGAGGCTACTGCCTTTCCTCTGCTGTCTTGGCTCTGCCCCCAAGGGTGAGACTCTTATACACAGTCAGTACACCAGTAATAAGACATAAGGAGGGAGGGATAGAATGATAGATAGTGTGATCAGATAGAGGAATGGTGGAGTTTTTTATCATGGAAGTAGAACACATATGTGATAACAAGATCTAGGGTATAACCATCCCCTATGCATGGATGAAGGAGAAAAGAGGGGTAAGGCATGAATTTAAAGGGATTTTAAAAACAAGAGGTTAGGAATTTGGAGGATGAAATTTAACATGAATGTTGAAGTCCCCTAGGGAAGAACTGGGGGTGAAAAGAATACCACTATATAGCCAAGTATTGAATTTTCTGAGAAAGGTAGAAAAATTGCTGGGACAGACAGTAGAGTGTCAAAGACAACAGCTATGATGAACTGGACTATATAATAAGTTTTGATAGAGTAAACATCAAGAGAAGAGGTTGCAAAGAGATGGTGACAAAGGGAGAGTCTAGACGTAAGAGTAGGAAGCAATAAGTATTCTAACTCCTCCTCTAGTACCAGTGTGATAGTATGAGAGAAGTTACAGCCAGTACTGGAGAAGATAACCAAGGATGTGATATCACCCAGGGGAAACCTGTTGTCTGTGAGCACAAGAAAATGGAATGCCCAAGAGAAAAAGAGACCCAAAATAAAAGGAAGTTGTTAGTCATAGAAAAGGTATTTCAGAACACACAATGAAAGGGGCAGGCAAAGTTAGAATGGGATATGGATAAGCAGCCAGCAATTAAGTATTAGAGAGATTGTGATAGTCACAGGTAATAGAGAGTTTGATAGTCTTGAGGGATACAACTGTGATTGTCAATAATTAAAAGATTAAAAGTTGGGATCCTGGGACTTTATAAGACTCTAACCCAGGACTCAGCAGAGGGTTTCAGAGGGGGAGCCATTCTAAAAATAGGGTGATCAGAGAAGGCCAGCAGGTACAGGCCTCTAAGGCCTGCCTCCTCTTTCAAGAGATAGCACAGTGGTACTGGTAGGTATAAGTGGTACAGGTAGGTATGAGGTTCTGAGGCCTACCTCACCAGTAGTTTCCTATGCCAATGCAATCACAGGTCTGATCTAAAAACAATTTTATGAATAAATTACTTACACATTATGAATTATTCCTACTAGATAGTTATTAACACATAGAGATTTTACTTCTTGGGAATGCTGAGGTGGGAGAAAAAAATCACACTTTTAAGATAAAGTCCTTCAGTAAAAGGAGAAAAATTATGTACCCAGTATAATGAGAGAGGAGACTTTATGACCATTAACCTTTTGTTTTAGTCTTGTCAACATCTCTCAAGCCAAGGGAATTTAGGCATCATTCACCCCGATATGTGAGATCCCCAGAAAAGCTCTAGACTTTACTCTGAGAATAGGCAAGCCACTAGATAGGTAACCTTCTTCCTTTCAGTTTGTTATTGAAGGACCTGGTATTGCCACTATCCTTGAGAAGGGTTAAAAGAAAAATCATAGCCAGTAAGAATCTGGATGTGTGGACAAAAATAGGGATAGTTGTTGAAATTAGTGGGGATGAAAATTCTCCGTTACTTTAAATCATCTTGTCACTAAATTAATGTTGAAAGTATTTTTCTCCTTGCCCTGCTTAGGACTCAAAATGTTCAGAGGAAAGAATCAAAGCTCTCAGGTGGCAAGTGGAAAAGTACTAAGTTCAGATTAACTAACCAGAACTGGAGAATCTTCACTCATTCATTCTTTGCCTTTTTTTTTCTTTTTATTTCCTCTCAGAGTAAACAACCTAAAAGAGCAACTTGGAAGGTAAGTGTCTTTAACCTGAGTTTCTTTCTCCTGGCAATTTTGTGATTTCTAAAGCATATGAAGGCTACTACACAATTTGTTCTGAGATAGGGAAGGAAAACATAAAAGTTTCTTCATTTTTATTGCAAGATAGAAACCAATCATCTCCTTTGTATTAATCCCTCTATTCCTTCAAATAGATTTCTGTTTTGCTGGTTGTTTTGTCTGTGTTTTATTGATCCTGTCACTAATCAATAATACTTTCTCCTTCATGTAACACTCTTCTCTGGGCTCACTCACTCAACACATTGTCTATAGCAACTTGGTTCCCCAAGGGGATAGCTGTTACCACTTTCAAACATCTAGGAGTAACCTTGTCGACTGCTATCTTTCAAAATACTGGCTAATTAGCCTCCACCAGTGTACTTCCCATTAACAATTAGAAAATAGGGGCAGCTAGGTGGCACAGTGGTTAAAGCACTGGCCCTGGATTCAGGAGGACCTGAGTTCAAATCCGGCCTCAGACACTTGACACTTACTAGCTGTGTGACCCTGGGCAAGTCACTTAACCCTCATTGCCTTGCACAACCCCCCCCCCCCAAAAAAAAACAATTAACAAATAGCCTGAGTTAGTTCTTTAGCAAAGGCATTTACTCAAATGGCATAACAAGGATAGTAGTTAGAAAGGATTTTTTCTTAACACGTAGGGCATACCCTCCCAACAAATACACCAAGAATCCAGGATGGGAGGAATACTGGGTTTAGACTTGAAGTATAATTGTAGTGAGCATAAGTATAAGGAATACATATGGCCAAGGTATATTCACCACAGTCACTAAGAATGAGCATTTATTAAGCACCTACTATATGAAAACAAAAATGAAATAGTCCTTGCCCTCAAAGAGATCATATGTCTAGTATGTGTACATACACATACACATACATACATATATGTACATATACATATTTAGATAGATACGTAAATACACATATACACCAAGATAGATAAATACACATATACATGCATAAACAATGCATAAACATGCATGTGTATTGTATACATATATTTTAAAATAAGTTTATATGCAAATCATTTACATAATATAAATTATTTCCATTAGATATTATTGGTACATAGAGATTTTAGTCTTTGGTAATGCTGAGGGAATAAAATAATTACACTCATAGGATAGAGTTCTTCATGAAAGAGAGAAAAATAGTACAATAAGAAATTATGAATATAACAGATTCTAAGAAATAGGCAAAGGCTTATATGACCTGATGTAGAGTGTAATGTGCAAAACAATTTTCATAATGAACAAAATAATATGAGGGGAAACAACTTTGAAAGACCTCAAAATCCTTGCCAAAGTAATGTCCAATAATGATTTCAACCCTGGTGTGAGACTGTCTCAATCTGATAGTTTTAAAGACACATTGCATCTTGCACATCCCATATCCATTCTGCTTCCATCATAGATGATCTGGGCATCTGTCAAAGCCCTGTTACACAGACAATGCCAATATATTGACTTGTTTTTCTTGACTATATATTTCTTTTTACAAGAAAAGGCTTTCATTTGGATAGATGAAATATAGGAGAAAGATGCATCAATAAAGTTTTTTTTTTAGTTCACACACAAAAAATTTGAAGATGGACAACAAATAAGACACTTTTGTTACTACCTTATTAAATTTTGCATGTGTGTGTTTATGTGTATACACTAAGGTATCTGACACCCTTTTGTGGGTTGGAGGGTAATGCTATATACTTCACAGGGGAAGTAGTTTATTCCTTTGATAAGAATTCTGGGTTTTAAGAAGTTTTGCTTTACCTAGTCATGGGACTATTTCTCAGCTTAAAACAGCAGAGTAGGGGCAGCTAGGTGGCACAGTGGATAAAGCACAGGTCCTGGATTCAGAAGGACCTGAGTTCAAATCCAGCCTCAGACACTTCACACTTACTAGTTGTGTGACCCTGGGCAAGTTACTTAACCCTCATTGCCCCACCCAAAAAAAAAAATTTTTTTAATTAAAAAAAAAACAACACAGTAAAATTACATGAAGCAGCAGATAACTTAAATGAGTCTTCAAAGAGATGGGGTAGAAAGAGATAGTGATCAGAGGTAGCTGAAATGGCATCAACTGTGCCAGGCTTCACCAGAGTCCACTATGGGCAGCCACCAGAGCAGAAGATCATGAGTGGAGTTTTCCCTACTCTTCTTCATGTATCTAAGTGACTGAGGGAAGTGCCTTCTTTGTCCTCCACTTTTCCCCCCTCTGTTCTATTGGGCAAAGATTTAAATTCAAATTTTCCTGCACCCTTTAAGTTGTTCTTTATTATACAATGGTAATTTTGCTAAGTTTGGCTCCCTTTGAGCTAAAGCTAGTGGCTTTATTGTTCTTGGTTATGTAAAAAAAATTATTATAAAAGTCTTTGCAGATCTTTTTCATTTTTTCTTTTGTTGTCTTTCTTCCAAGTTGATTTTTAAATGTCCTTGGGATAACTTAACTTAATTGGATCTCTTACTAAGCTTTCCTTAAAAACGTTTTATTTTCTACTACCTATCACCATTTTAGAAGGCAATGTTATTCATATTCTTCTATCACCTTTCTCTGTGAGATTTTTAAGATGAGTTTTTATATTCTAAATTGGTGCTGTTTTTTACTTCCATCCCTGTCTATTTGACACATAAGTCATGCATTTGCTTTCTAGGGTACAGTTTAGGTGGTTGCTGGGTTGTTGTTTTTTTTACTACTTGTTATGGCACCTAGTGATGTTTTATATCATTTAAATTTCTGTTTGAAATCATTATAGGAGGGGGGCAGCTAGATGGCACAGTGGATAAAGCACCAGCCCTGGATTCAGGAGGACCTGAGTTCCAATCTGGCCTCAGATACTTGACAGTTACTAGCTGCGTGACCCTGGGCAAGTCACCTAACCCTCATTGCCCCTCAAAAAAAAAAATCCTTATAGTCTGTGCCTATGTTCTTTTTTTCTATCACCCATCTTTTCATTATCATAACTTGTTTGATAAGGTCAGGACTGAGTTGTTTCAATTGTTGGCCATATCTTTTATTCACATTCCTTCTTTCTTTCGGCTTTTTACTTTCTATTTTTGCCTTTAAAAAAAGTTGGTGAACTAA
Source organism: Dromiciops gliroides (assembly GCF_019393635.1). NCBI lineage: Eukaryota > Metazoa > Chordata > Mammalia > Microbiotheria > Microbiotheriidae > Dromiciops > Dromiciops gliroides. The sequence continues at coordinate 194,242,597 of NC_057865.1, forward strand.
CTACATATAGACAGCTAATTCAGAAACAATTTCCATATCAGTAATGAGCTGTTTGTCTCTGTTTAAATGTAATCAATTTCTTGTGTGTGTCTGATGTTATATGGTATTCATCATGTCTAGAACCTAGCAATTATTTTCCTGAAGAATTTTGTGATGTTATATTTCATATACTATGTCTAGCACTTAGCATTTTTTCTTGAAGAAAATAAACATGTGACTTCTGTGTAGTATATACATCTACAGTATCTCTCATTCCCTGTTCTTGATGCATGCACTCTAACATGTTTTTCATTATCCTCTTCTATTCCCACCTTTGCATGGATGGGCATTGCCAAGTTTCAAAATATATGCTGATTTGGGGCAGCTAGATGACACAGTGGATAAAGCACTGGCCTTGGATTCAGGAAGACCTGAGTTCAAATCCAGCCTCAGACACTTGACACTTAACTAGCTGTGTGACCCTGGGCAAGTCACTTAACCCTTATTGCCCTGCCAAATATATATATATATATATATATATATATATATATATATATATATATATATATATATATATATATATATATATATATATGCTGATTTAATCTGGAGGCTCTTATTAAGTTGTCTATAGAATTTCCCTACAGCACAGTCTCTAAGGCTCACTTTTCCAACCATATACAAACTAGCAGGTTGGATCCCCAATGTACAACTGGCTACATGTACCCTCAAGATCCTAGTTGTACCTGAAAAATTGAGTGTCTAATGCTCATGAACCCCAATTTGACAGGTTTCCCCAGATATCAATCAACCAGTTGACATCTCCCCAATGCCAATTAATCAGTTAACACCAATTAGCTTTTTTGGGGGCGGGGAGGGGTGCTTGTTTGTTTGTTTGTTTGTGGGACAATGAGGGTTAAGTGACTTGCCCAGGGTCACACAGCTAGTAAGTGTCAAGTGTCTGAGGCCAGATTTGAACTCAGGTCCTTCTGAATCCGGGGCCGGTGCTTTATCCACTGTGCCACCTAGCTGTCTCCCAAACAATTAGCTTTTACAAAGGAATATTTGCTGAGAAAATATAACAAGGCTCAAAATACAAAAACCTTACAAACAAGGAACACACTCTCCCCTCTATATTCGCCTACTTGGCTCCAGGAAACACCAGAATCAAACTTAAAAATGGTTCCTAGGAAACATTCCCACATACACATATATAGCCTGGGGGTGGACATGGGGGAAGGGATACTTCAGGACCCAGAGAATGCTTTTCTCTCTAAGGAAAATTCAGCAATTTCACTTCTAGGAGTGGCCGAGCCAATGGATGAGTCCCTCTACGTGCAAGAAAGTGTCCCAGCTGCCAGATCAATTTCACAGACTAGATCAGGCAAGTCTGGTCTCAAGGCTAATTTCTCACAGGGCTCAAACTGCTGCAGCGAACTGCAAACTTTGCTATGTACAGCAGTTGCTGAACCTCTTGTGGCTCTTTTGATCTTTCAAAGTTCACCTGAACCATTCTGCCTCCAACATTCATTCACCTAAGATCAGGAGAGAAGAACTGCAACAGAGACAAAGGAAACAATGCTAACATACATTCGTGGCCACATAACAGCTGGGAAGGGGGACAGCCAGCCAGTGGCAGGTCACTGCCAATTTTATCCCTGCTACCTCTTCTCCCACCTGGAGGCTTACAGCCATTTTTGCCTTGATTGCCACCAGGAAATTCAAGCCTTTTATGTACATCCTCATTCCTAGTTCAATAGAAAATTAAAAGGCTTTTCATCACCACAAAGCAAGTCAATATGAAATAGAAAATACCTATGCAAGCTGAGTTAGTGAGGCAGAAGGACTTCTTCATCACACATTTCTGGAAGTGAAAGCACTCTATTAGAATTGACAGAAGCCAGAGCACATTGTGCATGTTCTAAAGACTGGGCCTTCATTGGCCAGTCTCCACAATCTCTACATCTTCATCCTCTGCAATAGATTTTATAGTACGAGCTGCAGTGATTTTTATGATGTCCTTTATTGTAAATATTTGTCATGAGTACTTCAATATAAGATTACCAACTACCTCATAAAATTATACTTCTTATTGCCTTTGGGGAAAAGATAAAATCAAACCTGCCAATTCTTTTATTTGCTTCTCCAAAGAGAATCTGTGAGTCATCCTTCCATTTAGACATAACTTCTTTCTTCTTATTGCATTTACTGTAAGATTGGGACAGCTAGGTGTCACTGTGGATAGAGCACTGGCCCTTAAGTTAGGAAGATCTCACTTCCAATCTCTACTCAGCCACTTATTAGCTGTGTGAACCTGGGCAAATCACTTAACCTTGATTGCCTTAAGACATCCAGGGCCATCTCCGGTCAAACTGATCTATATCTTGCCCCTGGACCCAAATAGCTCTGGAGGAAAGAGTGAGGTTAGTGACCTTGCTTTCCTCACTTAAATCTAATTCACTGTAAGGCATGACATCACCCAAATGTCATGGTCGTCTTCAAGAATGAAGGACAAACGACAACAACAACTGTAAGATTGACAAAATTGTTCTAACTGTGGAATCTAGATGCAGATCGAACCATACTATTCTATTGTTTTTGTTGTTCTTGTTTTTCTTCTTTGAAGTTTTTCCTTTTTGCTCTGATTCTTCTCTCATAACATGACTAAGGCAGAAATATGTTTAATGTGATTGTACATATATAACCTATATCATAGCTGTCTTGGGGAAAGGGGCAGGAGGGAGAAAAAATTGAAACTAGAAATCTTATAAAAACAAATATTGAAAACTATCTCTAAATGTAACTGGAAAATAATAAAATATTTATATATAAAAAAGGAATAACTTTTACTATAAATTGAAAATTTAGTGTCAAGAGAAACGGTGGTACCCTCAATAGAAATATAGAAGTTAGAAGAAGAGGTGACTGACTTGGGAGGGAAAATAACAAGTTCCTTTTTTGATATGCTGGGTATAATAGAACTTTCATAAAAGCACTGAGAAAAGATTTTATCATGGGCTTAGCTTCCAGTAAAGGCAGAAATGTGATTTGAATTAAGGAATAGCTGGGGGAGGGGGGGGAAGTAGCCAGATCTCAAAGGGTGTTCCTACTCCTTCCCTTCTGAATGCTTCTCTGTTGCAGATGGATTTCTTGAAGCTCCTGGCCCTTCACCACCATACTATTGTAGCAGTTATCCTCAACATACTGGCACTCTGCCTTTCTACCACATCCTTCCTTGGCAGCTACTGGTGTGTGGGCACTCAGAAAGTTCCCAAGCCTTTGTGTGGGAAGAGTCTGGCCACCAAGTGTATTGGCATGCTAGCGCCCTTGGATGGGGGTAGTAACAACGCATCGAGCCAGGAGGTGGTAAACTACAGCTGGGAGACAGGGGATGACCGCTTCTCCTTTCGCTATTTTCATGCTGGCATGTGGCTCTCTTGTGAGGAAAATGTTGAAAGTCCAGGTAACATTCCTTCCCAGAAACCTCATGTTGCTTTTCAAGTTAGTTCAATACCCAGGAATTATTTTAGGCTGTACAACTGAGGATGAAAGAAAGCAATTGGAGTAATATGGTGACAAGGAACCCCTCTGCCCCACCAAACATACACATATTGAAACCATCACCTCTTTGTGCCTCCTCTACTCCATAGGGATCTCTCATGGAAACATAGAATGTAAGAATAAGATGCACCTTTGAAAGTCTTGGCCCCTTATTTTGCAGATGAGAAATTTGAGGCACAAAGAGTGGGGCAGTAATTTGCCTAAAGTCATACAATTTGAGCCAAGGCTAGAACTAGGATATCCCAACAACTAATCCAGGATTGTATCCACTACCTCCTAAGAAATCAAAAACCAATATTATCAGGGCAGCTAGGTGGCACAGTGGATAGAGTACCAGCCCTGGATTCAGGGGAACCTGAGTTCAAATCTGGTCTGAGACACTTAACACTTACTTGCTGTGTGACCCTGGGCAAGTCACTTAACCCCAATTGCCTCACAAAAAACAACAACAACAACAATATTATCCATTGCCTCTTCATTCCTGAGATCTTCAGTAGAGAATATGAATGGAAAAAATATTAACTTTAAGAATTTTCCTTACTACTCACATATAATAGTAATTTCTGTACAGAAATCATTTATACTGTAGGGGTTACTCCATCTTTTTTATGTCAAGGACCTCTTTAACAGTCTGGTAAAGCCTATGGAACCCTTCTGAGGATCATTTCTTAAATGCATAAAATAAATACATAGGATGAAAAAGGAAATCAATTATATTAAAATAGTTATTATATATGTACATACATATAAATGTAAATATGTATGTAGGTAGATAGATAGACAGACAGAACAAGTTTATAGATCCCAAGAAGTCCTGCTTGATTAGAACAAAAGTAGTAAGGAGAAAGAGAAAGCAGCACTCTACAGTGAAAAGATGGGAAATAAGAAACCCGTCTTCTGCCCCTGTCTCCTTTCTCTAGACTTATGATTGAGTCACTTGCTCTACCCAGGTCTCAGTTTCTCCATCTATAAAATAAAGAAGTTGGAATAGTTCACCTATCACCAGGGAGCAGGCTCAACTCAGGGTATGCTCCACTGGACGTCCACCCATGTCCTCAGGCCCATTCCCAAGTATGTTTCATGGAGTGGGCTCCAAGACAACTTTCACTACATTAATAATAATGATGGTAATTATAATGAACTTATTTTGTTCTCTATATCTTAAGGCACTACCTTCATGGAAAGAAGGCAGCTTAGGTAGTAAGAAAACTAATGAATGAAGGAGGTGTAGCTTCCTTCACCTCCTCTTGATGTCATTTACCTGCTTCTATGTATATTTATTGCTTTTTATCCAGGGGAGAAGTGCCGCAGTTTCATTGAACTCACACCACCAGTAGAAAGAGGTAAGACGGTATCTTGATATTTCTGTAGAAAATGGAGCATAAAGGGGCTTACCTTTCAGTGGGCAGTGTATAATACTGCCTGCTAGTATGATATGAGGGGCAGAGAAAGAAATGCCTGCCCAAAATATGTCCTGTCCCCTCCACTGTCCCCTTTACCAGGATGTCTAAAATTCCCTTTGGGTTAAGGCATTGAACCTAGTTGAAACTCATTTTTTAATGTGGATAATAGTGGAAGGAATAAGACATTGAAGGATCAACACATTCCTTATAATTAATTCTTTAGATATTAGGGATACTGTCATCTCTCAAGTCCTTGAGAAAATGAATCAGTCAGGGTGGGAGAGGTGAAAGGGATAGACTCTGGGTACTGGGCCATGTCAGCTTTGGCACACCCAAGTAGCAATAAGAGAAGATGAGTGTTGGATGACGACAGAGAGATATGTTGAGAGGTTTGTTGAAAAGGGAGGTCTCTTGATGACAAACTCAGGCTCCTTTAGACTGCTCCTGAGGGTTGGACCTCAATGGGTGACTTTCCAAGCTGCTGGAGATAACTCAACCACAAGGATCTCAGCTTCCTCTTTGTACATGACACTTCTTGAGAACAAACTGAAAAGGAAGACATGCTGAGCCTCTCAGCAGCAGCTGGCTTGGTTTCTCAAGCTAAGGTTAAGAGATTTTCTTTTACATTGGGCTACCCAGATAAAAGTAGAGATTGGGCAACTGGTTTCCTTAAAGTTCCAATTAACATCTTATTTTTCTACAGGAAACCTCCCTAATACCTCTCAATTCCAGTGCTTCACTATCTTAATTATCTCCTATTTATCCTGTACATAGCTTGTTTTGTATATATTTGTTTTGAATCTTGTGTCCCCCGTTCCATTGTAAGTTCCTTTAGGGCAGGGGACTGTCTTTTGACTCTTTTTGTATTTTTCAGCACTTAGCCCAATGCCTGGTACATAGTAGGTGCCTGATAAATGTTTATTTAATTGAATTAAATTGAACTGTCCAGTTCCAGGAGCTATCATTTTGCAAATGAGGAATTTTAGACCCAAGCTGGTGAAGTAATTTGACCAAGGCTGATCAGTTAATTGAAGACAGGTTATATAAGAGCCTCAGCCCAACTTTCATTCCACTGCCACATTTGAGTCATGCCAACAGCTACCTTTTGGAACTCTTTTTTTTTTTTTTTTAGTGAGGCAATTGGGGTTAAGTGACTTGCCCAGGGTCACACAGCCAGTAAGTATTAAGTGTCTAAGGCCGGATTTCAACTCAGATCCTCCTGACTCCAGGGCCAGTGCTCTATCCACTGCGCCATCTAGCTGCTCCCGTACCTTTTGGAACTCTTAAACCTCAAACCTCTCACTTGAGACTGTTTAGCTCAGTGATTAATTATACAGCCAAGATTCTGACAATTCAGGACCCAAAAGGGGCATGTAGAAGCCTGAATGATCCAAATGTTGGCTGTCAGCTTGGATCATATGACCTCGATAAATAACTAATAATTGACTTCCCTCTTTGCAATCACAACCCATGACTCTCTGCTGTGTACTGTGGAAAATTTTTAAATGACTAGCCTAATTTGGGGGCGCTAATCTGACTCGTTCTGTGCTCTCCGCTGCCTCCTGTTCAGTCTGTCTTCTGCCGCCTTTGCTCCTAGTCCTGCATTGCTGTTCATCTCGTCCCCCCATCTCTCCTTTCTAATCTCGTCAGCCGCCCTCTTGACCTCTTCTCAGCTCCCTGTCTCCTTGTCTGCACCTCTTCTCAGCCTCTCTCGACAGTCCTCCACCCCTTAACCTCTGAGTCTTGCCCGCAGTCCTCCAGGCCTCCTGTCAGCCCCCGTACCTTGTCAGCCCCATCTCTCCTTTTCCGAACCGAACCCCTTGCTGTCTAACTCCCCGGTCTATATATACCTTTTCTTCACTCAAATCTCAGGGCTTTTTTGCGCCCCCACAGACCCAAGCTAATCTGCCAGCCAGGGCTGTGGCTGGTGGGGGGGGGGGGGAAGTTGCGCCTCAGCTTCACGTGCCTCAGCACCGGCCTACGCCAGAACCCAGCATCTCTCAGTACCTCCGCTCAGGTCGGAGGGAACTGGGGGCTTATTCCCCTCAGCTGTCTGACCATGGCGGTCTTATACAGCCCACGGGGCTTTTTGGCTCAGCTGAAGCTGAGGAGGAGGGGGAGACCCTGAGGGCCTAAGGCTTTCTAATCTCAGTGTAAAGGTAGGGTCCCCAAATCAAAATAAATTTCCACAGCACTGTGTGAGGCCCAAGGATAGAAGGACCTTAAGGTCACACAACTCTCTCTACTTGCACCTATTGGTTGAGGTCAAAGGCAGAGGATCTTTCAAGGAAGTTCAGAGGCCTTTTCTCATTTAGAACTGACACTGGCTATTGACCATACAGGAGACAATTCTTTTTGTTCTTGTAACCAGTGGGTATGCCACTGTCTGGCAAAATTTGGAGGTCTAAGATAGAAAGTTAAAGCAGAAACAAAAGGGGAGAGGAACTCACTTCCTTGCTCTGGCTCCCACCTTTGTAATTGAAGTGTACAGTCCCTCATTGCAGGCCATGTCTTCCAATTGTCAGAGGCCCTCTTCAGTTACCACCCCCTTCTACTTGGCCTACTCAAGGAAAAAACAAAAGCAGAAGATAGCTGGGGCTCAAATGTGCCCATCCTCTTCACCAGATTACCATAGCTACTTAGACCACAGGCAAAAGATAAACTCTACTTTGGTAAAGCTCCCAATGATCAAAATTTTGAAATTCTCTATCCTAACTCATCTTAGAGTACATAAGCTTTGATCAAAATCCTAGCTATCTGGGGCAGCTAGATGGCACAGTGGATAAAGCACTGGCCTTGGATTCAGGAGGACCTGAGTTCAAATCCAGCCTCAGACACTTGACACTTAAACTACCTGTGTGACCCTGGGCAAGTCATTTAACCCTCATTGCCCTGCAAAACAAAAACAAAAACAAATCCTAGCTATCTGGGAAAGGTTCAGAGCCCTGTCTCACTCTCTCTGTACCAAATCTTAGCCATTCTTAGCCTGCTCCATTGTAGCTCCCCTGTTCATAGACATGAATCACACAAGCACCTGTAACTGGTATAATTTAAGTCAAGGAAGGATCGGCTTCTAAAGCACTAAGTTTAATCCCTCTTCCCCATAGCAGAGCCTTTAAAATATTTAAAGATAACTCTTATGTCCCCCATTAAATTGATTAATATTTGTAAAAACACATAGAACAGGGCCCGGCACTTCCATAATGTCTGCTCATCCCCATCCTTACCACCCTTTTTCCTTTCCTCTCTCCTAAGTCTCTTCTCAGGCCAAACACCCCAAGCTCCCTTCAGCAGACCTGGTTGCCTGCCTCTGAACACTCTCTTGTTATCACTTTATGTTCTTTCTAAAAATATGCTGGTCAGAACTGAATGCAACACTCCAGATGTGGTTTGATCTGGACACACACCTAAGACCACAATGTCCTTCCTTACTATCATATCATACTGTTGACGTGGAGCTGTCATTCCAGTAAAACCTAAAATCCTCAGATCTTCTTCAGGTGACCCCTTGGTCCCAAAATTTGTGAGGTGGTTTTTATTTGGTTGTTTGCTTGGTTGTTTTGTGGACAAGCTTTAGAGAAGTTATCTAGCAGGAAAGATTTAGGCTACAGAGGCAACTGAAGCCATAAATCCACGGAACTGACAAAAAAGCTCATCGTTCCCATGCAAAAAGGTCCACCCAGGATCCCAAGTCTACTTGGAATAGCAAGTGTCAATCTTCTGATCCCCAAATGATCTACCAGTTAGGGCTAACCAAAAATAGGATGGGATGCCTCAAAAGGTGATGGATTTCCCCCTCACTGGTGGTCTTCAGAGATTAGATGACCACCTTTTGGGGAAATTGTAGAAGGCATCATTGATCATGTACAAGTTTGACCACATGGCCTCAGAGATGCGTTCTAGCTCTTACAATCTATGAAATAAAATTAACATATATGTAAATAATAATCATAATAATATAGTAACAATTTTATATAGTATGTACTATGTGCAAGATACTGTGCTGTGTTCTGCAAATATTGTCCTCATTACAATTCTGGGAGGTAGATGCTATTATAATTCCCATTTTAGGGGCAGCTAGATGGCACAGTAGATAAAGCACCGGCTTTATTCAGGAGGACCTCAGTTCAAATCCGGCCTCAGACACTTGACATTTACTAGCTGTGTGACCCTGGGCGAGTCACTTAACCCTCATTGCCCAGCAAAAAAATACTAATAATAATAATTCCATTTTTAAATATGAAGAAACTGATGCAGACAGAGGTTAAATGACTTGTCCAGGACACGTAAGCGAGTAATTGTATGAGGCTAGATTTGTCTCAGATCTTCCTGACTCCAGGTCCTGCACCACCTTGCTGCCTCTAAAAACCTTTTATAACCTCAAATTGTGAGTTGATACTATTCACTTTTCAGGTCTAGTGTAACAAATACAACTTAAGCTACTTTCACTTTCTTCTTTCCAAATTAATATGTATTTTTTATATTTATATGCCTTATTTATACTTACATTAAAATGTAAACCAATTTGCTAACCTTAAAGTACTTGAACTTAAATGTTATTATTGTTGCTGTAGGCAGCTAGCTAGGTGGCAGCTAGGATAGAATGTCAGGTCTGGAGTCAGGAAGACCTGAGTTCAAATCTAGTCTTCAAATACTAAACTAGCTGTGGGCAAGCCACTTAACCTGTTAGCTTCAGTTTGCTCAACTGTAAAATGAACTGGAAAAGGAAACAGCAAACACTCTAGTATCCTTGCCAAGAAAACCCTCTATGGCGTCACAAAGAGTTGGACACAACTAAAACTGAACAACAATAAGTTGTCTGTTTTTGTAAATTCACTGAACCTGCATACTCTCCCTACCAACCTAACCCAATGGTTCCATTATCATAACCATTTATTAAAGAAGCAAACAAAGTGAGAAAAGGCGAAGGGTGTGGGAGGTGACATTTTCTCTGAGGCTGGTAATGGGAAAAGTTCCATCTATAAATGATTAGATGAGGATAGAATGACTTTCTAGGAACCTCCCTTGTAGTTTATGAATTCAATTAGTCATCGACATTTATGAAATACCCATTGTGTACAGAGCAGACAAGGCTATCCTGTAAGAGAATCTCAAGGAAAGGGAAGTTGCACATCGGATGAGATCAGACTTTCCTGATTTCCTTGGCTTGCAAACAGTATCACCTCTGCTGTTCTGCTCACTAACTTCTAACCTTTTGCTCATAGTAAATCTTGTATGTACATCCTATTTTTTCCCGATTAGAATTGAGGGTTTCTGTTTTGTTCTAACATAATGAGGGTGCCTTCTTTCTCTGGTTTTTGGCAGGAATACTTTGGTTTTCCCTGGGGTCAGAGATTGTCTACATCAGTCTGCTATCCATCAGCCTCCTCCTACTGCTACTGGAAGTTTTCTTCCCTGGGAACCCTGGCTGTGGACTTAAGCTTAATGCCTTTGCTGCTATGTCCTCAGTCTTATCAGGTGAATCTCTCCCTTGGGTTCATAGAATCACAAACCTCTCTGAGTTGGAAGGAACCTCAAGGGTCACCCAGTTCAACCCCTGCCTGTACAAGACCTTCCTCTATATTATCAATAAGTGGCCATCTGGCCTTTGCCAGAAGACCTTTATTAGGAAACTCACTTGTCACTCACTCATTCACCCAATAATTATTTATTAAGTGCCTACTATGTGTAAAGCATTGTGTTAGGTGCTAGGGATACAAAGACAGAAACAAAACAATGTTTGCCTTAAAGGATCTTACTTTATGTGGGGGGAAAACAAGTACACGGACAAGTCAATTCCAAATATATGCAAAAGTTGCCCAATATAAAACTATGTAGCCTCAAATCTCTAGGTTCTGGACTCTCATGAAATAGTTATGATCTCAATGGTTAACCCCAAAGGTAATTTTCTCTTTGGCCTTACTATGACTGAACCAAAGTTTATCTGGGGAATCCTTCGAATTATACTTTGTATCTAGATTATTCACAGATGTGAGTAAAAGTGATCCCCCTTGCCCCTTTCCGAGCATTCAGGTAATGAATGCATTGAGCATAGGACAGCTTTTATACCACCCAACAGAAAATACAAGCAGACACAAAAGACACACCAGAGTCCCATAATTGATAAAGAAAATAGCATTAACAGTACAATACTACCCTAAGAAAGAAACTAGACTCAAAGTTGCCAGTGAGGCAACACTCCAACATCCTGGTGAATACTTAGCTCTCCTATAGTCACTCCCAGTCTGTTAGTGTCCCGCCCCCTGTGGTTTTGGACTTCCCAGAAGACAAACCATACTTTGCCAGCTACTAGACAGTTAACCTCTTCCTTCATATGTCCACTCCACTGCCCAAATAACTTACTATAATATCTCAGGGTGGCAAAGGTAGGATACCTTGTTCCCCCATGGCATAACTTTAACTTTGATGCCATTCAGTTACAGGCAATCATGTAGTCCCAATTTTTCTTTGCGTCCAAGAGGGTGCTGAGAATTCTTCATTCTCTTGAACTTGAGGTTAACTCTCAGGGCACTGCCCATGCCATTTCTCTTCTTTGTTAAATTCTAAGATAACACTGTTTAGGAAATCCCCTTCCCCTAACATATAAGGTTAACGTTCCAGGAATGATGTCCTCCCCTCTAGCGCGTGACGCTGGGCAAGTGCATGTCTCCTTCTGCCATGTGTTTCTGGAGGAACTTTATCACTGCCCTAGTTAATGGTATCACTTGGGTTAGGAATGTCTACTATCAGGCCTTAGAAAGGGAGAAAGTAGCAGAACTTGAGTTCCAGGATCTCCCATCAACTCATCTAGGCAGGTACATGGAGCTTGCTGTGTCCTTCTGCCACAAAGAGCTACCTTCTAAAATAGTACATCCCTCCTCTTTCTTTGTTCTCTTTCTTCCTTCTCTCCTTCCCTCCCTCTTATTAAGCTTCTGATTCTTTGAAATGTTCACCCATTGCTCCTGCCCTCTATGACCAAACAGAACAAGTGTAAGTTCTCTTCTTCATGACAGGCCTTCAAATATTTTAAGATAGCTATCATGTCTTCCATAAATCTTGTTTCTGGCTAAATTTCCCCATAGTCCATCAAGTGATCCTCATACGGTATGATCCATTGCCATCCTGATTGCTCTCCTCTTGGCATTCTTCAACTTAACCAATGTCCTTTCTAAAATATGGTCCCCAGAATTAAATACAGTATAGAGTAATGAGGGACTAACACCTCAACTAGTCTTGAAAACTATACTTCTCAATGCAACCTAAGGTTTTGTTAACTTTTTTTTTTCTGACCACAACACATATGTGGAAAGAACGCCAGTCTTGGCATTAGGAAAAGCTAGGTTTAAGTCCAGCACACTATACCTGTGTGACCATGGGTAAGTCATCTAACTTCTCAGTACCTCCAGGCAATACTCTATATAAGTTACAGAGAAGTAACCCATCTGTTATCTGTGGAGTTTCCTTCACTGATGAAATCACAGGTCCTGAACTATATTCCCCTCCCTCCCCCCAAAAAAATTTCCTTCTATTGAGGTTATAGTCTGTAAGATCCCAAAATATTTTAGATGAACTGATATCTAGTCATGTTCTAATTTTATAATTGCAAGGTTGATTTTTTAAAAACTCCATTGTTAATATTTTACATTAAGTTTCATCTTATTGTATTTGTTCAAATAGGCACACTTGCATCTATCAAGACCTCTTTAGATCATGGCTTGATCATCCAATCTGATAGCTTTTTTTGATACCTACAAATCTGAAAAACACACCATCTTTGTATTTATCCAAGTCATTAACAGAAATATTAAACAGCACAGAGCCAAAATCAGATCTGTACAGCACTCCTCTAAAGATCTTCTCCCAAGTGGACAGCTATTTTGGGGGTGTTGCTATGCAATGAATTCCAAATCTCTCCAACTGTATTACTATCTTGCACATCTCTAACCATTTATTCCACAAGTATGACATTCATAAGTTTTGGCCAAATGTTTTCTTAAAACACAGGTGAACTATGTTCCTAGCAATTTTCTAATCTGTCTGTCTAGCAATCCTATCAAAAATGGAAATTGTGTTAGTCTGACATGACCTGCCCTTTAAAAAATCTTTATTAGTATCTTTTGTTTTTCCATTGATTTCCAAATACATCACTTCCCCTTAGTCATCCAAAGGGCCATTTACTGTAACCAAAGAATAAAGCTAAAGGGGAAAAAAAGTTAACCAAAAATACAATTCATCTAACAATACATGTAAGATACCACATCCATAGTCACCTTCCTCTGCAAAGGGAAGGAGGTATATTTTCTCTTTTCTTCTTTGAGGCTGAGTGATCATTCTATATACAACATATCGTTTTTATTTTTGTTGTACTTTCCATTTACATTGTGATTGTTTATATATTGTTTTCCTAGTGTTATTTACTTCACTTGCATTATTTTATAAAATTCTTTCTTCTATTCTCTGTATTCTTCAAATTCAGCTTATCTTGTGGCATGGTGAGAGAGCCATGAATGTATCACACTTAGTTTTAGCTATCCCCCCCCTCCCCATCAATGCACCATAGATTTTTGTTTCTAGTTCTTTGCTGCTACAGAAAGTACTACTACAATATTTTGGTATATATAGAATTTTTTTTCTGTATTCCCCTCCCTTGGGGTAATTACCTAACAGGGGGATGTCTGTGAAACATTTTAGTCACTATCTTAGCATAATTCCAAATTGCTTTCCAGGATGATTTAGTTCCTTCAACAATGTATTATTGTGTATCATTCTACAATCCCTCCAAAACTAACTATTCCCATCTTTTGTCATTTTTCTCAATTTTTTAAGATGTGAGGTAAATCAAACCTCAGAATTGTTTTTACTCTTGTTATGAGTGATTTGGAGCATTTTTTTCATATTTTTTTATTTAATAGTATTTCTTTTCCCAATCACATACAAAAATAATTTTCAACATTCATTTTTGTAAGATTTTGAGTGCCAAATTTTCCTCCTTCCCTCTTCCCTTCCCAAGAGAGCAAGCAATCTGATATGTTATAAATGTACAATCATGTTAAACATATTTCCACATTAGTCATGCTATAAAAGAAAAACCATAACAAAAGGAAAAAACAAAAAAACAACAAAAAAGTGAAAATAGTATGCCTTGATCTGCACCTAGACTCCATACTTCTTTCTCTGGATGTGGATAGCATTTTCCATGAGTCTTTTGGAATTATCTTGGATCACTGTGTTGCTGAGAAGAGCTAAGTCTTTCAGTTGATCATCACACAATTTTGATGTTATTGTGTATATGTTCACCCTGGTTCTGCTCACTTCACTTAGCATCAGTTCATTTAAGTCTTTACAGGTTTCTTCTGAAATCAGCCTGCTCATTGTTTCTTATAACACAATAGTATTCCATTATATTCAATATCCCCCAACTTGTTCAGCCATTCCCCAATTGATGGACATCCCCCTCAATTTACAATTCTTTTGCCACCACAAAAAGAGCTGCTATAGTTTTGTACATGTGGGTCCTTTTCCCCTTTTTTATAATCTCTTAGAGATAGAGACCTAGTAGTGGTATTGCTGGGGTCAAAGGGTATGCACAGTTTATAGTCCTTTGGACATAGTGATATTTGAGCAATCTTTCAAAAAGTTGTTGATAGTTTGCAATCTTTGAGAACTGTTTGTTCATATTCTTTGAACATTCATCCACTGGGGAATGACACTTGGTGTTAGAACCCTCTTTTTTTTCTTTGGCAGGGCCAAAGGGGGTTTAAGTGACTTGCCCAGGGTCACACAGCTAGTAAGTGTCAAGTGTCTGAGGCGGATTTGACCTTCAGGTACTCCTGAATTCAGGGCCCGGATGCTTTATTCCCCTGTGCCACCTAGCAGCCCCTTAGACCTAGTTTTTTTTTTTTTTTAGTGAGGCCAATTGGGGTTAAGTGACCTGCCCAGGGTTACACAGCTAGTAAGTGTTAAGTGTCTGAGGCCGGGTTTGAACTCAGGTACTCTGACTCCAGGGCCGGTGCTCTATCCCACTGCGCCATCTAGCTGCCCCCCTAGACCTATTTTTAATGAATCCTTGTTTGTGATCAATGTGTCAGACTGTATAGTCCGGAGGTGAAAATGAAATTACAGATACTATCCCACATATAGTTTTTAAATAATTTTATTTATTTCCATTAACATATTTTCTTTCCCCTTCTCCCACCATTAAAAAAGAAAACCCTTGTAATACATATGCATAGGCAAGCAAAACAAATTCTTAAACTGGCCACGTCCAAAAAATATGTCTCATTTTGTACCCTGTGTTCATCACCTCCCTGAGGAGTTGGGTAACATGCTTTATCATCAGTCTTCTGGAATCATGGTTGTTAACTGCATTGATCAGTGTTCTTAAGTCTTTCAAAGTTGTATTTACAATGTTATTATTGTATAAATTGTTTTCCTAATTTTTCTCACTTAATTCTTCATCAGCTCATACAAGTCCCTATATATCTTTTTTTTAATCACGAATGTGAAATACTAAGTTAATTTATATTTTCTAAAATGTCTTTACTTTTCATAAGGATTTATTTGCCACAGGGTCCTTTGAATTTTAAGTTTTTCTAGAGCATTTAAAATGGCATTTGATGCTTCCACAACTTTTGAGGGATGTACTGAATATATTGAAGGATATATGCATATTGGTCCAGGAAAAAAAAAGAATAATCCAAGAAGGATGAAGTAGGTAGGAAAACCCAGGGGAGGAAGAAAAGGGAAGCAAGGAAATAGGACTGTTGTGCTAAAGATTTAGCCATGAAAAATAAAACAACACTTTCAAAGACTCTGGAACTAAAATTCTAGGGACTATGTCCAAACAATTTATAACCATTAGTCTACGAGCTTCTTGAGAAGAGGCTGTATTTTGTCTTTCTTTGAATCCCTGGTGCTTAGCACAGTGCCTGGCATTATCGGATGCACTTAATAAATGTTTATGGACTGCCTGACTAATCAAGGTAGGGCTCTTGACCCTTCAAACCCTTTTTACTGTAGTTGGTTTTGTTTGTTTGTTTGTTTGTTTTGGGTTTTGGTTTTTTTGGGGTTTTTTGTGGGGCAATGAGGGTTAAGTGACTTGCCCAGAGTCACACAGCTAGTAAGTGTCAAGTATCAGAGGCCGGATTTGAACTCAGGTCCTCCTGAATTCAGGGCCAGTGCTTTATCCACTGCCCCACCTAGCTGCCCCCTTCACTGTAGTTTTGAATTTTATGGGATGCAGTTGCTCCATAATTTGTCAGGACAGATGCCATGGAACTTCTCCATTCTTCTGTCCCACCCCACTCCCCATTGACCTGAAGTTTCCTAAGTTATGATCCTTGAAATTGAGCATTTCCTTCAAAGTAAAGAGGAGACTAGCTACCAAAAATTTAGTGAAATAATAAGACATAGTAACACACTCTGCCTTCTTATTCCCTCTGTAGGCCTTTTGGGGATGGTGGCACACATGATGTACACACAAGTTTTCCAGGCAACTGTCAACTTGGGACCAGAAGACTGGAGGCCACATACTTGGGATTATGGCTGGGCCTTCTAGTATGTTCACCAAGAGGTTCTCGTCACCCTCCCCTCCCTTAGTCATGTCTTCTTTCATTTTTCTCTAGTCCAAATCTGCTAGGTCACCTCCCTAAAGATAAAAGATGTTCTTTTAGTATCCCTTGGCCTTCACCTTATCCCTCATCCACTGTCGCTGTCAAATGTAGAGAAGTGGAGCCAAGACTAAATCCCAAAAAGGATTGTAGTCAAATGAAAAGGGCCTATTAGGTGATAACCAATTCATCACTCCCCCAGCAAGCACAGATATGCTTCCCCTAGTTTTGTTTTTTTAAGTACTTTGTCTAGTTCAGTTGTCCTCCTAATAATAGTGCAATCCTCTATAGCTTTGTAAGATTATATCAACTGTATCACCATTCAAGTGCCTCTCCACTTTGTATCCAAGTTGTCCTTAAGAAATGAGAGCTGTGACTAAGGTAATGAGAGTGATATTTTTGTGTGGTGTATAGAAACCAGTCTCACTTACTTGAAAAAAACACACCTATTTCTAGGTGTTTAGGGAGAAAGAGAGTAGATAACAACTTTGAGAGATACCATGATGCAGTGAAAAGGATGCTAGAGTTGCAGTCAAAAGATCTGGTTTCGGGGTAGCTAGGTGGCACAGTGGATAAAGCACCATCCCTGGATTCAGGAGGACCTGAGTTCAAATCCGGCCTCAGACACTTGACACTTACTAGCTGTGTGACCCTGGGCAAGTCACTTAACCCCAATTGCCCCCCCTCCCCCACACACACACAGATCTGGTTTCAAAGCCCAGTTTATGACCTCTGTGCCTTTTTGACAACTCACCTCACCTCTCTGGGCCTCAACTGTAAAATGAAAGAAATTGGACTCGATAATGTCTAAGGTCCCTCCCAGCTCTAAATCTATGATCCTTTGGTATCTGGGGCACAAGAGAGTAGAGTTTAATTCCTAGGCATATGTAGAAAGTCATCTACTTCCATTCCTTCCTACAAAATCCTACAATTTACCACATAAACCACCTCACAATCATGGTGTAACTTCAAAAGAAATGTTATTTATCTTGGATTCCCCCCCCAAAAAAAAATGAGGGATGGGAAAACCAGAATCTTCTCTTCCTTCAAAATAATTTCATTTTTCTCAATGAGACCTTTGAACATTTTCTACTCTCGTTATCTAATTACTAGCCGTTCTCTAAAGCAGAGGTCATTGCCTTTTTTTCATGTCAAGAACCCCTTTGGGAAGTCTGAAAAAGCCTCTAAACCTCTTCTCAGAATGATTTGTTACATACATTCATAATTGAAAAAGTGCTAGATTTCAGTTAAGGGTTAGTGAAAATAAAAATGTAATTTTTCCCATCCAAGTTCACAGACTCCCTGAAATCTATACACAGATTCTTATGGGGTCAATGGACACTAGGTTAAGAACCCTCATTCTACAGTATTGTCATTTATTTATTAAGTGTCCACAGGGTTCCAAATATATTTCAGCCATGATATGAAGACATGATACTGGAACTCAAGGAATTAGCATTCTAAAGAAAATCATAAGCCCATAGAATAGGAATATTTTTGGGAGGTTTTTTGGTTTGTCTATATTTGCTAAATATTTATTATCTGACACCTGACCTACTCCTGACACTTGCTACTTTATATAGTCAATTCAGGAGCTCATGAGCTTGGAATTTCTGTCTTGAGAAATCTTCGCCAACTACTATATTTGTGGTTGCTCTTGCCAAACTCTCTTGGTTGCTCACAGCATTCCTTTATAATCCACAGCATTGAGGCATTTCTTAGCTTTGGCCACTAAACTCCTAAGCAAACAAAGCAGAATAAAGCTGAGTTTGCTCTTGAACAGCAGGAGCAAACTTAGCCCCATTCTGAGTAGTTTGTTACAGGCAGAGGGCAAAAACCACCTCTTCATCCCTCCTCAAACTCACAAAACTTTCTGTCCTTGGGCTGCTAAGAACTGTGTAGGGATTGGCTAGGGGTAAGAGGCGGGGAGGTGGTCATGATTTCCCAAACTCTTAGGAATGTTATTAACATGGTTTCTCTTCCCTGCCTTAAATTAATTCTCTTAAAGTCCAGCCCCTTCATCTTATTCCATTTTAAACTCTTTGGAATTAGGTGTTGCATCTCCCCCATATTAAATAATGTCTTTAGTGTGTTCCATAGGGCCTGTGGGTTCTGAATGAATGTACATTTGCCTTTCCTTGAAGAATTTGTCTCCCAAAGTTCAGACCCACTGATTCTTAGGTTATGTAGATTCCAGAGGAAGACATAAGAGATAAGGTTCCTCAGGTACAACACCAAAAGATAAGTACTAGGGAAATAGATGAAGAAACAGAAATTTCCTGGCACTCAGAACATGGGAAGATACTAGACTTTTTTTTTTTTTTGCAGGGCAATGTAGGTTAAGTGACTTGCCCAGGGTCACACAGCTAGTAAGTGTCAAGTGTCTGAGGCCAGATTTGAACTCAGGTACTCCTGAATCCAGGGCTGGTGCTTTATCCACTGCACCACCTAGCTGCCCCCGATACTAGACTTTTTTTATGCACTCAAAACAGTTACCAAAAGACATGAGGGAAGTGGATAAAGCTATAATTCTAAACCTTTGCCCACAGAAACCACATTAGACCATGTCTGTGTCTAACATAATAGACAATTTTACTGTCTCAGCCAACATACTCAACTTATTAAATCTTCGTACTGCTAGTTTGGCTGATTTTGTTGCCCTATGAAGCTCTGTGAAGCTCCAAGATATCCATAGGGTGATCCACAAAATAGTGACATAGATTATACATCTCTTTTCTCCCAGTGATCTTTGGAAAAGGAAGTTTCCTCCACCCTAATTCCCTAAATTGTACCTTCCTGTTATTACACACAAGAAAAGAGGAAGCCCTCTTATTCTTATAGACTCAACCTTAAATCACGTGAGAGAAGAAAGTCAGGTTCTCATTGTCTAATTTTTCTGTTTCTTCCTACCTAGCATGGCCTGGGTGTCTTTCACCTGTTGCATGATGTCAGCTGTCACAACCCTCAACACCTACACTAAGATGGTATTGGAATTCAAGTGTAGTCACTACAAATCTTTCAAAGAGAGCCTGAGCCACTCATCATCAATACACTACCAATGCCTTCTTCTGCAACAGCAGCAGCAGCAGCAGAGGCAACAGCAACAGCAGCAGCAGGCACTGTCTACAACTAACTCCAGGGATCAACTAAGCAGCTACTACCAGGACCAAAACCAGGCTGTCCATTCGGTCTCTGTTGGGGTTGACTTTTGCTCAGAGCTACAGGAGAAGGTGCTTTCACAAAAGCCCAGGATGGAATTGAGTGAAGTGCTTGAATCATTAGCTGAGGAGGAGCAATGTTAGGACTGAAATGAGAGGGGCAGGAGAGAAAAGGGAGCAGGGGGTTGAAGAGGAAAGTCCAGCCACTGGAAATATGTGTATGAGTTCAGACTTCCTTTGTTTAGCATGGCTTTTGGGCACTAAGAGCAAGGCTGTCTTTTAGCAAAAGTCCATGACTTCCCAAATCCCCCCAGATGCCTCCTATCCCCATCTCACCATTCCCTACTATGTAGCAAGGGTATCTTTTCTACTGAATATAGCCTGTCCAGGATTTGGAGAATTAGAGGCTGTCAATGTGATTGTGGTTAGCATCTGAATTTTTAGCACTTCTCTTATAGGCAAGTATACTAGAGTCAACCTGGCTAGGATGAGATGAACAAACATAGCATTAAGTGATTTGGTGTCACCTGTAATGTCTGTTTTCTTTGAATTCTCCACAGTATTTAGCATTGTACCTTTCTCTTGTTAGGTGCTCAATAAAACAAGATTGTGGTTCAAGACCACTGGAAAGAGTCAAGGAATACACTTTCTTCCTTCTCCTTGCTCTTTCCTCTTACTTATTCCTCCACAAAATAATGCCATGCATCACTTAGTTGTTCTTTATCTTGTATATAAGTGAATAGAAACCATCATTAATAGCTAAGAGAAATGAAAAGCAGCACACACAAATAATCCTGGTCATGGTGTTTATTTGTTCTATTTCTTATTTCAAATAGTCTTCTGACAATTCATAGACTGGTGTTTCTTTCACACATGTAGACAATGGTTCACATTTATGGGAATTGATGTAACAATACCACAGAATAACAAAATTAAAGAAGGATCCCTTGTAGATTGGTTGAGGAGGGAAGCAAAAATGGCACAGAGTAAAGAGGGGTCAGCTTCACTTGCAATAAGATGCAGAAAGTATTATTACTACTTCTAGTTAGTTGTTGTTTGAGCTATTAGAGGAACCCAATGGGAGGAGTACAGAAAAGAAAAGAATGCTTACAATCAAGACTCATTCATGCAGTTAATGGTTCCCTGAGAGGAGAGGGAGGTTTAGATACATTTGAACATGGGTTAGCACCCAAACTGTCCAGATGGCAACCTTCCATCACAACTCATTGTCTATTAAGTTGCTTGAGGAAGAGAATAGGGGAAAGAGTCATATCCAATATAGCCCAAAATGGACACTTAAGGGGGTAGACAGGCACATCACCTGGAATTCAGGCAAAATATTCTTTCCATCTCTTCTATTTTGTATTTCTGTGACTTAACCAAAAAAGAAGCATGGCTCTCAGCTAAAAATGATCTCCATAGCACATGCACTATGAACAAATGTCCCACATATTTCTGCTTACATATGGGTGGCCAATCTGAAAGCCTGGCCATACTGGAGAAATATGAAATGCTCAGATATCAGTGGTATGTGACAGGGAACACCCCAGGCCATGGAGACCACTACAGAGTGTGACATTCAGTTTGGCCCAGATTAGATGCTGGGACACTCTCCAACAACCGGGTCTATTTAAAGCAAAGGAGGATCCTCCATGAAAACAGGGCCTAGCACCACCATATCCTTCAAAATAGATCCAAATTTCAGATGACCTACAACCATATTATCCTACTGGGATATTTCTAGATCCGACTGGATATTTTTTTCTTCCTTCCTCTGTGCCAAATTGGAATCCAGAAACAAGCTACACTGGAAATGACTCTGCCTCCTCCACAGGTACAGGTCAGGTAGTTGGAGATATAGTGTACCTAGATTGGCTGCATTTCAAGCAGCACATGGTGCATACTGACATTGACTAACCCTTTAATATTATGTCATATGACTTTCATTGGAAAACAACACACATGCCCTTTCAAATGTAGCAGTTATTAGTGAAATCTCTGAAATTAGCATAAGATAAATAAGTTAAGGGAGAACTACTAAAAGTTTCAGTGAAGATACATCACAAAATAGCTCAAAGAACAGGCCTCCTACCTGCTCCTGACTGGGATTTCCTATGACATATCATCAACTGAGAGGCTTAGTCCAATAAATAACTATTATTAGAAGATAGCTTACTAGAATCTATTCCTATTAAGAAAAAAATAGAGGAAGAGAACTAAAAACTGGAGACTACACCAACAAACGTGCTATTTACAAAGGTACAGTATTTACACAAGAACATCACAAACTATTTACAAGCTGTTCCATGGCTCTAAAAGGGTCAGTGGGACAGATTAACTACAGATCAAGGATCAAGGTTTTAAGGGAGGGGCTCAGGAATAGCTTTTCCTCCCATAAGAATTCTGTACAACAAAGCAAAAATATTCTTCCACAATAGAAAATGCAAGAACAAGTTTGAAGGAAGAAGGCTCCATGAGGGAAGTATACTAATCATTATGAAAAGTCAGTGTAATGTGGGAAAAAGGACATAAACCTCAACTATCCCTGACTTTCAGTGTTTTTGTGAGCAGTAAGAATGCTCCACTTATATCACAGCAGAAACAGCAACTCATCCCTGACACGCTGAAAACCAAAATAATATGGGGCTTTGCCAGAGACCACTCATTTGAACTTATTTCCCTTACTATACTTGTGAAAGTAATGTGGCTCTTCCCACAGCCTCTGGGCACCTGGATGGGAGGTTAGAAACAAAGGATGGAAAGGATGAGAATAACCAATCTTCTCATGTTGTTTTAAATTGGTGCTGATGATCGACAAATGAGATGGTTCAAGATTGACATGGATGAGGAGGAAGTAAAAGGTCAAAAAATAGTGACCCTAAGATAAGAGGTAGGAAATTTGAAGGAGTCGAGTTGACCAAATGGCCCAGATATGTTTCACATGTGCAAGGAAATGGGTCTGAAATATATCTAGTAAACACTCCACACTTCAAAACCCATAAAGTAACACAAAGCAAAAAACGTTTCCTGCATATAAGTGCTTCTCTGACACTTCTCAGTATCTGCTTATAAATTATGTAATCTATATTCTTTCTCTTTCTTTCTCTTTCTTTCTCTTTCTTTCTCCTTCTCTCTCTCTCTCACATAAAGTTCACATTTTTAAACCCACAGAAAGCTTGTGGAGGGTCTTGATACGAAAGTCGAGAAGGAAAGCTAAATGTACCATTGCCAGATAGATGGGACTGTTATGGAAGATTAACAGCCTGTTCTCCAGAGTACTTTGGGTTGTTTATACAGAGGTGGCAAAACAATGTGGGGAAAGAAGCTTCCTTTTGATGTCTCCATATACCTGATTTCACAGATTTGACCAAGAAGATTCTAGTCTAAAGAGAGGGTCCTCATTAGTCCCAGCTGAAATCAGAAGTATCTTCAGATTAGACCTATGGAAAAACATGGACACATGTTTCATTTGGTTGTTAAGATGGATTCTTTCAGAGTTATTGAAGTAATAATAACAATAGCTCACATTTTTCTCCAACTTTAAGGTTTGCAAAGCATTTTACATGCATTATTTCATTTGGTCCTCAACAACACAGCTGTAAGGGAGAAACTATTATTATCCCCATTTTACAGATATGGAAACTGAGGCTGGGGGAGGTAAATGATTTGTCCAATATCACACAGCTGATAAGTGTCTGAAGAAGTATCTGAACATAAGTCTTCCTGATTCTAAGCCCAATACTTCACCTTTCCACTAGATCTCTCAATAGAAATCCTTTCATCCCCCATATTCAACATTCACAATATTCTTCCTTCGTCACGGTTGTCCTCCTTTAAGGCACAGAGACTTTCTTTTTTGCCCACTGCTACTGAGCTTTTTTCAGGGGTCACCAAAAACAGGTCTAGGAAACAGGGCTGACCACAGAGAACTTCACTCTAAGCATCTAGATATCCAATGACAATAATATCAAGAATTTCAATAGCACAGTAAAGTTTGCAAAGTGCTGGACATTATTTGTAAATTTCATCTCATCCTCACAGCAACTCTATAAGGCAAGCATTATAGGCATCATTTATTAGATAAGAAAATGGAGTTTCAGAGAAGTAAAGTGATGGCCTACAGTTACACGGTAAGCACCAGGGGAAGGATCTGAACCCAATGCTTCGTGAGTCCAAGTCCAGAACTCTTGCCACTACATCAATAAAATTTCTTTCCAACATTCTTTTCCTCTTATAAAAGAGCTGTCCTAAAGTAAGATGGATTACTTCAGAAGGTAATGAGTTCCTCATCACTGGATATCCTCAAGTGGAGGCTGGATGATTTACTTGTTAGGGATGTTCTAGAGGGAAGGTTCCTGTTCAGATATAGTTTGGACTAGATAACTACCAAGGTCCTTTCCAATGTCCTCTGAGATTCTATGATTTTATGGTTCTGATGATCAGGTTTGGAGACATCTACACCAAACTCCAATGCTTAGGCGGCAGCTAGGTGGCCCAGTGGAGAAAACACTGGCCCTGGATTCAGGAAGATCTTGGTTCAAATCCAGTCTCAGACACTTGACACTTACTAGCTGTGTGACCCTTAGCAAGTCACTTGGCCCTCATTGCCCCGCAAAACAAAACGACAACAACAACAAAAAAAAAAAAACCACCTCCAACGCTTAGCAAACATTTCTCTCACAAGGAATCTTCTTACCTTCTGAGAAGAAACAAACTTTAGTCTAGAAAGAAATCTTCTTAGTTCTCCCCGGCCAATCTTGGGTGTGGTCTCCTTTAGCAGAACAACTTGGCTCTCCATCAGAGCCCACCTTAAGTTCACCTTGCTGACAACTAGAGGTCTTGGATGGTTTTCAGACATAGGCCCTGTTTTCCTGATAACATAGAAGGCATCTTTCCAGACATCATTAATTCCAACTGTGGAAAAACAAAGGAAATAACAGTTAACATTAGGAAACATGTTCCTTCTATTAGGAGAGTTATCTTGGGTAGCAATTAAAAGTGTGGAGAGCAAAATGCAAGTTTTCCAGGGGCCTTGTAAGGCACAATATGGGAGCTAGTGAAGTCACTGTGATTTAGTAGGAAACAATCAGTGAATAGAAAGTGAGAAGACCTGGTTTAAATCCTGAGTTGACCACTTATTAACTGCATCATCTTAGGGAAGTCTCTTTACTCCTCTGAGACTCAGTTTCCTCATAGGTAAAATGAAAATAGTAAAACATTCACTACCAACCTCACAGGGTTGTTATGAGAATCAAATAAGACAATGTGTATTAAGTTTGTTGTAAACTTTGACTTGATATATTAACATATGCTATTCTTGTTTTTATTATTGTTGTTTGTGCCACCAATTAGAAGAAGGAATCAGTAGAGAACCAACCAACAGATTAGAAATGCTGAGAAATGTAACATGGGGTTGGCAAAGTAATACTTATCCAGTTATTACTTAGTTTGCCTCAAGAAACAAGCATTGTAGGGGCAGCTAGGTGGGGCAATGGATAGAGCACCGGCCCTGGATTCAGGAGGACCTGAGTTCAAATCTGGCCTCAGACACTTGACACTTACTAGTTGTATGACCCTGAGCAAGTCACTTAACCCCAATTGCCTCACCAAAAAAAAAAAAAGAAAGAAAGAAATAAGCATTGTAATAAGAATGGCTTTAAATTATCATTATTTTTTACTATTCTTGAGTGTTTTCAATGTACTTGATGGTGAAATGTTGAAAATTAGTTCATTTATATTACATAAAAGAAAACTCACTTGCTGAAGCATTCACTGTGCCTGTGTCATTAGCCAGATCCAGGAGGATTGTGGGGAAGGTTGGATGCAGAAGGTAAAGATGGTGGAGCCCAGGTGGCTCAGTTTCTGAGTTGAGATCCTAACAAGAAGAAAAATAAATGTGAGAGAAGTACTAATTCTCACATTTAATGCTCATCTACTGAAGAGGGCAGAGGAAAAATCTGGCTAAGCTCTAATTCCTTTCACTGTTATAGGCCAAAGCTTGATTTCTTACTATGAAAAGGATCTCAGATTATGAGACAAACTCCTACATGTCCAGAGACAAAAGGTTCCACCTTCTCAATATATGACAATCTTCTGACTCACCACTAACTTTCCACTGTTGCTTTTTCTAGATGAAAAGTATTCTCTTCTCACCAAAAAAGGGGGGGAAAAGCAAGGCCGAGCAATTTCTTAAGCCGATAGTCATTTCTGAAGAGTAGCTAGCTGCCTTCTGACAGAGGAAAGAGGAATAAAATACCCGCTTTCACAGGTTTACTCACTGAATTGGATGGTGCTGCTGACAGGCCTTCAGCCCAAAAGAGAAAAACAGATTTTTGGTCTGATGTCATCACTGAAGTAGCTGCTGATTCTTTCATGCGACATGAGAGACTAGAATTCCAAATTACTGTACCTGAGTTACCATCTACTACCATCACCTGAGGAATGAGAAAAAGGAAGAGCAACATTGAAAAATGCACAATATGGCAACAGGCATCAATACTTAGATGGAATGAACTAAAAGGAACATTAATGAAGTTAAGAGCCTTTATTTATTTATTTGTTTGTTTGTTTGTTTGTTTAGTGGGGCAATGAGGGTTGAGTGACTTGCCCAGGGTCACACAGCTAGTAAATGGCAAGTGTCTGAGGCTGGATTTGAACTCAGGGTCTCCTGATTCCAGAGCCAGTGCTTTATCCACTGCACCACCCCAAAGTTAAGTGTTTTTTGAAGCCCAGCTCTGTGACGCTAAAGATATCTGGAAGAGAAATGTCTTTCTTCAACCCACAAGCAATGCAAAAGAACCTCCTTTTTAGTAGCCCTGTTGACCCTGAACTGTGTAAGCTCCAGGGGTGCCAAAAATGAGTCAATCAATTAAGAAACGTTAAGTGCCTCCTATGTTCCAGGTATTGTGCTAAGAGCTGGGAATACAAAAAGAAGTAAAAGATAGTCCCTGCCCTTAGGGAGCTTACAATCTAAGAGTTAGGATCTCTTACATTCAAGCTACATGCAGGATAAACAGGAAATAACTAAAAGAGAGAAAACACTGGAATTAAGAGAGTTGGCAAAAGCCTCTTATAGAATGGAGGGTTTTAGTTGGAGGGAGGTCAGTAATTAGCAGAGGAGGAAGAGCATTCCAGGCACTGAGGACAGCCAGAGAGAATGTCCCGGACTGAGATATGGAATGTTATTTGTGGAACAACCCGGAGGCCAGTGTGATTGGATTGAAGAGTACATGTGGGGGAGTAAGGTGTAAGAAGACTAAAAAAGGTAGGGGGCTCGGTTATGAAGGGCTTAAAATGCCAAAAGGAGCATTTTAGATTTGCTTCTGGAGTTAACAGGAAGCCACCGGAGTTTACTGAATAGGAAGGTGACATGATCAGACCTATACTTTAGGAAAATCACTTTAGTGGCTGAATGGAGACAGGGTTGGAGTAGAAAGAGTATAGAGGCAGGCAGACCCATCAGCAGACCATTGCAATAGTCCAGGTGTGAGGTTCAGCCTGCACCTGGGTGGTGGCAGTGTCAGGAGAGAGAAAGTGTATTCAAGAGGTGTTGAAAAGGTAAAATCAACAGGCCTTGGCAACAGCTTTATTATGGGATTGGGGGGAGGGGTGAAAAATAGTGAGAAATCCAGAATGACTCCTAGGTTGTGAGCCTGAGAGACTAGAAGGATGGTGTTACTCTCTACAGTAAGAGGGAAGGTAGGAGGAAAAACAATGAGTTCTCTTTTAGACATGTTGAATTTAAGATGTCTACTGGTTTAAGATATCTGAAAGTCAATTGGATATGTGAGACTGGGGGTCAGCAAAAAGTCTGGAGCAGGATAGGGAGCAGAAGATTCATGTTAAAAATAGCAAGGCAGCAATGGCTTAGCAGAAAGAACACAGGATTTAGTCAAAGGATCTGGGCCTGAATTCTGGATTTATGACTTACTACCTATAACCATGGCCACTTATCTCTGGGCCTCAGTTTTCCTCATCTGTCAGATAGTAGGCCCATATTGGATGACCTCCAATCTAAAAATATGATCCTGGCTATAAGATCTACCTGCAAAACTGGCGAGGGTTGAAGAGAAAGTATGTGTAAGATAGGACTAAGCACAAAAAAGGGCAGATAATATAGTAAAGCTACTTGTGAAACATGTTACTGTTAAGATATTCAAGAAGAGGGAAATGCCCAGCACTAATCCTCAAGAGATGGCTATCCTTGACTTTAAACTAAAAACCAAAACAAACAAACAAAAAACAAAAACAAAACAAACTAAAAATAAACTAAAAACCCGAAAATGCCCACCTGAAAGTTAGCCACACAAGCTGGAAAAAACTTTGACCAGGGAGTTAGGTACCTAGTTCTAGTCCTGGTTCTGACTAACAAGCTGCACAAACTTGGACAAGTCATTCTACTCCTTAGGCCTTGATTTCATTGCCTGTAAAACAATGACCTGACAGGTCTCTTTCAGCAATCCCACACACAAGTATTCCACGTTCATGATCAAAAACTCTAACCTCCTTTATCTGATCAAAACCTCCTACATCTCTCTGTACACCTTACACCTCTAAGCCTATTCTTTGGGGGTCCTCACTGTGACCCATAATTTCTCTGACCCTCAGGTCTTCTCCAGGGCCATCATACATCCAGGCCTGTTCTGCCATTTTCCTCCCTTCCCATCTTGACTCTTTATTGAAGCGACCCTCTAAACCTCAGCTCCCTTGTTGTATGTTATCCAGTCTCACTAGGCCCTCAGTCCAGCAAAGCCATTCTTCTATCTTTCCTACCTGATACTCTAGTCTTCCCACTGCAGCAGCTATTCCAGCCTCTCTTCTCTCAAGGTCTCCCCTTTTAGCAAGGATTTTGTCTCAGATTGTATTAAGATTGAAACCATTTCACAAGAGTCCCTCTTCTCTCTTCCTTCTCACCTTACAAACTGACTGAATCCCCTATTATTTCCTTATTACTTCAGTCTCTGATGAAGAGGCAGATCTCATCAAGTTCAACACCCTCTAGATGAATCTTTGATCCTGTTCCCTACCATCTTTCTCCAAGGGGCTTCTTCCCATCCTCATTACTCATTCCTGCCCCAATCCCATTCTTTATAATTGTCAATGTATTCCTAGCTATTGGCTTCTTTCCAGCTGCAACAAATATACCCATGTCTCTTCATTCTTTAAAAGAAAACTCATTAGATGTAACCATCCCACTACCTACTGTCCTATATTTCTCCTCCCTTTTTTAGTTAAACTTTCCATAACTTTAATATAGTAAACTGCCTACACTTGGTGTTCCACTTCAGTCCTCTTATTCTCTTCTTCATTCACTCATATACAGTTCCAAACATGCATCCAAGTGAAACTCCTTTTTTCAGTCCTCATACTTGTTGGCCTCTGTTGTATTTAAGGCTGTTGACCCTCTCCTCCTAGAAACTCTTTTCTCTGGTTTTCAAGACTCCTCTCTTGGCATTTCACCTGCATATCTCCAACTCACCCAATAGACATTTCCGAAAATGGATGTCTCATAGAAATCTCAAATTTAACATGTCCAAAATGGAGTTCAGTATCTTTCCCTCAAACGAATCCCTCTTCCAAACTTTCCTATAATTATCAAAGATACTACCTTCTTCTAGTCACCCAATTCATAAACTCAGTGCAATCCTCTAGTCTCCATTCTTATACACCCCACCTAGCCAATTGGTTATCAAATCTTATTGTTCCCAATGCCACAATATCACTTAGATATACACCCCTCCTTCTCTCTGACCACATAGCCATCGTTGTAGTTCATTAGCTTTTTAGGGGGGGGGGGGGGGGCGGGGGGGGGCAATGAGGGTTAAGTGACTTGCCCAGGGTCACACAGCTAGGCAAGTGTCAAGTGTCTGAGGCCAGATTTGAACTCAGGTCCTCCTGAATCCAGGGCCAATGCTTTATCTACTGTGGCCACCTAGCTGCCCCAGTTCATCACCTTTCACCTGGATTACTGCAATAGCCTCCTATTCAGCTTTCCTCTCTATAGTCTCTCCCTAATCCATCCTCCATATACCCACCAAGTGATTTTCCTAAAGTAGAAGTATAACCATGTCATGCCCTAACTCAATGAGCTCCAGTGATTCCCTATTTAATGGATTGATTGATTCTCCTATTTATTTCACCATTCCTTCTCTCTTCTGAATTATCATTCATTTCTTTTTTTATTCTGAACTCAAAAAATAAAACAAACATTTCCAGAACATAGTAGAAAGAAAAAAAAATGAATGCACATGAAACTGCGAATCTGTTATGTACAACTTGCTATTCTTTTAAATATATAATAAAAGTTATCATTTAACTTTTTTACTTTTTTCTTCCCTCTCCCCCCGCCCCCCCAACCCTAGAGAGGGCTACCATTACACACACACACATAAAACAATTCTGTACTTAATGTCTATTTATCAGTTCTTTGGATGGAGATGGTGTCTTCCATTCATAGGGTCCTTTGTCATTAATTGGGGTATTTATAATAGTCAAAATGACTTAGTCGCTCAAAGCTGTTCTTAAAATAATATTGCTGTTACACTGTTCATTCCTGCCCTCCTTATTGCAGGTGCTTCACCGTACTTCGTCCTAGATCCTCTTTCTGTACATCTATAGTCTCTTGTAGATCTCATCAGTCCCCACAGGTTCAAGCATCTTCTCTCCTTTGGTAACATCCAGTCCTGACATCCCACCTAAACTCTAATCCTACATTACTAACTGCTGAGCCAACATCTCATAGCAATCTCAAATTCCACCCATGTCCAAATCAGAACTTATATTCTCCCTTCCTAACCTTTCTATTTCCCATGCTTCTGTATTTCTATTACCACCACTCTCTCCCTACTTCCAAAAATAAATGTAATAAATAAATGTATTTAGGGGCAGCTAGGTGGGGCCAGTGGATAGAGCACTGGCCCTGGATTCAGGAGGACCTGAATTCGAATCCCAGCTCAGACACATAACACTTACTAGCTGTGTGACCCTGGCAAGTCACTTACCCCAATTGCTCACATACACACATACATACATACATACATACATACATACATAAATGTATTTAAGCAAAAAAAAAAAATTCCATACAAAGGGCATGTCTGATAATATACCTCATCCTGTACCCTCTGTTTTTGTCAAGGGCACCACTATCTTTCCAATCGCCTAGATTCCCATCCTGAATGTCATCCTTGACCCTTCCCCTTCCTCTTCTCACATCTCCTATCAAATCTTGTCATTTCTACCTCCACAGTATCTCTCCTCTTTCACCTCTCTCCACTCCCATAGCCCCCTCCCTAGTTCTAGGTCTCATAACTGCTTGTCTAGACTATTGTAATAGCCTTCAAATTGGACTCATTACTTCAATTTTCTCCCCACTCTACTCCATCCTCCACATAGCTATTATAGTGATCTTCCTAAAGCCCAGGCCCATTTATATCACTCCTCTACTTAATAAATTCCAATGGTTCCCTATTATCTCTAGGATAAAATATAAATTCCACTTGTCATTTAAAATTTTTCACAACCTGGACCCAACCTACATTTCCAAACTTATTACATGTTACCCTTCACACATTCTACAGTCTAGCCAAACCTGCCTTCTTGCCTCTGTTTATACATGGTATCGATCTCTGTACTTCTGCCCCTGTGGTCCACCCTGTCTGGAATACAATCCCTCCTCACCTCCACCTCTTAGAATCCTGAGTTTCATTTAAAGCAAAGCTTAAGTGCCCCCTCCTATCTGAAGCCTGTCCTGAACTCTAGTCAGCCCCTCCCCTAAGTTATCTATTATCTCTTTTGCATCTTTCTGTATAGGTACAGGGCACCTCCTCAAGTTATATTAGAAACTCCTGGGGTAGCTAGGTGGTGCAGTGAATAGAGCACTGGCCCTGGATTCAGGAGTACCTGAGTTCAAATCCAGACACTTAACACTTACTAGCTGTGTGACCCTGGGCAAGTCACTTAACCCCAATTGCCCAGCAAAAAAGAAACTCCTTTTTAGGGCAAAGATGATTCGTTTTTGTTCCCAGCATGTAGCACATAGCTCCCTTAAATATAGTAAACAGTGTTGGACTGACTGATTAATTACCCCACACATGGGAATATACTCCTATCTGTTCCCTTATCTCTCCCTCTCAGAATTCTTCTCCTTCAAAATTCAACTCAGATGCCTCCTCAGTCCACAGTTTTTCTTGTACTATATAATACAGTATAAGATATACTTAAATACTACCTAATTCTTTGTATACATGCTGTATCTCCCCCAGAAGACTACAAGCTCCTTGAGGACAAGGGACTGTTTCATTTTAATTATATCTTCTGTACCTAGTATAGTGCCTTAATGCTTAATAAGTGTTTATTGAAATGAACTGCCCAATTTATTCTTCAAAGCTCAGCTCAAGTGTTACATCTCCATGAAACTTCCCCAGCCAGTGGTCCCCTAACAGTTTTGTGTCCTTGTTTGTTTTACAGCTGATTATAAACTGCCAGAGTTTATCAAGACCACGTCTTATCCTTTTCCCCACACACTGTGATGTGAACAACGCTGGGCACACGACTGACAAAATGATTTCTTGAATTTTACCTTTTTTATCCCATCTCCATACTGTGCCTCCAGCAGGAAATCCAAGGTCTGGTCATTTGTGAAATATCCAGGTGTAGGCTGGCTAAGGGCGTAAACCAAGGAAATAGTCAGAGAGACAAGAATTCCCATCCCTCTTCTCATATACAGGTCCCAGGCGTCAAACCGGGCAATTACTCTAGGTGATACTGAGTTATAGGGAAGGAAACTAGAACTCTAAGAAAGAAGAACCATGACAACAGTCATATTACAAACCTGCGCAGGCCTTGGAGATTCAGCACCCAATGATGTGCCAGGTCTTGACCCCGGAGTAGCACGAGACCTTGTCTGGTTGTGATGAGGAGCTGGCTGCAATTGCTGTCTGGCGCTTTTACCATCTGGAGGTATTCAACCCCATCACTGAGGGAAGTGAAACATGGGCAGTTTATGTTCTATGGGCCCTCTGATTGTGTACATATATCCCTCTCTCACCTTCACGCATTGAGAGGAGATCCTGCCAATCTCTGCCCAACCTGATTTTCTTGATCTTCAGGACACTCCTACCTGGTCCTCACACAAATACCAAGAGAGTCACACAAAGGAGTGTTACTTTAGACAAATCTCTCAACTAAGTATAGGAAAGATAATCAGGCCTAAATTACAGAAAGATGAAAGAAACTATATGCCTGAAAAATTGGATGCCTGAATCATACATTAAAATCTGCCAATGACTTAGAGGTTGAGCTTGGCCAAATTATTTAGCTTCTCTGTAAAAGTAGGACCAAAGTATTTATTAACTATGTAACCTCCCAAAGATGCAAAGGGAGTTAGTAACAAAATGCTGGAAAAGTCCTTTAAAGTCCCAAAGAGAAAAGCATAAATTACAAGGAAAGCCTATTAATATGAGATATTCCCCAATAAGATATTAAACAACCAAACAAAATAGGATTCCTCTTATGCTAGCATGATTTATGCTAAACAGAAAAACATGCTCAAATTGAGGAAAGTATATAGATAAACCATGGAGCAAGTACTTCATCAGCCTTGTTGCAGGTTAAAAACAGGTTTAAAAAGCTTTAAATATTCCTGGGTCCCACACACCCAATAAATATAGGCTAGCTATAAATGTATTCTCATCTCTCCCTGCAGGAGTTGAAAGTATATAGGCCATGAAGATGAGCATGAGATGCTTTTCCACATAATACGGCCTTACTAATACACAGCAACAGGGGCGAGAGAGGCATATTATAATTAAAGACTGTTTTTTCTCTAACCTGTGAGCCAGACAAACACTGCAGCTTCCTGTAGGTATTTGCTGATTTACCTAGTAGCTTTACCATAGCCAAACTAAGAAAACAACAGACCTACCTATAAACATCAATAAGCTCAGACACGTTGATGGATCTTCTCTTCTCCCACTCTGGTTCCTCTATTTGCAATGAAGGCGGTGAGCTGTCCAGGTTTTTGGCCTGGACAAAAATATCCCTCAGGGCAATGGCCTGAATGTTGCCTAGTCACAAGAAGAAACCAACACTGAACTAACAAGCCAATCACAGGGTCCATGTTGAATGAGAAATTCCAACACAGCCTGACCAGATGGGTCTGACTCCAGAAAAAAAAAAATGGAAGTGACTAAAGCAACTGAAGGAAGATGACTTGCCTCTTAGGAGGTATGTTAGGGAATGACAGGACCAACACAAGCAAATGGGCAAGGGAGAATCCTAGCCCTCTACCACCAAGAGATATTATGGGGGGGGGGGGAGGAAGGTGGGCAGCTAGGTGGCACAGTGAATAAAGCACCTGCCCTGGATTCAGGAGGACCTGAGTTCAGATCCGGCCTCAGACACTTGACACTTACTAGCTGTGTGACCCGGGGCAAGTCACTTAACCCCCCACTGCCCTGCAAAAAAAACAACAACAAGAGGTATTGTAGGGAATAATGCCAAAGTTTCCCCTGCTTTCATTGTGTCCCACAAAAGAGGCCTAATCACACCCTTAGGCAGAACAGTGACAGAATCCAGCTTTGCTTCTTACCAAAGCCAAACAGGATATACACCGCCCCATGTGTGGTGATGTGAACCTGAGGACCAATCTGATTGCCCTTTCTCACAATGTTGTACTTCACAGCCCGGCCAACAGGAACCCCTGTCTTGCCTGAAATTAGCAGGAAATAGATATCTCCCTGTAGAGGTAAGAAGAAAAGGTTGGTGTCAGTGGAAAAAAATGATAAGGTGATGGCAGACCTGCCACTTCCTATCAAATATTATACTGGAACAGATGTCAAAGATTATCTGGTCTATCCCCCTCAGTTGAAATCTTAGTTACAGCCTCATTAACTAAAAGACTAAGAACCCATTCCAGAATCAGAATGGATGTAGTCAAAATTATATTGCTCTACTACTCTACTACTATGAAGGTGAGAAGAATCCCTCATCTGTGATGGAGCTAAAATGTACAAGGGTAAATGCCCAGACTAAGTTGATCATTCTTATTCTTTTCCCTCCTCCATAACCAGCCCAGTTTAGGGCAATGGATACAAATCGGGGGAAGGCCAGGAAGTCTTCCTCACCAATACCACAATGACACCAGGAAATCTAGCTCACCACAACAGTAGATTGTGGTAGATAGAATTAATGGGAATGCCGTATCTTGATTTCAGCATAGCATCTGACTAAATCTCTATGATATACCCTTGAGGACAAGATGCAGAAATTTAGCCTGGATTACAGTACAATTACGTAGATTAAGAGGTGTTCAAACAACTTTATCCAAAAACTGTTGGTTAATGAATACATGACAACCTAGATAGCAGGAGAAGGAGAGCCTCTCTTAATGGCGTGATATAAGTCAGGCAGTCACTTAACCCCAATTGCCTCACTAAAAAAAAAAATTTTATTTATATATATAAAATATATATAATCTGAAATTATAAGGCCCTTCACAAGCTGTTTCCAACCTATATTTCCAGCAATATCACATCAATCCCCACATACTTGACATTCCAGCCACATGGAACAACTCTAGCTCCTATACTCATCTAGACTTCTGTCCCTAATGCCTTTGCTCATACTATTTCCCCATTCTCAGAATGGACTCTCCTTATCTTCTTCTCCTGCATTTGTTTTTTTTTTTGGGGGGGGGGAGGGGGGCAAGGCAATGTGGGTTAAGTGATTTGCCCAGGGTCACACAGCTAGTAAGTGTCAAGTGTCTGAGGCTGGATTTGAACTCAGGTCCTCCTGACTCCAAGGCCGGTGCTCTATCCACTGCACCACCTAGCTGCCCCTCCTGTATCTGTTCTTATACCTTTCTTCCTTCCAGGTCTAACTTAGGTGATTCTCTGACCCCACTTTACCAAGTGAAAGTGATCTGTCTTGCATAAAATTTCTCATTGCATATAGAAGGCAATTAATAAAAATGATTATTTCTCTATTTAATATTTAATTTAACAACTAATCATTTTATTAGGACCAACGTTTTTCTCCTCTTCTACTTCCTTAACCAGAAATCAACCAGTATGGGAAATTTCTCTTAGAGATTTACCCAGACCAAGATGTAATCAGACAGTAAAAGAAATTCTAAATTTGGCCTAATGGGTGTATTCCTGTTCATTGTTTCTGCTGGGGCAGGTGCTGCGAAAAAGCTGATTCTTCCCTATCATCAAGATAGGTGATATGGAAATTGATGTCTCTTTGACCAAGATTTGAGTGACCTAAGTTATATACCCCAAGATAGCTCACCTAACCAGTCAGAGGTGATTAGGTATCCCTTAGGAACACCTCTTCTAAGGGTATATAAACTATGATTCCACTCCATTAGGGGTCTTTGATCTAAGAGAGACATCCAAATGATCGTCCTTTGGTTAATAGCCTGCTGGCCTTATTAATAAAATGATTAAATTACCTAGAAACTATGTCTCTCAATTTTTTAATCATCACAAAAGGCACAGAGCTTCTGCTAGATCCTGAGCAGGCAAGAAACTAAAGTCTCTGTAAAGTCTTATCCTGATAAAGGCCTGAACCCTAACCTTGTCCACCATCTTGAAAGAAGCCCCACACCAGAAAGAAGTCAAACAGAGAGAGAAGAAACCTGGGCACCAATACTTTTTTTCCTTTTCATTTTCCATTCAACCATAATTTCATCAAAGAAACTTCTCCTCTGCATGCCCTCTAGGGGCAGCTAGGTGGCACAGTGGATAAAGCACCGGCCCTGGATTCAGGAGGACCTGAGTTCAAATCCAGCCTCAGACACTTGACACTTAATAGCTGTGTGACTCTAGACAAGTCATTTAACCCTCATTGCCCCACCAAAAAAAAAAAAAAAACCCTATCCCTCTAGAGTCTCTAGACTAGAATTATTAATAATGATCAAGAAATCAGCATTCAATTTAAGAGATTCTTAAACAAAAGCAATATTGTGACTGATTCCGGTATTATTGGTCTAAGTATAAAATAATTGCCTACTTTCATGGGAACAAAGAAGAAAAGCCCTAAAACCTTAGTGGACCACTGAAAAGGAATCACTCTTTCTTCTTTTTCTTTTTTTTCTACTTAAAAGAGGTGGAATATGGTTTGGGATTGTAACGATTGGAATGACACCACCTGCTGGAGACTTACTGTAGGAAAGCTCCACTGTGAGGAGAAGGTCTCTGAGGGCAAGACCATGCGTCTTTTCTTTGGCGTCAGGAAGTGACGTTTGCTTGTGGGAAGAAGAAGGGGGAGGCTGGTGCTCTGTCTCACTCTCTTTCCTGAGGACTCTGGTGGAGAAGGGAGCTAGAAATGCGCTCTCCCTTTAATAGATAGATGAATCTAGGCTTTTCTCTCTCTCGTTACCAAATTCTTATTCTCCTTAATAAATGCTTAAAGTCTAACTCTTGCTAAAGCTTATAATTTATTGGCGACCACTCATTAGGTATTTTAGACAGTATAGCTAGAATTTTAGCCCCTCACAAGATGCTAGAGAGGAACTACATACTGTTGCCAACTGTACTATATCTGTTCTGATTTTTATCTCCAAGGCTGGTAAATTCTAGAACTTTTGTAAAAAACAATATGAGAAAAATATGCATTGAAAACCAGGGTGGAGTAGTCAGAGAAAAAACAAGTCATCATAATAATTTAGTTGTTGGGTTTTTTTAAAAAATAGAACAATAAGTCCAAATTCTTAGTTGAAAGCTTCAATTAATCAATAAATAAGTGCCAGGGAAACAAAGATAAAAGTAAAGCAGTCACTGAGAGAAACAACACATCCCATAAATAGGTACTGAATATGTAGAAAATAAAAAGTAGTCTGAGAAGGGAGGGCACCAGCAGCTTGAGGAAGGGAATGGAACAGGAAATGCTACAATAGGAATAATCACAATACCTCATATCAGTAAACCCCTTTACAAGTTGTTGTTTTTTTTTTAATTCCCATATAGTATCTCCCCGGTACAGTGGGAAAACTTGGAAATAACTAAACTTGGATTGAGGTACTTTTACTCTCACACTTTCAAAAATGAGAGTTATCTAATTGAGGCCATACCTGTAAGAGCCCAGTGGTCAGAACCATGAGATCTCCAACTCCATCATCATCCAAATCTGGCAGTACCACAGCTGGAGTGGCCAAAGTCCGATTGGACAAGTGGTTTGGGTTTAAAGTCCAAATGGCTTTGCCTATGGGAGAAAAGCAGAATACTTACAATGTGACTTTGTATTAGCAAACCTTTCACCTCCCCAGAGAAAAAAACTGAGCTGAAGAAAAACAGTCACCTCCTTGTCCCTTGCCTCCTCATTTCACATGTAGCATATGGAGGTGAGAAATTTGTTTAGCTAAACAAGGAAATATATTAAATTCATATATAATTCAAAGTAAGTTGCTGAAATCATTCTGGGAAAGAGAAAATTATTTTGGGGTGGGTGGGGGTTGAAGGTGGTTTGTTACGTGGTTTGTCATATGGACAAGGAATAGGGGAAATCATTCAGAAAACCTATTCTCTATCTCTACACAAGGCCATTTAAGCAAATATCACAAAAAGTACTGGAAACTGCCTTCAAAAATAGTTTATGAGTCATACCTCCAGTGTTACCACCTCTTTTTAACCAAAACTTGCATTTCCTGGATTGATCACCCACTTTACTCATTAGATTAGGTCTATAATGACTTTTAGTTGTTTCCAAAAATCAGCTATATATTCAAAGAACAAAAATCTGAGGGTATTCAAAAGAAAGAATCACAGGCTGAGAAGGCAATTCCAAAAGTGCAATTCTAAGAATTATAAACATATAACTCCCTGAGGTGATGTTAGAAACACAGCTAACCATTCTTCGTGTTGCACAGCTCTCGTGTTAGCAGCTCTAGTGTTAGTAGCTTGAGTGTCAGCAGCTTAAGTGTTGATAGCCCTAGTGTTGCTAGCAGGTCACTATTCAAAAATCCCAATCAGGCAGCAGTTGGTGAGTGAAGGCTTTATTCATCTTTACGAAAATGGGCACTCTTCTGAATGTGCTGGAGAGTGCACTGAAGTGAGGTCCATCACCTCTATTTATACTCCTCAAGGGGTCCCATCCGACCAATCACATTAAGGCCTTTTGATATCCCTCATTTACATTTCAGTTATTACAGTCTATACAGAATAAAAGTAACAGCCTAAGAACCCATCAGGTGATAGCAGTTAACCAATCAGATTTTACAAACTATGATACCAGACCTTAACCTATTCTGGGCAAGAGTGTCAGTTACTCCTTAGAACAATACTGCATTAACATACACAACTCTTTAAGAAAGAAAACGAGTCCTGGGGTTTGACCAATCAGATGGCTCCATTCACTGACCAATCAGATTGCAGCTTTAGGCCCCAACCCTATGCTGGAGTAAAAATGTCCCCATTTCCCACTAAACAGTGCTTGTATAAACATAACCTTTCAAAACAAAACTCAAATCAGGGCTTGAGCTCTAAGTCACGTGGGGATCACCTTGGGCACCTCAAGGTGAACTCCCAGCCCAGCCCAATTCCCACAAAACCCAGGCCCTTCTTTAGGCCCTGCTGGGGCCTAAGGCCCAGGAGCCTCAGCTCAAAGCCTTGTGTGCCAAGCGGCCCCCTGCTGGGAGGTTTGGGGCCACAAAGCTGTTGGGCCTGAAACCAGACTCATTCTCTGCCCTTAGGGCTCTGAGAAGAGTCCAAATATAGTCTTTTCTATCAGGTGACTACTTTAAAAAGGAAATAATACTCACCTGAATATCCAAATTGTACATTTGTTAAAAATTCAGATATATCACTTCATAAATCACACATATTAGGTATTTATTGTTTTAACTCTGAAACTTTACCTAGGAGGCAAAATCCAGTGAAATGTGCCTCAACCATGCAACTTACAGGAAGCGTAAATAAGTCTAGTAGCATATATCATTTAATTACTTTCAATGCAATTCAGGTTATGTGGATAAGCAAGAATGTAAATGCAATCATATAAATAACCAAATTAGCATTGCTTAACAAACTATGATTTCTTTCTGAATTTTTAAGTGACTAAATTATGTGTTTACACATCAACTCCTGTGTGCCAATTCTGACATTACAAAACTTTGTTGTTGGAGGCAGCTAGATGGCACAGTGGATGGAGCACTGGCCCTGGATTCAGAAGGACCTGAGTTCAAATCCAGCCTCAGACACTTAACACTTACTAGCTGTGTGACCCTGGGCAAGTCACTTAACCCCAATTGCCTCACCAAAAAAAAAAAAATGCAGATCAAAACTTTGTTGTCTTGGTGTAAAAAATAATAAGGGGAGGAGCATTTGTAAACTAAAGATCTCAGGGCATTTTTTGTTTGAAGTATAGCACATTTTTTTGTCCAAAATATACAAAGCAGCTAAATTTGAATTTGTTTTGTTCAGTATTTTTAAATTTCTTTCCCTATACCCTGTAAAATGTATCTTTCATACTTGGAAATCAAACTTCCCATCATGAAGGAGAACAAGGGTCCCAACTCCCTGTGGGGATAATCTAACCCACTGTCATGGCTCATAATTTCTCTATGACATTTGGTGTTTACCTGAAGTGGCATTGAATGTACTGAGAAGCTTGGATATCCCAGTTACAAGACAGATGGCTTCTGTTGAGTCTACTGGAGTCAGCCCAGAACATTGCAAACTTTGTGCCTCCTCTGAGAGAGAACTGGTCCAAAGAGTGCTACCATTTACCCCTGAAAGAGCTAGAAGAGTGGCCTGTGGCTTAGGGACACCTAAAGGCATATAAGAAAAACAAGGAGAAAAGTTACCTGTTAGTATTATCTATGCATCAAAGAAATATAAGAAAATCATTCTCTCCCCTGAAGGAGTTTAGAGTCTATTTGGGGATCAGAACAAAAACATATGAAAAGTTAAACAATAAGATTTAAACAACAGTTGAAGACAGTTTCTTCTCTAAAATGGAAGCAGTGATACTTTTTATCTATCTATGAATAACAAAATGTACTGCTCTTCATGGAAACAGACAATGCCATTGATCTACTGTGAGTGCTCTGAACTGTTTGTCTAGGGGTGGTGATGGGTTGGCATTTATCCATCTATGTGCACTCACTCATCCCTCTTGTGAGCAATGAATGACACATATTTATGAGGCAGCTGGCCAAGGGTATGAGTGCAATGGATCTGTGGCCATGGATCAAAGTAAGGTTAGCTGATGATTTTGCTCATGGACTTAAGTGATCATCGCCAAGATGCTATATCCAACAGCACGAAATCTAAAAAGGTTAGAAGCCACTTGGCTTATGAGCTATAAAAAGCTAGTAAAAGAAATATTTTTTTGTACTGAGGGCTACTAAAGCAAAGAAAAAATAAGCAAGAACCATATATAATTTTTCTTTTTTTTTTTCTTTTTTGCAGGGCAATGAGGGTTAAGTGACTTGCCCAGGGTCACACAGCTAGTAAGTGTCAAATGTCTGAGGCTGGATTTGAACTCAGGACCTACTGAATCCAAGGCCAGTGCTTTATCCACTACGTCACCTAGCTGCCCCTGTATATAATTTTTTAAAAACTTAATTGTGGGAGACAACTAGATGGCGCAGTGGATAGAGCACCAGCCCTAGATTCAGGAGGACCTGAGTTCAAATCCAGCCTCAGACACTTAACACTAGCTGTGTGACCCTGGGCAAGTCACTTAACCCCAATTGCCTCACCAAAACAACAACAACAAAAAAAAAACTTAATCGTGTATTTTTAAATAAAGAAAATATTTCACTGATCCACTTTCTAAATCAAAAACAAAGAACAAAACCATGCAATGAATAAGTGTGATGCCTCCTAATTGAAGGCTGTACTTTTTGTCATACTCATGCCCAAATTGTTTATGTGCATTGCAAAAAATATATAAGAAAACTCTAATAGCAAAAATAAAGTTCAAAGTTTGATACTTTTGATGAACACCTAGATTTTCATAATGGGAACTCCAAATAAATGTCTTGGTTCAAGAAATTTAAATAGATTACTCTCATCCTCAAGCAAAAAAAAAAGTATACAGTTTCACAAACTATATAGCTCTAATCCTCTTTAATAAATACTGCAGGGGCAGCTAGGTGCGCAGTGGATAAAGCAGCGGCCCTGGATTCAGGAGTACCTGAGTTCAAATTCGGCCTCAGACACTTGACACTCACTAGCTGTGTGACCCTGGGCAAATCATCTAACCCCCCACCCCGCCATTGCCCTGCAAAAAATAAATAAATAAATGAATGAATGAATGAATGAATAAATAAATAAATAAATAAATAAATAAGTAAGTAAATAAATGAATGAATAAATGAATAAATAAATAAATAAATAAAAGAAAATAAATA
Organism: Dromiciops gliroides; assembly: GCF_019393635.1. Classification (NCBI taxonomy): domain Eukaryota; kingdom Metazoa; phylum Chordata; class Mammalia; order Microbiotheria; family Microbiotheriidae; genus Dromiciops; species Dromiciops gliroides. Next base: position 194,284,667 of record NC_057865.1, read on the forward strand.
TTGCAGCCATGTAGGGAAGACATGTCAGTAGCATAAAGTTTCCCCAAAACTCTCTCAATCAAGTAGATTCAGCATCATGTCTCTTACCTGTTATATTCCCATTGCTTAGGTTTACAAAGGAAAGCAAGACATCAGGTAAACCATCACCATTCACATCAACCAGTTCCAGTGGAGACAAGTTCCCACCTATTGTGTTGACAGAGGAAAAGAAGGCACTTAGCAAATCAATCAACAAGTAAGTGCCTACTGTGTAACAGACATTCTTCTAGGCACTTAGGATACAAAGACAAAAATGAAACAAACTTCATAAAGGAGCTTACATTATATCAGGAAGACAACATGTACAGAAATAAAAACAAAGTAATGGGGAGCAGGTGGTTAGTAATAGCTGAGGGAATAAGGAAAGACCAAGTAGAATGTGATACTTGAGTCAAGACTTGAAAAAATTTTGAAATCCCTTGAAAAAGGGATTCTAAGAGGCAGCAGTAAGGAGGGAGGGCCACGCCTGGTATGAGAAAGGGTCAAAGCCACGGCACAGAGAAAGGAGATTGTATGTCATGTGTGATGAACAACAGTAAGGTCAGTTTAGCTGGACCGTAAAGTGAAAGAAGGGGAGCGATATATAACTAGACTGGAAAGGTAGGTTGGAGCCAGTTTGTCAAGAGTTTTCAATGACAAAGGAGTTTATGTTTGATCATAGAGGCAATAGGAAACCAATAGAGTTTATTGAGTGGGGGAAAACATAGACCTGTGTTTTAGAAAAATCACCTAAGCTGCTATATGGAGGTTAGACTAGAGAGGAGAACCATGAGGCAAGGAGATCAATGAAGAGACTATTTCAATAGTCCAGGTGAGAGCTGATAAGGGCCTCAAACTACAGTGGTGGTCATTTGAGCAAAGAAGACAGTTGCAAAAAATATCGTGGAAGGAGAAACAAGATTTGTCAACATATTGAATATGTGGGGTGAGGGAGAGGGAAGAGTCCAAGATAGTATCAAGGCTGTAAATCTGGATGCCTAAAAGGATGGTGTTAGCCTAAAAAGAAAGAGGGAATTCTAGAAGAGGGGAGATTGGGGCGGGGTGGGGGGGGGGAAACATTTGACAAGTCCTGTTTTAGATAGGTAAAATTTTAAAATATTTATGAGAGGGGCAGCTAGGTGGTGCAGTGGATAAAGCACTGGCCTTGGATTCAGGAGGACCTGAGTTCAAATCTGGCCTCAGACACTTGACACTTACTAGCTGTGTGACCCTGGACAAGTCACTTAACCCTCATTGCCCCTAAAAAAAGAAAACGTTTATGAGACATCCAGTTTGAAAAGGAGCTCCAAAGAATCAGAACCATCTGCATAGAGATGGTAATTAAACCAAGGAGAGCTGCTGAGGTTACCAAACAACATACAATAGAAAGAAAAGAGGGGCCAGGGCAGAACCTTGGGGTACATTCACGGTTAGGGGGAAGAATAGATAGATAGACAGACAGATAGATAGGTATGATTGGCCAGCAAAGGTGACTTAGAAGAAATAGTCAAACAGGTTGGAAGGAAACAAGAGAGAACAATGTCATGAAAACCCAGGGGAGAGACTATTCAGGAGAAAAGGGCAGCAAACAGTGTCAAATGCTGCAGAGAAGTCAAAAAGGATAAGAAATGTGAAGATACTTTCAGATGTGAAAACTAATAGGTCATAGGTATCTTTCAAAAAAGCAGTTTCAATTCAGTGATGAAGTCAGAAACCACCCAGCAAGGTCAAATACCCTGGGCCAATTCTCTGTGGACAGAGTGGAAGGGGAATAGGACACAAGGGGCTACTATCTTAAGATCTGGACAAGAAGCTGGTGATGAGAGCTGATCTACAGTGGTAAAACATGGGAATTTGTCACACTATTTCCTAAGTCTGAGCAGGAAGCAACAGTAGCAGTCTAAGTATGGAATCTTCTCCTTGCCCTTTCAACTCAATCTACAAAGAGATCCCTGGGTTTCCCACTACTCATTAGCTGGGACAACTTGCTGGTCAGGATGCACAAAGAACACAAAGGAGTGCAGAATCCCATCTGCAGGAAGGTATACCAGACCACAAACATTCTCTTATGCCTTAGGATGACTGATGATGGATTTAAAGGACTCACCTTGAAAGGAACAATTAAACAGTTTCTGTACTAAAATAATTCAGGGGACTTAGGTGCATCTCAACTTTTCTTATAAGGAAACACATAACTTTTTTTTTTTTAATCTAGTCTTCTGTCTATCCACTGTGAGCTTGTTTGAAACACAGCCACCTCTGGAATGGCTCTAGGAACCACAGCAAGTAGCATATTAGTCACTCACTCTGTACCTCTTTAGCCATTAAAGACAGAAAACAGAGAAGAATAAATGGATTTGTATAGGGGAACTGAAATTTGAATAAGTGCTTTATGCACAGGCTAGCCTCCTTGGATGATCAGGTCCTGGGCTTTACTTATCACTAGAAATTCACCTTTCGCTGTGTGGCCCTGGGCAAGTCACTTGACCCCAATTGCCTCACTAAAAAAAAAAAAAAAATTTTTTTTTTTAATTAAAAAAAAAAAAAGAAAGAAAGAAATTCACCTTTCCATGGCATTCCACTACGCTGGTTCAGGGGCAAGGAGTGTCCCACTTATAAGTGCTTCCTCCTCTCAGAGTCTACTTCAGACCTGTCAACTGGATAAGGATACTGTACGGCAATGATTTCCCAGTTTACAGTGGAAAAAAGCACCAAACCTGGAGTCAGAAGGCCTGAATTCAAGTCCTACCTCTGCTTGTACTTTGGGCAAATCAAAATTTACGGGGCAGCTAGATGGCGCAGTCGATAGAGCACCGGCCCTGGAGTCAGGAGTACCTGAGTTCAAATCCAGCCTCAGACACTTAACACTTACTGGCTGTGTGACCCTGGGCAAGTCACTTAACCCCAACTGCCTCACAAAAAAAAAAATCAAAATTTACTTTTCTGAGCATCAGTTTCTTCATCTATCTACCTCACATTAAGATCAAATGAAATACTGTATGTAAAATGCTTTGTAATTATAAAGTTAATGTATGTATAAATGTAGTTATTATTACTATTATATTATGCTACGTATAATAGTATAATGATATACTATTATAACCGGACAATACTCTTAGACTACACAATTTAGAGAAAGTGCTGAGCTGTACTGGTGGAAGAAGCCTTCTCACCATGAGTTACACACACTAATAGAATCCCAGGTCCAGTCCCATCCCCTCTAATCAACAGTTAACCTTATTCCAATGAAGTCACAGGTCTGGCACAAGAAAAGAAAAAGCAGGGGCAGCTAGGTGGCACAATGGATAAAGCACCAGCCCTGGATTCAGGAGAACCTGAGTTCAAATCCGGCCTCAGACACTTAATACTTACTAGCTGTGTGACCCTGGGCAAGTCACTTAACCCTCATTGCCCCACCAAAAAAAAAAAGAAAGAAAGAAAGAAAAAAGAAAAAGCATTACGTTAATTTCACCTACCCAAAATCTTTCCACTTATTAACCACAAAAAAATTTTCAAGAGCTTTGTAACAATTAGAATAAATGTAAATTAATTTTGTTGGAGAATCATGAGATGATTAGGAACCCCATGAAATTTCAGAAATTCAGAGCTGAAAATGGTGCTACTCACCTTCTTCTGGGCCCAAGTGTCGGCTCCACATGTTCTGCAGATCTCTGGGAGGGCAAGGGATCAGAAAGGCACATACCAACACCAGGATCATTGAGATCAGGACAGTGAGCAAGAAGATCAATGTGCGCACATGAGATACAAGGGAAGATGCTGTCTTTTGCTCCAGACTGCTGAGAGGTGGTGAAGGGTAGCCCTCTGTGGTGACTTCTGACAAATGCTGCTTGGCAGGCCCAACTCCTTCTGCATCTGAGTCAGGGTCTGGCCCTTCTCCCTGGGGGCTCTTTCCATTTTTGACACCCCCATTTTTCTGCTTCAGGTTGAGAACAAGATCATCTTCACTTTCATCACTGTCAGCCTGGGTGAGAGGATCGTATTCCCCTAAATCTGGACTCTTCTTCCCTAAGGACAAAGAGAGTTGTCACCATGGATAAAAAGGAAAAAAAGATAATCCCAGATGAACTTTGGGCCCTTTGAAGAATGTATTCATTTATGGTCCAGACCACTGATTTCATTGGTATATGAACTCTGGTAAGAAAACCCCTTCCACTAATCCATACTGGCAATAACTCTGCTATTTATAGACATAGAGAAAAGCCTAGAAAATTGAGAAAGGTGCATGAATTACCCAAGGTCATACCACCAGTATCTGTCAGAGACAATACTTTTCTTGACTCTAAGGCCAGCTCTCTATCCACTATACCACACTGCCTCTTATATATCAACCAACAAGCATTTATTAAGCACCCACTATTTGTTCGGTACTGTGCTAGACACTAGGGGCTGTGAGGTGGTACAGTGGATAGACTGCTGAGGTCAGGAAGACTCATTTTCCTGACTTCAAATCCAGCCTCAGACACTTACTAGCTGTGTCACCCTAAGCAAGTCACCTAATGCTGTTTGCCTCAGTTTCCTCATCTGTAAAATGAGCCCAAGAAGGAAGTAGCAAATCATTTCAGTATCTTTGCCAAGAAAACCTCAAATTGGGGTCTTTGAGAGTCAAACACACTGAAACGACTGAACAACAAATGCTAGGCACTGGGGAGACAAATACAAAGAATGAAACAAAATCTGTTCTCATTCTAATAGGAGGCACGACAAGAACATATATAACTATGTAAATATGAAGAAAATAAATACAAGGTAGTTAAATACAATGTAATTAAGGAGAGAGCCTTAGTAGTTGGTGGCACTAAAAAAGGCTGAATCTCCAAGGAAGAGCGGGATCCTATGAAGCAAAGGTAAGAAGAAAGGGCTTCCTGTGTATAGGAGACAGCCAGTGCTGAGACACTGAGATAAGAGATGGTGTGGGATGAAAAGCAAGGCCAGTGTGGCTGGAATGAAGCCAGAAGTGTGGACAGTGCTACTCCAATGCTTTTCTGTGACTTAGAAGTCACCCTGCTTCCTTGAACACTATGCCCACTACCTAACTATACACCAGCCTACCTAATTTCAGATAAAGAGGATCAATCACTAAGTGACTGATATTTGGGGGAAGAGCAAATCATGAAGCTATTTTCTAAAGCATAAAGAAGCAGGACCATGGGAAGCCAGGTACCATAAGCAATGAGTCATCTGTGGAGAGAGAGAGAGAGAGAGAGAGAGAGAGAGAGAGAGAGAGAGAGAGAGAGAGAGAGAGAGAGAGAGAGAAAAGCAGTGACAGGATAACTCCAACACCTGCTGGAAACAAATGATGGCAGCAGCAGAGCAAGGTAGTTATTTTTCTGGAAGCTGACATGGCAAAAACCAAGCTGCAGGCAGCAGCAGTGGAGAGATGGGTTTAACAGGGGATGACAGAGAGCAGCAACTAGGGGACAGGCTGGCAAGGAGAAATGAGGCGCAGGGCCTCAACCCACACACAGAGTATAAAGTAACTATGGGATGGGGTTGGGGGTGAGCTGAAGGAAGAAAAAAAAAAAAAAGCACTTATTAACTATCTATATGCCAGGCACTACACTAAACACTATCAATATCTCACTTGACCTTCACAACAACCCTGGGAGGTAGGTGCTATCCCAGTTTTACAAATGAGGGAATTGAAGCAAACATTACAAGCATGTAGGGCAGTCTTTGTAGAGGCAGAAGATAGAATGTCATATACAGGGCACAGCAAATAGAACAATTTGCTGGTACGTAGACTATAAGCAGGGGGATGGTGTGAAAAGATCCTGGAAAGACAGGCTGGAACCAGATTACTGAACTTTTCAATGCCAAATATAGGAGTCTGCATTTTATCCTAAAAGCAATGTAAAGGCTGGGCTGGAAAAGGAAACAAGGAGACTGTTTCAATAGATGAGGTAAGAGCTAAGGAGTGTGGACTATCATGGTGCCTCTGGCTGTGAAGAGGAGGCAGATGTGAAAGAAGAAGCTGTAGAGGTAGACTTGACAAAATCTGGCAACTGTGAGGAGGGGAAGGGAGAGGATGACCACCAAGGATATAAACCTGGGTGACTAGAAGGATGGTGACAGGGACACTTATTTAGGATAATACTGAGTTCTGTTTTGGAGATGTTAAGGATGAGATGCCTAAGATTCATTTAGGTGGAGATATAAGATTCAGGCTAGGATGAGCTCATAGGATCATAAATTTAGAGCTGGATGGGACCTCAAAGACCATCTACTTCAACTCCATTTTACAAATGAGGAAACTGAGGTCCAAGGAGGGACAAGTAAATGATTTGCCAAGGCTATGGAATTAGTAAACATCAGAGTTGGAATCTGAACCCAGATCCTCTTAATCCAGACCTAGCACTGTACCAAGGTGCCTCAGATGAGGGCTGGATACATAGATTGGAAAGTCAGCTGAATAGAAATGCTAACTGGACGCACAGTAACTAAGAAAATCACTGAGCCTATAGAGAGAGGAGACAATCCAAGACAGAGCCCTGTGGTCAGGACATGGGTGATGACCCTGCAAAGGCAGACTACAAAGAAGTGTTATAGTTAATGAGAACCAGGAGAGAACAGTATCATAAAAAAGGAGGTCAGAGAGTATATTCAGGTCAACGGTTATTTAAAAGTAAAGAGGTTTGTTATTGGTAAATAAAGAGAACTGAAAAAAGGCCCTTGGATTCTGAATCTTTTTTTTCTTTTTAAGGGAGAAAGCTTTACCTGTTTCTCTTTCTATACCCAGCATGTGACACAGAAAAGGCATTTTAAGATGACTGCTGGATTAAAATGGATATTCAGTGCAGTTTTAGCATTAAAGGTATTTTACTATCTTGCTTTTATTTGGTGATAACTGATGATACAAGTATATAGTAGCTGAAAGGCAGAGTGATGTAGAATATAAAGAAATGGCTTTAAAGTAAGGAAGACTTAGATGCAGACCTACCTCATATGTATAATGGGTTTTTTAATTTAGGCAAGTCATTTAAACTCTCAGTGCCAAAAGCAACTGTCCAAGTTCATAAATTGTAGAACAACTGTAGGTCTATATAGGGAGAAGCAGTTTCCTCACTTTCAGCTCAAGATCTTGATAAAATAATGCTATGGCTATTAACCTATACATAACACACATACACATGTCATATATGTATTTTATATATTGTATGTATGTTGTCCATATTGGCTATCTGTATACATATATACATAATACTATGCATATACTTGCTCAGGATTCATGCCTGATAACTCAGTAATTATATAAATTCACGTATCAGAAAACCTGTAGGAAATAAGATCAGACTGTATGTGCCTTTTGTAATAAGGAGTATTCTTTTAATTAAAAGACTACATTTTAAGCAGTATTCAGAAGAGAATTTCTCACACTTTAAACTCAAACACTAGGGTCAAAAATCATATCACTTTGCTATCACTGATTAGAGGTAGTGTCATAGTGGAAAGAGCACTAGACTTTAGACCCAGAAACATGGATTCTAATCCCAGCGTTATCTCTGACTAGCTAGTTGGATCAACCTAGTAATTTAATCTAGGGATCAATTCTCTCTTCTGAAGACTCCATCATCTCTAAGATCCCTTTGAACTTTTTTATTACCTACAAAATACTGTAAAATCTCTACAATTCACTCTAAGTTAAAGAAAAATCCTTTGGGTTTAGAGAGCAGTCTAAATTGCAGAATATTTAAGAAATGTAGTTGGTTGTTTTCTTAAACTTTTACATAACGTAGCTGACAATTTGCTAGATGATTTATAAAAACTAATAGAAGCTTTAACACATAAGGAAATGTTTGTAAACAACAAGCACATTTTTTAAAAAAACAAAGCTACCACTGAAGTGGTCCTTAAAAAAAAATTCTTAATTTTATTAAAAAGCAAGTTAAATGTGTCTTATTTACACTGTTAAAAGCTACTTATCAAACTCTTTTCCCCAGATGGTATAAAGGTAAACTTCTGCTCAATCAATAAATTGCAAATTCTAAATTAGCAAATCCATAAATTAATGAGAACTTCCTAAAGGTTCACAGAATGACACAAAGAGTAAGACACTCCTTTGCCACCAAGTTTCCACTGCCTTGCTCCATTGCTCCAGAAAGCTGTAATTTGAGAAAAAGCCCAGCCCAGCCAATTTTCATTCCCAGGAATTCATCATCACACCTAATTACAAGTACCTTGCCCAGCCTTCCTCCACAAACACACAACCCCCTCCACCCTACCCCACCCCCCAGATTCTTTTTAATGTGTTATCTTCCACAATTAGAACACTAGCTCCTTGAGGGTAAGAACTGCCCACTACCATCACTTTCTTTTGTTTTTTTTTTCCAACATGTCCCCAGTTCTTAGCATAATGTTGGGCATATAGTAAGTGCTTAATACAGCAGTTAAGTGGCGAAGTAGATACAGTGGCAGGCCCTCAGTCAGGAAGAGCTGAGTTAAAAATCTGTGTGACCCTGAATAAGTCACTTAAGCCCTGTTTGCCTCTATGTCCTAAAACAAGCTGAAGAAGGAAATGGCGAGCCAGTCCAGTCAGTATCTTTGAAAAAAACAAAAAACAACAGCAACAACAACACAAATGGGGTCAAAAAGAATTGGACACAACTGAATAACCAAACAAAAAAGTGCTTTAATAAATGCTTGCAGACTTGCCTTAAAGGTACTAAGATATACACATATTTGCTCAAGATTGTTCTTAATTGGCCAAACTGAATTCAAACTTCACGCTCTGATACCCGAGTTATTTAGTGATTCTATTCTCGGTCAAACTTAACTATGAGTTATATTTAAAGCTTGATTTTCCCAAGTTATAGTTTTATTTTCCTTGATAAAATTAGGGAGACTCAGGAGAAGATATAATCTAGTGGCCCAATCAAATATATCACAGCATAGATAAAAATGAGCTTTCCACTGTGATTCATTTTCTTCCTAGTAAAACCAACTAAAAGGTATTGTTTATTGAGTATGCCCAAGAGTACAAATAGAAAGAGACATAAATAGGTCAAAAACACAGGGAAGTGTAAGCACAAAACTTCCCTAAATATTTCAGGGGAAACTAATCAGAATAAGGCAAATACACCTAAAGAGTAGTAGGTTTGGGGGACCAAGAGGCACAGATTTGGCCTAAGAATATGTCCTGTGGCACTGGACTAAGGTCATGCATAATTCTCAATAAAAACCACTCACCCAAGCTTAAAAAAGTCCTGAAAATCTGGATCTCAGTGACTAATTGTCCCAGTAGTACATTTTCATTGTTACTAATTAAACTCATTATATCACAATAAATCAAATACCTTCCTCTTTCCTTTGTCTTTAGTGAAAGTTTAATCAGTAGAATTTTTTATCCTTATGCTTCTGGGGTCTGACATTAACTCATTATTACCTCAGGCCCCTTGGGCCTAACTAAAGGTATTACCTGAGGTAATGATGAGATACACAGAATTACAGCCTATGGGCTGTAAACCCCTGAGTTACTAAACCATCACCTCACTCACTACCCCCAAAGTGTGAGACAAGAAAGAAATATGTAAAAAAAAATAATAATAGTAATTTCATGTATCAAGACCAAAAAGAAAAATAAAGGAAAAACTGACAAAAATAGCTCTGTACCTAAGAATATAAAGCAAGTGGTTTCTAGATTTAAAAAAAAAAAAGGCGAGACACACCTGACTGCTTTAAACCATGTGCCTACACACACAAGCCTGAAGAATAAATTGACTTTGGCTTAATTTTGCACCTTGTCAGAAGGCCAAGTTTCTGAAACTAAATACTTCACTGAGTACCCTAGCCCCAGGCTTAAGGATGAGAATTGAGAAGAACTCAATAGTTTCTAAAACAATATCCATCCTAAATCCACATCTTCCAAGGATAACTAATGACCTATGCTGAATTAGAAAAAGGAATTTAAAGAAATTCCATATATTTTTGATACAGCCTTTCCCCTGTTCTAGACGAGTTAAGTCACTCAATTTTGGAACTCCTGATGACTGTACTGTCCTCACTGATGACAGCCCAATATATCTAGACTTCCCCAGGTCCCTGACCATGCATGCTTCTCTTAGTCATCTTGCAATGGAGGCCTGAGCACACCACCATCGCGACTATGGCTTTCTAAATCTTTTTCTGTGATCAGTATTCAAATCAACACTATCACCACTTCTGGAAAGAGGCATTCAGTCCATAGCCCTGTGTTTCCAATTCACTCACCATCCAGCAACTTCTTTGACTAGAATCCCCAACTCCCCTAAGTGTAAGCCCCCAGCTACAAGGCAGACTCACTGAGAGCTGGGACTATCTCTCTTTTATATCTATATCCCCAGCAGTTAGCACAGTGCCCTTCATAGTATGAGCTTAATTTGTTCATTCCTTCCTGATCTTCAGACCTTGAGAGATAAAAGACCAGAATGCAGTAGTATATCTTCGTTCTTATAAAGTCAATCTCACCACAAAAAGTATGTGCTACTTTCTAAATTTATATTTCCCAGTATATTTCCTCCTAGCAGAAGCAGTGTGGTGTAGTAAACAGAGTTGTTGTTCAGTCATGTAGGACTATTTGTGACCCCATTTGAGGTTTTCTTGGCAGAGATACTGGAATGGTTTGCTGATTCCTTCTCTGGCTCATTTTACATATGAGGAAAATGAGGCAAACAGGGTTAAGTGACTTGTCCAAGGTAAGTGTCTGAGGCCAGATTTGAACTAGTGTCTTCCTGATTCAGGCCCAGTGCTCATTTCGATGTACCACCTAGATGTCCCACTGGATAGAAAGTCAGTCTCAAAAGCCTGTAGATTCAGGTCCCACCTTTGGTTATGTGACCTTTCTAAAAATATGTTACAGGGGAGCAGCTAGGTGGCGCAGTGGATAGAGCACTGGCCCTGGATTCAGAAGGACCTGAGTTCAAATGTGACCTCAGACACTTAACACCTACTAGCTGTGGACCCTAGGCAAGTCACTTAACCCCAATGCCTCACAAAAAAAAAAAATGTTACAGAAAAGTGCTAACCTGCATTGGTACAGGAAATTCCTTCTATCAATGAAATCAAATCCTGTCTCTACATAAACTCTCAGAGATATCACATTAATTATCCCAGTGTCTTGTGACTAAGGATGCAAGTACAATAAAAAGATTAGTTCTAGGTGAAAGGGAAAGTTTGCAGACAAAACAAAACTCTACCTTCCAGCCTAAGACAAAAAACCAGGTTGCATAAATTGGGCTGCAAACTCCAGAATGGTTAAAGGACCAAGGAACAAAACACTTTTTAATGAAGCCAGTGAGGAGGTTCAGTTTTCCAGTATGGGTCTAATGTTAATGTTAAGGATATACATATAGCTGAAGTGCTTTTCTTCAAGAGAAGTGTTTCACTCAGACAAAACAAATGCCTGGGTTGTTATTTGAGTTTACTTATGTATTTATTTCTGTTAAAGGAAAACTAAGCATAGTCTCATCCTGGTGGCGATAGAGGACTCACTCTGTAAGCCGATCAGTCCTATACTGATGAATCCTTTCCTAGTAACACCATCATCACTATCAACTCTTACCTTCTTCAGAGTTACAAAACCTCAGCTGACAAAGAGGATAGAAATTAACTCCTCCACACTCACTTTAAGGTCGTCACCTTTCTCCCCCTCCCCCATTCTCCACCTCCTACGTTTAAAAAAAAAAAAAAAACACCATCCCGGAGCTCTTGTTTGACTCCTGTACCCCTTCCCCATTCAGCTCCACAAAAAGTGCTGGGGAAGCCGAAAGCTGGTGTCTGCAGAGTTCGGACCTTGCCCGGGTCCTGCGTCCCGGCCGAGCACGGTCACGAGCTAGTGGGTACTGCGACTGCAGGGGAGGGTGCCGAGACGGCCCCAGACGCTGGTGCTGACCCTGGTGCTGGTGCTGATGCTGTTGCTGGGGCAGAGGATTGCCGGAGCTGAGGATGCCGAGGCTGATGCGGGTGCGGCGCCTGGGCCGGCGCCCGGCCAGCCCCTCGCCCCATCTCCGCTAGCTGAGGCCAGGGACCGCGCCGCTCGTCCCACCCTGCTCCCCAGGCACGCACATCCACCCAGGACTCTTTCTCAAACACGGACCCCATTTTCTGGGGCCCCTTTCCGTAACCCGGACACCAAGGGGACCCCGCGAGAGGCGCCGGGAGGTGGTCGTCCCGCAGGGGCATGCGGGCCGCCCGCGACCCCGAGGACCCGGCTTCGGCTGCCTCTACTTTTCTCAGCCCTGATCGCTGCTTCCCCTCCTCCCTTAAGAGGGCACTAAACCCTGGGGTCCGCCCGGCTTCTTCCTCCCCTTTCTCCGCCCCCGCCTGGAGGAGCCCGAGGTGGGTGAGGAGCGGGGGCGGGGGGCGGGGGCGGGTTGGTCCAGGAGACATCTTCTTACCTGGGAGCTTGAGTGCACGGGACAGCACGGTCGCCATGGCTGAGGACACTACCGCGCGTGCGCCGAGCCCCACTCCCTCACGGGAAATGAAGTTCCTGGGAGGCCGAGGCTCAGAGAGAACGTGAGACCGAACTCTGCGGAGGAGAACGTAGCTGCAGGCTGTCTACGCGCTTCTGTGCCTCTGCATCTCGGGGTCCATCTGAAGGGGATCTCTGAGCATTCCACGAAAACCAGACAGGCTCTGGCTGTAAAAGGCACCGAAGCATGCTGCTAACTGGGCCCAGGAGTGGTCTATTTCCCCTTCCTCCTCCCTTTTTTTCTCCTCCCCCTCCTCCTGCCTTTTTCCCTCCTCCTCTTTCTCCTCTCCTCTTCTCCTTCCACTCCTCCTCCTTTCCTTCCTCCCCATGTAGACCTAGTTGTGGTTCACCTCCACCTCCTTCCTCCCTTCCCCTCCCTTTCGCCTCCTCCCTCCCCTCCTTCCACCCTCATTCTTTTCTTCCTCCTCACTCCTTCCCTTTCCCCTCTTTCTCCTCTTCCTCCCTTCTCTACTCTTCCTCTTTCTCCTTTTGACTTTCCCCTTCATTCCCTCCCTTCCCCATCTATCTACACACATACACACACACACACACACACACCAAGCTGAATGGACAGTTCCCTTAGTACTGGGCCAAGACACAGCAAGTAGTACTTGGGCACAGACAGAAAAGGCCTGCTTATATTCTAGGCTGTGGGTTCTTTGGGTGTATTCTCCCTCCCCTTCCCCAGGACATTAGACACTTACCACTTTGTTTCCCTTACACTGCAATTGGTCCTTCTTCCATAGAGAAAGGGATATAGGAGAGGCTAACATCAGCTTTTTGTTCGCTACTTTCAGTCAATTTGGAGGTTGAGATCACTCTGGGACCTAGCCACCCTAGGAGGTGTTATCTTGGGTGTTATTTGGAAAGTATACACCCACTGGAAAAAAAAAATCAGTCGCAAAGGACATAAAACAAAATAGTCCTCAATCTTGTGCTTCTTTAGTGATGGAAGAAGAATGTTGGAAATAGCAGCATTTATATAATTCTTAAGGTTCACAAAACATTTTACATGTTGTCTCACAACCCTAGCAGATAGCAAATATCTGTATTTAACATATAAGGAAACTGAGGCATAGGAGGTTAAGTAACTTGGCCAGGATCACACAGCTTACAAAGAAAACTCTTCCTAAGCCCAAGGCCAGCATTCTAGGCACTAGTCAAAGAGTGCTAAGAGTTACCATTTAGGCCATCCATCACATTAATTTAGTTGTTTGTATTCTAATGTAAGTCCTGCCCAGTAGCCAATCAATGCACATACTAATGTTGTTCCCATTTGGGATTTTCTTGGCAAACATACTGGAGTGGTTTATCATTTCCTTCCCCAGCTTGATGTGGGCTGGAATTTGGGGTCCAATTGATTGTGAGTCATCCCAAAAGAATTACAAGACTCAGTGACTCAGTTTCCTAAGTTTTATTGCAATACTGTGGGTGACCACAGGAGAGAACCAGAATATTGGAAAGGTATCTCTCTGAATAGTGAAAGAAAGAGAGTTAATTTATAGTATAGATAAATTGATTATCAGTCTCATTATAATAATCTCCACCTTGGGGAGGTACAGGGGAGGGCCTATCCTAATTTGGAGTTCCTGGGGGTCCTAAGCCAACCCCCGGGGAGAGTACCTTTTTCAGTGGAAGTGTATTTTGGGAGCTTACACATCATAAGGTGAATCTGGGGACAAATTTGGCCTCTCTGCGCATGTCTCTTTCTGATGTCCCATGGCTAGTTTCAAAATATAATCATTTTTCATTAGAATTTGTATAGGTTGTCTTTTTCCTTTATTGTTATTTTGACCTGACCCGTTCTGGTCAGTTATGGATGTTGATCACTATGTGTATAAGAACCTAACATAAGTTATCCATTAACTGGGATCTGACTCCCTTTTAGAGCTAATATCTGTACTAGAGCTTGGGTCTTAGATTTTTCTATTAACCCTTTTTTTGCCTCCTACATAAAGCTGATTTTACAGATGACGAAACTGAGGCAAACAGTTAAGTGATTTGACCAGGGTTATGAAGCTTAGTAAGTGTCTGAGGCCAGATTTGAACTCATGAAAATGAGTCTTCCTGATTCCAAGGCCAGGGTTCCATCAACTGGGCCATTTAGCTACCCTAAACCAAATCATATTAATCATGAAATTTTTGCTGTAAACCAGAAGGAAGGTACAACTAAATGAGGAAAATCATTAAGAGTCTTCTTGGTGAGACAATAAAAGAATTGACAGTGTTGGTTCCTTTATGCACCAAAAACAACATGAAACTTTGTTTCATTTCTTGGAATGCCCGGTCAACTCATATTGCAGTTGTCATGATTAAAAGGGAAGTTAATCTCTGAGCCACAGGGTCCAACTGTTGAAGGGATATATTTAGGTAAATGAGATCTAGCACATCCAATTCTACTATTTCCAAGAATGACTGCCATTTCACCTTTGGGCAGAGCAGGAGGAGGGACTTTGACTGGGTACCTTCTCTTCCACTCTCTTATCTCTATGAGGTGTAACGATTGGAATGACGCCACCTGCTGGAGACTTACTGTAGAAGAGTTCCGCCCATGAAACGAAGGTCTTTGAGGGCAAGACCAGGAGTCTTTTCTTTGGCGTCAGGAAGTGACGCGGACTAGTGGGAGGAGGAAGGAAGAGACTGGCGCTCACTCTCGCTCTCTTTCCTGGGGACTCTGGCAGAGAAGGGAGCTAAAAATGCGCTCTCCCTTTAATAGATAGGAATCTAGGCCTTTCTCTCTCTCTTTATCAAATTCTTATTCTCCTTAATAAATGCTTAAAAGTCTAACTCTTGCTAAAGCTTATAATTTATTGGTGACCACTCATTAAATAGTTTAGACAGTTTAGCTAGAATTTTAGCCCTTAACAGAGGAGTATTGAGCTGGAATTATATCCATCTATTATACATCAGATATTAGCAGCCTGGAAGTACAATATTCTTTTAGGGGTTCAGAATAAAAGCCATTTCTCCTGCTTGCTCTAAAGGGGAACATAATAGCTTACTCTCAACCAATTTGGCTTACTCCCATCAAGTGCTTATTACACAACAATTGTGGATAGTGAATAAACACAACCATAGACTTTCTGCTGAACTATGATCATTCTTCTCCAACTATCTCCTAGACACCTTGAACTGAATGTCCTGTGGCCACCTCATATTTAGCATGTCCAAAACAGAACTTGTTATCTTCCCCTCCAAATTTCCCCCCCTTCCAAACCTCCTGTTGCTATAGAGTATGTCACCTTTCTCCTGGTCACCCAACCCTACAACCTCAATATCATCCTAGAATCTTCAGTCTCCAATACACACCCCACATACTCAATATATTACCAAATAAGTCTTTCAACTGGTCTCTCTACCTCAAGTCTCTACCCACTCCTATCTATCTTCCATTAAGCTTCCATGGTGATTTTTCTAACCACAGGTCTGACCATGTCTCTTGTGGCTCCCTATTGGAAAGTTAGTCATTGTTCATGATTATACCATGCCTTTTACTACATTATATTATAAAAAATATGATGCTACTTAAGTCAATTTATAGCTTTGATGTTATACCTATCAAATTATCAGAGTTATTTTTTAGAGCTAGATAAAATAATAAAATTATTTGGAAGACCCAATGGTCTAGAATATCAATGGAAATTATGTAAAGAAGTAGGTTTAAAGGAGAACTAGCACTCCCAGACTCCTAATTATATTATTAAGTGGTAATCATCAATTTGGTACTAGTTTTAAAAAATAGAAAAGTAGATCAATGGAACAAACTAGATAAACAAGAATCAAAAACAGCCAAACTCAATAGCCCTGTGTTTCCTAAACAAAAGAAAATAAAATTACCCTTTTTCATAAAGAACTTCTGGGGAAACTTTAAAATCAGTTGGTAGAAGTTAAATTTAGACCCACATCTTATACCTATACCAGGGTTTCTTAAACTTTTTCCATTCACTACCCATTTTCACCCAATAAATTTTTACACAACCCCACATGTATAGGTATATAAAATAGGTATATGGAAACTTTTACTACTGCCAAATTTTTCACAACCCCCACATTGAATTACAAGACCCCATATGAGGTTACGACTCACAAGTTAAGAAGCTAGGCCCTGAGGAAGCTAGGTGGCACAGTGGATAGGGCACCAGCCCTGGATTCAGGAGTACCTGAGTTCAAATCTGGCCTCAGACCCTTGACACTTACTAGCTGTGTGATCCTGGGCAAGTCACTTAAGCCTCATTGCCCCGCAAAAAAAAAAAAAAAAATGAGAGGAAAGTAGTAGGTACTTCTCATAGCTATGACTTAGGGGAGAATTCTTAGCCAAACAAAAGGTCAAGTATATCACAAAAGATAAAGCAGACAATTCTGATTACATAAAATTAAAAAAAAAACTTTTTCACAAACAGAATCAATGCAGCTAGGATTGAAAGGGAAACTGATGATGGGGAAAGGGGGTCTTTGCATAACATAGATAATGGCATTACATATAAGTATCCAGGGAATTAATGCAAATATATAAGATAATAGAGCCATTTCCCAGTGGATGGGTGAGCAAAGGATATGGACAAACAGCTCTCAGATTTGTAAGTTATTAACAACCATATGAAAAATAATTTAAAGTTTATAAAAAATACAAAATGAAACAACTCTGAGATTTCATCTCATAGTAAGCAAACTGGCAAAGATAAAACATGGAAAAAATAGATGTTGCAGACTTGGGGGACTGTGATAAAAGAGACACATTTGTTGGTAGAGCTCTGAATCGAGATAACCATTTTGTAAGATAATTTGTAATTATAGAGAAAAAGTGATTCAAAGGCTCATATCCTTTGAACTAGAGATCCCACTGTGAGGTATATATCCCAAGAAGGATGAAAACATATAGAAAGGGTATATGTATGTATATGTGTATGTATATATATATGTGTGTGTGTGTGTGTGTGTGCGCGTGTGTGTGTGTATATACATACACACATATGTGTGTATACATACATACATATATATATATATACATATATACCCCAATGTTCATAACAGCCCTTTTAGTGCCAGCAAAGAACTATAAATAAAATGGGTGCTCTTGATTGAGGAATTATTAAATTGAGATACAGGAATATAATGGGATTTTATTAAATCATAAGAAATTATGAAACATATATACTTCTGGACTTACTCTAAATCACTGATTGTTAATTTTTTTTGTTTCATAGATCCCTTTGACAAGCTGATGAAGCCTTTGGACTCCTTCGAATAATATTTATTGCTTAAATTTATAATTGAAGGAAATGCTAAATTTCAAATGAGTTGACATATGTAAAGTGCTTTGCAAACCTTAAAGCACTATATAAGTGCTAGTTATTATTATTATTATTATTTCAGTTAGACGTTAGTGAAAATAAGGATGTAATTTTTTTCCCATTCCCTAAATCTGCCCACAGATCCTTTGAGAGAACACAGCCCCCAAGGTAAAAACCCCTGCTCACAGGTCAATTTTCTATTCCATTATACTCTTCCTACCCCAGCCCTGTGTAAAAATGTGCTGTTCTTAGCAAATCAGTTAGAGTGCATTTTGAATCCATTGTCCACATCCCCAATACAGAACAATTCTCTGGGATCCCAGGAAATCATTACATCATAATGCTTATATTATCCTTTCACCTGTTTCTCAAATGCTATACAGAAAAAAAAAAATGGTCTCAAAGTAGTCAATGTGTCACAGGTGTACAGGAAATTACAATTTCCCCTAGATATTGTTATAAACATTGAACAAGGGGGGCAGCTAGGTGGCACAGTGGATAAAGCACTGGCCTTGGATTCAGGAGGACCTGAATTCAAATCCAGCCTCAGACACTTGACACTTAACTAGCTGTGTGACCCTGGGCTAGTCACTTAACCCTCATTGCCCTGCCAAAAAAAAAAAAAGATTGAACAAGCAAAAAACATAATACAATGTTTATCAGATTGATGCTTACTTAGTACTTAACAAGAACTTATCTAGGTACTTCAAATGGCCTTCACCAACCCAACAGCAGTAAAAAAATAAATAAATAAGAAAAAAAGATAAAGAAAATCAAGCTTCCTATCTCAGATGGAAACCTGCTGCTTACAGGCTCTTTCCACCACAAGAAGATCTCCTTGTAGGGATTTAAGACCTGGAGTCAACTGAAAGTCACACCTGTACCCTCAAGTGAAAAACCACATCAAACTGGCTTATGCTTATGTAGCAACACTCAGTAGGGTATAAAGTGCTAAAAATAAAGAGGCACTGTTGGAGGGGGGAAGAGGATGGGTATAAGCTATTGAAATTCTTCTGGGCATCTACGACAACAAGAGAGCACCCAAAATTTTCTTCAGAAGTACTTGAAACACATAGAGAATCCAACAGAGAATGGACAAAATCTCTAGGTGTTTCTCTCTATGAGAGACAACCAAATCCTCTGGGTCTCCCTCAAATTTGCTCCATGGAAAAGGCAATCTAAATGTTATTCCAAACCCAAGCAACAACAGGACAAGCAGTCTCCATTGGAGAGGAAAGAAAATAGGATCAAGTGAGATCTGAACACATGTTGAGTTCCCAAAGAGATTAAGAAGTTGGGGTAAATTTCTCAGGGTTTCCAGGCCAGCAGGCAAAACATCTCATGGACCCAAAGTCCATAGGATCATTCAGTTAAGCAAGCAGTTTACATCTATTTAAAAAGGCAGAGGGGCAGCTAGATGGCGCAGTGGATAGGGCACCGGCCCTGGATTCGGGAGTACCTGAGTTCAAATCCGGCCTCGGACACTTGACACTTACTAGCTGTGTGACCCTGGGCAAGTCACTTAACCCCAATTGCCTCACCCAAAAAAAAAAAAAAAAAAAAAGAATTGGCTCAAGACCTCAATCTCATTAGAATTGGCTCCAAGGAAGGAATAATGTACACACTCAATTGGGTGGAGTAATCTCTCTAACCCTGCAGGAAAATAGGAGGGGAAGGGGATAAAGAGAGAGGGGCAAAAGAGGGAAGGGCAGAGTGGGGGAGGGGACAGAAGAAGCAAATCCTTTTGAAGAGTGATAGGATGAAAGAAGATGGATAATAGAATAAATATAATGGGGAAGGGAATAGGATGGAAGGGAAACAGTTAACAATAGTAAACATGAAAAAGAGAAAAGGGGGGAAAATTGTACAAAAAATATTTATAGCAACTCTTGGTGGAGGCTAAGAATTGAGAATCAAGGGAATGTCCATCAACTGAGGAATGATGGAAAAAGCTGTGCTATATGATTGTAGTGGAATGGTCTTGTGCTGCAGGAAATGACAAACAGGATGATCCCTGAAAAACCCGGAAAGACTAATGAACATCGATGTACAGTGAAGTGAGCAGAGCTGGGAGGACATTGTGCATAGTGACAGCAGTATTGTTCAATGAGCAATTGTGAATGATTAACTACTCTCAGCAATGCAATGATCCAAGACAATCCCAAGGAACTAATGAGGAAGCTTACTATTCACCCCCATAGAAAGAACTGATAAAAAGAACACTTGTGGATTGTACATATACAAGCTGGTTGCAATCTTGTGGAGGGGGGAGAAAAGGGAGGGAGGGAGGGAGAAAAATTTGGAACTCAAAATCTTATGAAATGAATGTTGAAAGGGCAGCTACATGGTGCAGTGGATAAAGCACCTGGACATGGATTCAGGAGGACCTGAGTTCAAATCCGGCCTCAGACACTTGACACTTACTATCTGTGTGACCCTGGGCAAGTCACTTAACCCCAATTGCCTCACTAAAAAAAAAAAGAAAGAAATGAATGTTGAAAAACACCCTTACATGTGACTGGAAAAAATAAAATAAATGTTTGTTGCCAAAAAAAATAAAGTACTAATACCAGGTGCAATAATATAGCAAACATCACTACACAGACATTAAAATAAGCAAAAGTTACCATAGAGAAACTGGTTACATGGAAATAGACCAGAAAACTGAGGTTCCAACTTACAGCCTATAAAAGGGGGAAACAATTGCTAATTTTTCTCTAGTGGATCCCCAAACAGGTATTTCAGCAAAGATTCCAGATAGAGAATACCTCAAATTGGTCCTTACAAATGCAAAGGCACCAAAATGTTTCCAGATGAGGCCTGACTGAGAAAACAGGTAGACTATAGATTTACCTCCAAACCCACAATCCAAATAGCAGGTTGACTACCCAAAGCAAAGTTCCTGCTCCCCTCAGAGGTCATTATCCCACAGACATTATATTTCTGCTAATGTCAATCAAAAAGTTAACATCTCCTCAATATCATCTAAGCAGGAATTCATGTTCCAATATCATTTTGATCAATATCAATTAACCAACTGACATTAATTAGCTTTTACAAAGGAATATTTGCTGAGAAGCTATAGGAATAAACCAAGTTAGAAAAAACCTTCGGAGCAGCTAGGTGGCGGAGTAGATAAAGCACTGGCCTTGGATTCAGGAGGACCTGAGTTCAAGTCCAGCCTCAGACACTTGACACTTACTAGCTGTGTGACCCTGGGTAAGTCACTTAACCTCGGACAGGAGCTTCCTCTTCTTTACCAACATTGCCCCCACAATCCCCAAATTCATTCTGGGTGTAGCATAGTCAATGTACTAGTTGTTCCTTTGCTTGAAAGCCATAGCATCTGTGTTGATTAATTACTGGACTGAGTCAAGCACATTGCTCCTCACTAATATTAATAGCTAGCATTTATAGAATACCTACTATGTGCCAAATACTTTACAGTTATTATCTCCTTTGATCCTCAGAACAACCTTTTGAGGCAGGTATTGTTATTATCAATATTTCCAGTTGAAACAGAAAAAAGCTAAGTGACCTACCCAAGGTCACATAGCTAGTAAGTATCTGAGGATAAATTGGAACTTAGGTCTTCCTGACTCCAGGCTCAGCACATTATCTACTATACCTCCTTGCTGTCTCATGCCTCACTGAGGTGAGTGTCTAAAGCTACTAACAAACTTTGTTCTGGGACACTCTGGTGGCTCTTCTGACCTTTCCAAGCTCACAAGGTTATAACCTATACCATTTTGTTTCTGATATTCATCTAAGTATTCAGTGGGCAGCTAGTGGTGTAGTGCATAGAGCGCTGGCCCTGGAGTCAAGAGGCCCTGAGTTAAAATCTCACCTCAGACACTTACTAGTTGTGTTTACCTTGAGCAAGTCACTTAACCCCCAATTGCCTTAAATAACCAAGGCCATCTCCAGTAGTCCTCATATATATCTTACCACTGGACCCAGATGGCTCTGGAGGAGAGAGTGAGGTTGGTGACCTTGCACAGCCCTCACTTAAATCCAATTTATTGCAAGTCATGATATCACCCCAACATCATGGTCCTCTTCAAGAATGAAGGACAAGGGGCAGCTAGGTGACACAGTGGATAGAGCACCGGCCCTGGATTCAGGAGGACCTGAGTTCAAATCCAGCCTCAGACACTTAACACTTACTAGTTGTGTGACCCTGGGCAAGTCACTTAACCCCAATTGCCTCACCAAAAACAACAACAACAAAAGAAATGAAGGACAAACAACAACAGCAATAGGTATTCAGTGCTCATTTAAGTTACTGATACTTTAAGATACTTAAACTTAACTTAAATACTAAGTTACTGATACTTTAAGATCGATTAAACTGACATAATCAGGGAATGCATTCACAACCACATGGAATCCAGGTAGGGAGAGGAGGCAGCAAACAGCAGGCAGAAGGTAACTTCTACTTCTGCCACTGCCACCTCTCTCCCCAACTACAAGATCACAGAAGTTATTACCTTTCTTGGTAACAGGAAAGACAGAGCTATTCTGTTCATCTGAGCCTTTTTTTATATGCACATGAAGTCTTGTCTCAACACAGAGTTAAAAGGCTTTTCATTACCACATAGTAAGCTGACTAAAAAAAAATTCAACAAAAGTCATAGGGAACCTGGACCATGTCCTGAAATGGAAAGGGGAACAACCTCTCCATTGCACATTTCTGAAAGTGGCCTTCTTAAGCCTCCAAATGGGTAGATATCAGGCAGAGGATAATGCATAGGCTTTAGTGGGCCTTCGAAGACGGGCCACTCACCATTCCCTTCTTCCCTCCATTTACAAAATGAGTAATAGAGGAACATAGGAAGAAATAGATCATAGATTTAGAACTAGAAGGGACCTAAGAAGTCATCAAAGCAGGTCTTCCTAATTTTTCAGATAAGGACTTTGAGGCCCCTAAGAGGTAAAGTGATCTGCCCAGGGTCAGATAGTAAGTTTCTGAGGCAGGATTTGAACATCGGTCTTTTTGACCACAGGAACAGCTAGGTAGTACAATGGATAGAGCACTGAGACTGGAGTCAGGAAGACATCTTCCTGAATTCAAATCTAGCTTCAGATACTTAGGAGCTGTGTGATCCTGGGCAAATCACTTAATCCTGTTTGCCTCCGTTTCCTCATCTATAAAATGAGCTAAACAAGGAAATGGTAAAACACTCCAGCATCTTTGCCAAGAAAACAACAAATGGGGTCAAGAGTAGGAAACGATTGAACAACAACAGAGAGATTGTGACCAGCCCAGGGTCCTTCAGATCTGGGCCAGCTTTTGAACAATAAGTAGTCTTCCGATTCCAAAGTCAACACATTTTACCATATCACTCTGCCTCTTTACTGGAAGACTACAGAGGTTTTTATTTCCAGGTACACTTTCTAATAAAGCAGGAACACATGGGTTCCGATTCATAAACCAGTGTTTACATCCTGCAAGGCTTCTTAAGAGTATAATATATTGTCTCTCCTCTGAGATTTTTAACTCAAGCTTCCTCCTAATAAATCTCTCACTGGAACAGATTATGTTTGAATGTAATACGACAAACACAAGGCAGATATATGAAGGTCATCAAAGAATTTGGTCGCTTTCGTCCTGTGTTTACCATAATCCAAAGTGTTTACCTGAGTAACACTTTGGATTACATTTATTGATTTTTTTTTTTTAGAGTTTCAAAGGGGGATTTAATTAAAGTCACAGAATTATTGTACCACTCACATAGCATATATCATATACTGACTGTTTGGGGTAGGCCTATTACCAGCACCCTCTTATTTCAGATTTGTTTTGAGGACAAGATGAATCATTCATAAGACAAAGTTAACAAAATATAAGATAAGTTAACAAAAAGAGATGTAACTAGCCCTAATAAAGCAAGGATATGAAACAAGGATATAGGGTTCCCCTCATTTAAATATGGAAAGGTGTCTCACATAATCTTCAGACATCTGCCAGATCCACAAGGCTTCAGTTCCACATAGATGGGAATTTTTTATTCCCTTAGGTGAACAGGAATCTCTATCAAGGCAGGTAAAGGACAGTCAGGGCACTTCTAGGGACAGCTAGTGGTGCAGAACATTGAATGCCAGGACTGGAGTCAAGAAGATCCATCTTCCTGAATTTGAATCTGGTCTCAGACACATATTAGCTGTGTGACCCTGGATAAGTCACTTAACCCTGTTTGCCTTAGTTTCCTCATCTGTAAAATGAGCTAGAGGATGAAATAGCAAACCACTCCAGTATCTTTGCCAAAAAAACCCCAAATGAAGAGTTGGACATGACTGAAACAACAGAACAACAAAAACAGGGGGAAATTTTTCTCTTTGATAAGGATAGAGAGAAACTCTGGTGGATATTACTCCTGTCACATGCTATCCCCATAGTAACAAAATCCTAAGGATCTCCTAGAGGGCCTTTAAATGTTTTCAGGGCTTTTACAAGACAACCCTAATGGCATAGACAGCACTAGGGGGGAGAAAAGAAAACAAAAAGTCACAGCTCCAGCCCAGCCCAAAGAATCACCATAAAGAATAAAGAAAAAAGAAATATGGAAAATAAAAGTCAGAAATCCTAGACTTTTTCTCTCACATGGTCTTGTATCCAGTACAATATACCATCCCCACCCAGCATCCATACTGGCAATGGATCCACTCCCTATTACACAATAACTGCTGTTTTTGTAATAGCTGCGACCAGATTGTTTAGCACATATCTCTGATGGGTGTTAATGTGCCTCACAAACAGCTATAAGCAGTGGAAGGGAAGGCATAAAAAAAATTATTCCATTGGTCTTGACCCAAAAAGAGAGAGACTTTGTCTATGCCTATTCTCCCTAGGCATCAGACCACTTTGCCAGACCCACGTCCACTATCCAGGAATTAGTATAAACGAAGATCTTCCCTTCCTCATCCCTCAAAGGCCTCTCACATGTCAGCCATACAGCTCAACCCAGTGGAAGTATTTGCTAAAAGTCCCATTCCTTAAGGGGAAGCGAAATGGTAGGTGATGCAGTAGATAGAGTCTAGGCCTGGACTTCTTTCAAGTCTCTGCCTACCATCTTCCTGAGTTCAAATCTGGCCTCAGACACTTAATAGCTATGTGACCCTGGACAAGTAACTTTACCCTATTTGACTTTACCCTGTTTGCCTTTGTTTCTGTAAAATGATCTAGAGAAGGAAATAGCAAATTATTCAGTATCTTTGCCAAGAAAACTCCAAAAGGGGTCAGACATGATTTAAATGACTGAACACATTACCCTATTACCAGATTAATGACTACTGAAGTATAGTTGCATATGTCTCTCTAATGCTGAATGGAGCCATTGGTAAACTAGGAAAAATTACATTCTTCAAGAGCCAGGTCTTTATCTATGGGGACCCATTGGGCCAGTAAAGGAATAATAGTTTCAGGGTCTAGACTACAACCTTAGTCTCTAATGAAGTCACTATCTATTTGTGAAGAGCACCAATGGGACCTGGGTAAATGATTTTGAATGTACAATTGTCATTTAGTAATAGAAGCCAATCATATCTATCTTGTTGGGGTGCCATTTTGCATTATCCAACCCATTATAGGCAACTCTGGATAAAGGGTGATTATATGATCTTGTATCATCTCTTCTATAGTAACTTCAGCCCAGTTATAAGCAGATAACTGCTTTTCAAAAGTGGTATAATGGGGGGCAGCTAGGTGGCACAGTGGATAGAGCACCGGCCCTGGAGTCAGGAGTACCTGAGTTCAAATCTGGCCTCTGACACTTAACACTTACTAGCTGTGTGACCCTGGGCAAGTCACTTAACCCCAATCACCTCACTAAAAAAAAAAAAAAAAAAGAAATTAAATCAAAAGTGGTATAATGAATGAACACTTTGGGAAACCTGCACCTCCTAAAGCCTAAGAATCACTTCTTCAGGACACTCCTTGGGGTCAGCCAAAGGCTTCACTCTCCTGGTCTTTATGGACAAAGACTATCTGAAATGAGAGCTTTTCCAAGTGGTCAGGGCCCATGGGGAGATACTGCTGGACAGTCTGCTTTAGATCCTCCATGTTATTATCCCATTCTGGGCCTCACTCAAAAGAGACAGACTTGCTGGAACTTAGAAAATGGAAGCCATCACCCTACTCAAATAGGGAATATGGATTCTCTAAAACCTGAGGAGTCTAATAGGTTTCTGGACTTTTCTTTAGATATTGCAGAAGTCATTGACTAATTCCAAACTGTGCCTGGAATCCTCTGGGTTTTCCCCATGTACTGTATTTCCTCCAAACTTTACTAAATAGGCTGCACCCTCAATTTTCTTAGACTTGATTTTCTACCCCTTATCCTTTACATGGACCATTATTCTATCTAGGGCCTCTGCCACACTGGCTTCATCTGGTTTAGTCAGTATCATGTCCTAAGCATAATAATAATAATATAGATATATGTATGTATATGTATATGTATATATACGCATACATACACACACATACATACACACACACACACACACATCATTGTCCAAAGGAAGGGGGGACCTCTTTCTTTTTTTTTTTTTTTTTTGCAGGCAACAGGGGTTAAGTGACTTGCCCAGGGTCACACAGCTAGTAAGTGTCAAGTGTCTGAGACCGGATTTGAACTTGGGTACTCTTGACTCCAGGGCCGGTGCTCTATCCACTGCGCCATCTAGCTGCCCAAGGGGGACCTCTTTCAAGTCTCTGCCTACCACAATGTGGCAGTATAAAAAAGAGTTCAGGTAGCGCTAGAGGAGGACAGTGAAAGTATACTGGACTCCTAGAGTGAAAGAAAATTGTTTCAGATTGTTATCAGGTATCAGAATAGAGACAGAGATCATTGACATCATACCACTTACCCTGGGCCTTGGCTCGCTGATCTATAAGACTGATGATGAGGTCAGGAAGAACAGTAGTGATGGGCATGATGACTTCGTGGGGCTCCCTGTAATCCAGCGTAAACTCTCAAAAGCCAGCACGTAGGGGAGAATTAAATAGAATTAAGTACTCCAGCTTCCTTCATCACCATCACTAAAGAAGAAATATCTTTCATTCCTGGGAACTCGATATTGTTTAGGCCTTCTACTACATGAGATGCTTCAGGCAACTCCAGGAGTTTCTATTTGATCCTACCAACAATAACCTGAAAGGGCCCATATAGACACTGATTCCCAAGACCTCATGATACTCTTTCTCTTCATGGTCTCTATAGCTCTATAGCTTCCCTTGAGTTATCTGAATGCGGCAGGGACACTAGAGGATGCCTTAGACTTGTATGAGTCTAAAATCCCCTTACTGATCTATTGCTAAATTTACCTGTACAGTTTTAGAAGCATCCCCATGGGCTGGCCATCAACTCCTTGTTTCAGGTTCCAACAACCAAAACTCTCTTGAGGAGATGGTATCATTGCCCAACAATGACCTTGCTTTATACCATCCCCTCTACCTATTCACCCCACCCCATTCCCAGAGAGCCTATTTACCTTAATATCAATATTTGCCCAAGCTACAAATGTAACAAAGTCCTGCTCAGATTTCACTAGTTCATCAGTCTATACCTGTAGGAGAGATCCATATAGCTAAATCCTCAAGCCACTTGGGTGGGGCTCCACCAAGATGTCAGATCCAATTGCCCCAGAGGCAGTTTGGTCATTGGATGTGACCATGGAAAGGAAGGAACAAAAATGCAAACTATAAAATCCATTTATTTCAAGAATTTAAGCCTTTCCCTTGCAAATACCTAATTGGGAGTCAACTGCAATGGGAATTCATCTTTGTGGGGCCAGGTGCATATAAATCCCAATCTTAGCCACCTAAGGGTGGTCCTTTACTGCATTTAGCTGACTATAACAATAAATCCTGAGCTAGCACCCAAACAGACTGAAATCAGCTGCATAGAACATCTCAGCACTGGCTCCATTTATCCCTCTTCAGGAAGCTATACCTTCGTTGACTCATCAGGTTTCTGTTTGAACATGAAACACCAAACATACTCAGCTCCTTGGTGATGAAAGCCTATCCATCCTCTGTTCTCTCTAGGTAAAGAATCATCCTCCTCCAAGGATTAGTAATAAGATAACTCTAGGGGCAGCTAGGTGGTGCAGTGGATAAAGCACCAGCCCTGGAGTCAGGAGGACCTGAGTTCAAATCCGGTCTCAGACACTTGACACTTACTAGCTGTGTGACCCTGGGTAAGTCACTTAACCCCAATTGCCCCGCCCAAAAAAAATATATAATTCTAGGGTTTTAAATCACTAGTGATATTTCCCATAACTCTTCCTCATAACTAGATTCACTTCTCTGTCTTGTGCCTCCCATCTCTAGCTGACCTAGAGCTTCTAGAAACATAGCAGTTGGGTTCGACACCATACTGTGCCTATCTGTTCCCCACCACCCAGCAGGAAAGGAAAGAGATCCTTTCACTTTCAAGCCTATAGTTTCCCATAGGCTGTCACTGTACAGTCACTAAAAACCAAGAGCTGTCTTTCATTCCTGAGCCAGTTCACTTTGTCTTATTATACTAGCAGTCCAACTTCTGCAAGATGGTTAACAGCAATCAGGGGATGCTGGGCTTGGCACTTTCTTTACCCTCTAGGGCAGCCTCCTCCAGTAACCACTGAGGTCATCTCCCTAATGAACTAAATAGAACTTCTTGTCTCATTGAGAGGACTCCTGAAACAGGATTGGCAGGGCTCATGTTACCAGATACTGCTGTGTGGTGTCTAATTGCCACACCCTCCATATTGCAGTGCCTCCCCCCCAACTTGATCACAATATGAGCCATAAAGTCACCTTATCTTGTTCTCAATTGCTAACTACACCAAATATTAGGAGCAGTTCTGATGCCAGCACCCTGTTCATTAGGTTCAATTTTGTGACAAAAGAGACATAATTCATTAAACAGTTAACAAAAGGAGGTTTACATAAGCCTAACATAGCAAGGATATACCACGAGGATATAGCAACATTTAAATTCTATAGACTTATCTGCATATGGAAATATGTCTACTCAGCTGGACAAGATGAAGTGATTCATGTGGTCTTTACACATTCACCAAGTCCAAGAGGCCCCAGTTCCATGTGGGTGAAATTTTTTAAGAGACAGCAAGGTGGCACAGTGGACAAAGTGCTGGGACTGGAGTCAGGATGACCCAAGTTCAAATCTGGCCTCAGACTCTTAATAGCTATATGACCGTGGTAAGTCACTTAACTTGCCATTGTTTCCTCAACTGTAAAATGGGGATAATAATAGTACCTTCCAGTGTTGTGAGGATCAAATGAGATGATATTTGTAAAGCCCTTGGCACAGTGTCTGGCACATAGTAGGTGTTTTATAAATGCTAGCTATTATTATCATTATTGTTATTATTTCTATGACCTAAGGTGACCAGGAAGCTGTATCAAAGGAGCCAGGGGTTAATTTGGTCCTGGGGACAACTCTGTTGCCAGGCATTAAGTATTAAAGGTATATAAACTAAGACTTTTTAAGGTTTGTAAAATGCTTTACATATATTATCTTATTTGATTCTCATAACAATCTGTGAAGTAGGTACTATTATTATTCTTTATAAATAAGGAAAAAGTATGAGAGAAGTCTTTCCCAAGGTCACCTAGCTAGTAAGGAAACTCAAGGAATATTTGGGATTGATCATAATAATAGAATTGAGAGGGAAGTGGGGGAAGGAGACTGGGATCACATTAATGTAAGAAAAATAAACTGCAAATGTTAAATGATACTTTACAAGAGTAGGCAGAGAGAGAGGCAGAGAGAGCTGGATGGAGAGACAGAGACAGAGACAGAGAAAGAAAGAGACAGAGGGAGAGAGACAGAGAGAGAGAGAGAGAGAGAGAGAGAGAGAGAGAGAGAGAGAGAGAGAGAGAGAGAGAGAGAGGGGTAAGATAAATGTGGGAGATGTGGGAGGTTCTGTTAAATATATAGACAGTGCCTGTGGGTGGTATGGATATAAATGATTTGAAATCCAATCTGGCTCAACCTGTTTCTAAGGAGACTGCCTTTTCTCCTTTGTGGGGCGTAGGAGAAAGGCTGCATAAACACCAGCAGAAGCCTAACTGGGGGAGGAGCCAGCAAAACCCAGGTCTGTTGAGTCTAAGGAATCTCTTCTCAGTCTCTAAAAGGGGTTAGATTAGAATTCTCAGGGGCAGCTAGGTGGTCCAGTGGACAGAGCACTAGCCCTGGAGTCAGGAGGACCTGAGTTCAATTCTGGCCTCAGACACTTAACACTTACTAGCTGTGTGACCCTGGGCAAGTCACTTTACCCCAATTGCCTCACCAAAAAAAAAAAAAAAGATTAGAACTGTCTCTGCTATCCCTCAAATATCTCTAGTATAAGGAAAGGTGCTAGTCTGGGTTCAACAGGAAAACCACTTACTTTGCTCAAATAACTCTTATCTTGCATTAGCCAATTTAACCCCTTTTCACCAAACACAAAAGACTACCATGAATAGAGAATAACATTTATCCAAGCAAAATAGCAAACAGAAATCAGAATTTCTATAAATTAGGATATACCAAAGAATACACAAGAGTAAATGTATTCTTCATTTGGGAGTGAGAAAAGCTTTCAGCTCAAACCAGGAGATTGAGAAAGACCTCAAGTAGAAAAGATCCATTCTCTGCAGTGTCTAGAGCTGTAAGCTCTGGACTTGAAGTCACATAATCCACTTTCCCATATACAGATGAAGCTTTGCCGGCTCCTGTCTACCATTCACAAATTCATGCTTCTCTCTCTCTGAACCACCTTTCTCAAGGTCTTTTCTCAAAGTGTCTGCCACTAACTGAACTCCTGTGCACAGATATGAAGCACTGTATTTGGCATTCTCTCAAGCAATGAGAAGTCACAGAAGTATCTGTCAGGGTTCTGCCCAAGGTGTTATTATCAATGGATAAAGAGATAGAGAAATGGATACATATGCTCACAAGTATTTTTTCTTGGTGGTTTTGTTGTACATAAAGACAACACAAAATTAACATTTCTAACTCTAAGTCACAATAAATATAGTGCTAAATTTGAATGGAAGGACAGCTAGGTGACACAGTGGTTAGAGTACAGGGCCTGAAGTCTGAAAGATTCATTTTCCTAAATTCAATCTAGCCTCAGACACTGTGTGACCCTGGGGAAATCACTTGACCCTGTTTGTCATAGTTTCCTCATCTATAAAATGAATTGAAGAAGAAAATGGCAAAACTACTTTAGTGTCTTTGCCAATGTGAGAAAATGGGTAGTTGTCTCCTCTCAATGTGGATATAACAGTCAGTCATACTCCTCCCCTCCTCTCAGATCCCCTCCTCCCCCTCAAGCTAACGAAATCACATGGTTCAAGGAGCCCTGGTCTCAATAATGTCTGCTCCAGAGTTCTGTCCATATAAGGAAGTATAAGGTCCACTCCTGAGTTATGCCCATACAAGGAAGAGGGGTGGGAATACTGCGTTTTGATTGCTAGTTTTTGCCAGTAGATTGTAACCCTTGAGTAATCTGACCAGTGATGAAAAAGGGGAGGGTCCATTTGCGTTAGGGACTAGGGTATAAAACAGGGCCTGCGAGCCCCCTTTCTGGGCACCCACTAGCTGCACAATAGGGTGCCTCCTTCTCATGAGAAGGAAATAAAGAGCCTTTGTCACATCCCTGTTGAGTTCCTGAGAATTATTGAGAAGAGAATGGTTTTTTCCCTCACAGCCAAGAAAACCCCAAATGGGGTCATGAAGAGTCAGATATGACTGTGTAAACTGAGGCAAACACTCTCTTAATGGAATGTAGATCTCTCTTTCCCTAAAGGAGAAGATCAGAAAGCACAAAGGCCAGTTCTTGAGATTTAAATCCTCCTTCTTCCTAACAATGAAAGAAACCAGAGGAAGACAATGCCTGTAAAAATTAAAAGAAAGGTTTTAGTAAGCAGGGAAGAAAATCTTTTTTTTTTTTTGGTGAGGCAATTGGGGTTAAGTGACTTGCCTAGGGTCACACAGCTAGTGAGTGTTAAGTGTCTGAGGTAGGATTTGAACTCAGGTCTTCCTGAATCCAAGGCCAGTGCTCTATCCATGGTACCACCTAGCTGCCTCCAGGGAAGAAAATCTAACATGATCATGGATACTATCCAGCTTACTGCCGAATAGGACTCCATTCAAGGATTGCAAGTGTTTATATACAGTTTAAACAAAAGCAGGTAAGGAATTTGGGGGAAAGATGAACTTAAGATCCAAAGGGAAGGGCATACATGCGCATGCATGCGCACGTGTTTGTGTGTGTGTGTGTGTGTGTGTGTGTGTGTGTGTGTGTGTGTGTGTGTGTGTGTGTGTGTGTGAGAGAGAGAGAGAGAGAGAGAGAGAGAGAGAGAGATTCCTGGGTGGAGGATATGGCCTTTGATATACAAATCAGAAGGCATTTT
This sequence comes from Dromiciops gliroides, assembly GCF_019393635.1. Classification (NCBI taxonomy): domain Eukaryota; kingdom Metazoa; phylum Chordata; class Mammalia; order Microbiotheria; family Microbiotheriidae; genus Dromiciops; species Dromiciops gliroides. The sequence continues at coordinate 194,316,852 of NC_057865.1, forward strand.
TGGTGATAGGCAATTCAGTTCAAAGCTTGATTAGGAAGGAGATGTCTTGATTAGGAGATCTCTCAAAAAAAAAAATTATTCCAAAGTTAGAGAATAGCTGAAGCTAAAGTGTATATCCATTGTCACATATTCTACAATCAGATAAGTCTTCCCTGCATGTCGGCTAGGTTTACTCTCAGTCACACAAAGGATTGTGGTGTGTTAGCCAATGAAGGTAGTCCTCATACAGTTATTCTGGTTATCTGGATAATTGAAGGGCTCAAGCAAATAACATTATACGTTTTCACAGAACAAACAGTTGATTGGTTTGAGATAGGACAAGAAGTATGGCAAGGCTACATATTGTCACCTTATTTATTTAATTTATATGCAAAGTACATCATGCAAAATTCCAGCCTCAATGAATCCAAAATTGAAATTAAGGTTGCTTGAAGAAATATGAACAATCTCAGATATGCAAATGATACCACTCTGATGGCAGAAAGTAAAGAAGAATTAAGAAGCCTCTTCATTAGGGTGAAAAAGGAGAGTATAAAAGTTGGCTTGAAGCTTAAGTTCCAAAAAACTAGATCTTGGCAACTGGTCCCATCACTTCCTGGCAAAGAAGAAATGGACACGACACAGTGTCAGATTTTATATACTTGGGCTCAAAAATCACTGCAGTTGACAACTGCAGCCATGCAATTAAAAAATACTTGGGGGCAGCTAGGTGGCGCAGTGGATAGAGCACTGGCCTTGGAGTCAGGAGTATCTGAGTTCAAATCTGGCTCCAGACACTTAACACTTACTAGCTGTGTGACCCTGGGCAAGTCACTTAACCCCAATTGCCTCACTGAAAAAAAAAAAATACTTGCTCCTTGGAATGAAAGCTATGATAAATCTGGACAACATATTAAAAAGCAAATATGTTACCTTGCCAACAAAAGTTTGTACAATCAAAACTATGTTTTTTCCAATACCAATGCCAAACTGGACTAAAAGAAAAGCTGAGCACCACAGAATTGTGGACCTGAAGAAGACTTTGTCCCTTGGCTAGCAAGGAGGACAAACCAGTCAATACTTAAAGAAATTAACTCAGGCTATTTACTGGAAATCAAATACTGAAAAGCTGAAGCTTAAATATTTTGGTCACATAATGAGAAGACTGAAAAAGACCCTAATGTTGGAAAAGATTGAAAGCAAAAGGAAAAGAAGACAGCAAAGGATAAGATTCATGAATAATATCATGGAAACAATGAGCATGAACTTGTATGGACTTTGAGAGATGGGGAAGAATAGAGCAATCCATAGGATCATCAAGGGTCAGACACTGAACAACAGGAGTTTAAGTGACTTGCCCAGGGTTATAAAGCTAGTAAGTGTCTTGAGGCAGGATTTGAACTCAGTTCTTTCTGATTCCAAGTTCATGCTATTTTGCTACCATTCATGATACTACCTAAATTAATTTAGAAATTTAGTGTTGGACTCATCAAACTGATGTAGGAGGCAAAAAAAGGTTAACAGAATTAGCTCCAAAAGGGAGTTAGATCCCAGTTAATGAATAACTTACAAGTCAAAATGCTAGGTTCTTGTACCCACAATGATCAGCATCCATAACGGACCAAAACAGATCAGGTCGAAATAACAATAAAGGAAAAGACAAGGCTATAGAAATTCTAAAGAAAAATTATTATATTTTGAAACTATCCATGGGAATCAAAAAGAGACATGCGCAGAAAAGGCCAAATTTGTCCCCAGATTCACCTTATGACTTGTAAACCCCCAAAACACACCTCCACTGAATAAGGTACCTGCCTCAGGGGTTGACTTAAGACCCCAGGAACTCCCAATTAGGATAAGCCCTCCCTTGTAACACCCCTAGGTGGAGAATATTATAGTGAGTAGGATAGGCCCTCCCTTGTACCTCCCCAAGGTGGAGATTATTATAATGAGACTGATAACCAATTTATCTATACTATAACTATAACTGTCTTTTCTTTCACTATTCAAGAGATACCTTTCCACTTTTCTGGTTCTCTCCCTGTGATCACTCACAGCATTGCAATAAAACTCGGTAAACTGAGTCACTGAGTCTTGTAATTCTTTTGGGAGGACACGTGATCAATTGTTCCCCAAATTTCCTGCCCACATCAAAACTAGGAAACCATAAAAAAGAATAACAAAATTCATTTGGAAAAACAAAATGTCTAGAATCTCAAGGAAAGCTAAAAGAGAAAGTAAAAATGAAAGGGTCATAACATTACCAGACCTCAAACTATATTATAAATTAGTAGTTGTTAAAACTATTGGGTACTGATTTAAAAAAAAAAAAAACAGAAATGTAGATCATTAAATAGACTAGATAAGTGGGAAATAGAAGCAATCAAAAACAGTAACCCAATATTTGTTAATAAATTACTGGGAAAAGGATTCCTTTTGACAAAACTGCTGAGAAAACTGAAAAACAGTTTGATGGAAATTGAATTTAGTTCGACATTAGGCACCATATATAATAATAAATCTAAATCAGATTCAATATCTAAATATAAAAGGTCACATCACAAAAAATATTAAAAATGAAAGATGGAAGAAGTTATTGATAAAATTGTTTAGCAGCACCAGGCTGCACATATATTCCCTGGGACTCTTCATTGGAAATCTCCTTCCAAGTTAGCATGCATTTAACCTTTAAAGATGCTTTGGTTGTAACCAAACATCCTTCATTCTCTCAGTCTCATGCTTGTTCTTTGTTTAATCTCAGGGGACTCATCAATGTATATGGAAAGATTAAAGTCCCAGAGCTCCCCTGCTAGCTAGACCAGAGCTCCAAAGGGCATGAACCACTGCAAGCTTTGTTAAGATTATTTTATTGACATTACTTAACACTAATCTGGCCCCGGTTAGATGACTCAAAGGTTGATTAGAGACTTTATAGGAAGCAAGATGGGAAAAGGATTAAAAAGATTTGGATTTTTTCATCTAAAAAAAAAATAGGTAATAGAACTGGAGTTGTATATGTAAAAGTAGTAAAGTGGTTTAGAGATCAAGGCATATTGAGAAAAGTTAACTTAAAATCAAGAAAAAGTATAAAATAAGATCAAATTGAAATTTAGGAATATGATTTTTAAAGGTATTAAAATGTATACCAGAGCTTGGTATATATTGTTGCATTCGGGGTCTTTTTTTTCTTTTTCTTTTTTTTTTTTTTAGTGAGGCAATTGGGGTTAAGTGACTTGCCCAGGGTCACACAGCTAGTAAGTGTTAAGTGTCTGAGGCTGGATTTGAACTCAGGTCCTCCTGACTCCAAGGGCCAGTTCTCTATCTACTGCGCCATTTAGATGCCCCTCAGGGTCTTTTTGATCAATAAAAATGAAAGATTTTAACTCCTAAGAGAGTGAGGATACACTTAAAACTATAATACCTTTCTCTCAGGGTCTTAAATGTGTGAACTTGGGAAAGTTATTTTACCTATTTCTTCTCATTCCTGACTTGAGGCAGCCTTGTAGAGTGGGTTGAGCACTAAACTTGGAGTCAGGAAAACTTGAGTTTGAATCCTACCTCAAGCATTTACTAGATGTGACACTGGGCAAGTCACTTAACCTGTCTGGGCCTCAATTTCCTAATCTGTAAAATGAGGAGATAGGATTCAATGACCTCTGGGGTTCCTTCTGACTCTAAAACTATGGTGCTATATCATTTGTAAAGCAAGGATAATGATACTGGCAATGTTTCTGAAAATGCCTTGTAAATTAGAAAGCAGCTATATAACATAAGACTTGATTAAACACACTGGTATTTCTTTTTTTTTTTTTTTTTTTGCAGGGCAATGAGGGTTAAGTGACTTGCCCAGGGTCACACAGCTAGTGTCAAGTGTCTCTGAGACTGGATTTGAACTCAGGAACTCCTGAGTCCAAGGCCAGTGCTTTATCCACTGTGCCACCCAGCTGCCCTATACTGGTATTTCTTAACTGACCATGATAAACAACTTTTTCTGACATCTTTCTTATAATCCTCTTAGAATTTTAAACATTTGAATTTCAACTGTTAAGAAACAATCCTGGGGGCAACTAGGTAGCACAGTGGATAGAGCACTGGCCCTGGAGTCAGGAGGACCTGAGTTCAATTCTGGCCTCAGACACTTAACACTTACTAGCTGTGTGACCCTGGACAAGTCACTTAACCCCAATTGCCTCACCAAAACAAAAAAAAAAAAAAAGAAAGAAAGAAACAATCCTGGGGCAGCTAGGTGGTGCAGTAGATAAAGCACTGGCCCTGGATTCAGGAAGACCTGAGTTCAAATCCAGCCCCAGACACTTGACACTTACAAGCTGTATAACCCTGGGCAAGTCACTTAACCCTCATTGCCCCGCAAAAGAAAAAAAAAAGAAGGGGGGTAGGGAATACAATTAGATTTTGTCTATAAAGTCTCGTGTGTGTGTGTGTGTGTGTGTGTGTTTGTGTGTAAGATCTGTAAAGTATGTGCTGCCCATATAGATTATGTGTAAGCCTATATGGGTTGTCTAAATGTGACTTAAGAGGAGAGATGGATAAATATCTCTGGAATCTTAGCCACTCCTCTCTAAGTGAGACTTTATTCCTTCCTGGAAGGGAGCAAGAAAAGGGACCATAGGTAAACAGACTTTTAAACAGGCTTTTAAAGTGTGCTTGGATAGAATTTTGAAGAGCCCTTACTACCCTTTGGGCTGAATTGCCGGGTATGGTTTTCCTAGCACCCATGGGCTGGTCAACAGTTGCCTTCCTATCAACCCCATGTTTCAGGAACCACATGCCAGGCTCCTTCTAGGACAAGATGTCATCATTGCCTTCTGCCCACTTACTGTGGCAGCAGGACTCCTTCCCTCATTTCCAGAGAACATATTCATTCTGAAAGCAGTCTTGGCCCAAGCCACAACTCTTCCAGTCTCCTGATCAGATTTCCCCAGTTTATCAGCTCACACCTGTTTGTGTGGCGGGGAACACCCAAAGCTAAAGCCTAAAGTCTCCCTTAGAGGGATCCACCCAGAGCATATAAAGTGTGTAGGCCCCACCTTTAGCTCAATCAAATCCTGGCTTTGTCACCTTTTAGGGAACAACCTGGTAAATACAGGCTAACCCAGGTTGTGAGGTAGAGGAGGCCATCATTGGGATCTGTCTTCAGGTCCCTAATTATTGGAGCTCTCTCTGGTTTTTAATTCCCATCTTCCTTCCTAAAATCATGGTTTGGTTTCAGGTCCCTTTGTAGAAATTTATTTAGGTTTATCTAGTATGATTGTTCTCCCTGCCTGTGCCAGCTTCCAGACTATTCACCTGAGTTCCCATTGGCTTTTCTAGTATGGCTTCTCTCCCCACATCTGATGACTTCTACCCTATTTAACTGAGCTATAGATGACTTTTATGTCATAAGCCCCCTCCATCTATCTGCTGGCTTCCATATTTACCTAAGTTCATGTTGGTTCTCCTGCTATGACCTTTCATCTCTGCTAATATCTGGTCATCTCTTAGTGAAGTTCTGGACTGTGTGGAAAAGCAGACTTTAGTTTATTTTTTGTTTTCTTTATCATTTGTCTTGTCAACTCTGAAAACAAATGACCAAAGAGTCATTTTGCAACTGCTGTTAACTCTAAAAATACCAAAGAGCTCACACAGGTTATCACAACCACGGTTAACTCTGAAAAATAAAACCGACAAATAAATAAGTAAAACCAAAGAGATAACAGTGGTCATAAGCAAAAATCTTTCTTTATTCCATTGGAAAAGAGAAACTAGATACATGTGCCAGGGTCTCCTTTAGTAGGAGACCTGTTTTAGTGTGGGCAAATCTCAAGGTTTTTACCAATGGCTACGCAGTGAGCTGTAGTTCTGATAATGAGGGGTAACAGCAACAATGAGACAAGTTTGATTCATAGCAGGACTTCATGACCACAGCATGAGTAGTGCAGGTGCTTGTCTGATCTTTGGGACGACCTGGTGCTGGTGTGAAACAATTTGGGGATTTTGCTGTGGCTGAGTTTATCTAGAGGGTGGGCATAAAGAATTGTTGTTATGCCAAGCTCAGGGCACAGCTTGCTTGCTGGGCTTTAGCTCTGGAAAACAGAATGTCTCCTAATGGTAAAAAGAGAGGAGCAAAAAGAGAGGGGTGGTCTTCGCATGGGGATCCTGACAGTCTCTTTCAAGTCCTTTTCAGTTATTTTCTAGAGTTTAGGTAGGAGAGCTGGATTTCTCTATGGCCTTTCAAGTTGCCATCTTAACCAGAAGATTCTCTTATTAAATATCTTTCTGGATCCTTTCATTCATTCATTCATTCACTCATTCATTCAATAAACATTTGTTTAGTTTCAGGCAATATGTTTCAGGCACCATAGTAGGTACAAGACATCCCAAACTAGAATAGTCACTGATCTCAAAATGCTACCGTCTATGGGGAGCAAGTAGAAGAGTTAGTCAAGGCTTTGTGTAGGAGGTAGTGCTTGAGATGAGACTAGACAAAAGCTAAGGAGGCCATTAGACAGAGGGAACATTCCAGACATGATGGACATCTTGTGCAAAAGTACAGATATGGGAGATGGAAAGGTAAGTACTCAAACCAACAGGAAGCCAGGTTTGGCTGCAAGGTAGACTATGTGAAAGAGGGTGATATGCCATAAACCTAGGGAGGTAGGTTTGACATAAAGTTCTGATATAGGGCCGGTACTCTATCCACTATGCCACCTAGCTGCCCCCCTCCATTCATTTCTAAGGGAAGGTGGTGATTGAAGTTGTAGTGGTAGTTTGACTCACCTGGTACTTGCTACTTCCTTTCTTTCTCTCAAGGTGTCTTGCTATTCCACTAAGGTTATCTTGCCTACCTTATATATAGTCATTGACAAGGATTGATTGGCCCCTTCTCTACAAGGTTTGTTTTCCTGGCATTTCTTGGCATTGGGGCAGCTAGGTAGCACAGTGGATAGAGCACTGGCCCTGGAGTCAAGAGGACCTGAGTTCAAATCCGGCCTCAGACACTTGACACTTACTAGCTGTGTGACCCTCGGCAAGTCACTTAACCCCAAGTGCCTCATATGTATATATGTGTGTGTGTGTATGTATATATGTATGTATATACACACACACAAACATATATACATATACATATATATAATAGGCATTAATAAGTAAGAACAAAAGTATATATATGGTCAAAGGATAGGAACAGTTGGTTCTCAAGGGAAAACATCCAAATTATCAACAGTCATGTGAAATCTTGCTTTGATTAACTAATAAGAGAAATTCACATTAAAAGAACTCTGAGATCCTACTTTACAGACATCAGAGGTGATAAAAGGGGAAATTATCAATTGTTGAAGAGACTTTGGGAGGACAGACACCCTAATGCACACTGTAGATGGAACTGCGAATTGATCCAACTATCCTAGAAAGGTATTTGGAACTGTCCTCTAAAAAAAAATCACTAAATTGTGGATACCTTTAACCCAAAGAGAAAACTAGTGGCCTTATTACCTCAAACAGATTGAAGAAAGACCTATATGTATAAAAATACTTATAGCAGCACTTTTCTGTTATAGCAAAGAATTGGAAACAAGAAAGAGAACAGCAAAACAAAATGTGTTATTTGACTGGAACAGAATATTACTGTGCCATAAGAAACGATGGAAGGGATGGCTTCAGAGGAACTTGGCATCATAAATAATAGCTAGCATTTATAGATCACTTTAAGGTTTGCAAAAGGCTTCACAAATATTATCTCATTTTATTTTCCCAACAATCCTGGTAGGCAGGTGCTATTATTAACCCCATTTTACAGATGAGGAAATTCAGGCAGACAGAGGTTCAGCAACTTGCTCAAAGTCACACAGCTAGAAAGTATCTGAGGCTGGATTAGAACACAGGTTTTCCTGATTCTGGGTCCATCACTTTATCCCACTCCACTGTATCCCCTAGGGATTTAATATAGCTGCCTAGGGGCACTTGTATGAAGTTATTCAAGGCAAAATGAACAGAGCAAGGAAAGCAATTTATACAATGATCACAATAATATAAAGGAAAACAACTTTTAAATACTACCCAACTCTGATCACAAGACAAAAGGCATGTCATCTCACCCCATAGCATAGGAGTGATGAGCTAGGTGTATATAATGAGATATGCAGTTTCAGAAATGATCAATGTATTGAACTGTGTTGCTTGACTATAAGGAAAGAAAGCAAAGGAGCATCCAAGTGTTTTTAAAAATTCTATTTTGTCTGCTCATGTGGCAAAAAAAAAAAACCTCCTGTAAATTGGTTCATCTTGAATAAAAAATACACAGGAGACAGAGACAGAGAGAAAGAGGTGGAGGAGAAACAGAAAGAGACAGAGAGAATTTATTTGTTAAGTGCTTATTTATATGCCAGGTGCAAATACAAGAGAACAAAAAAGTCCCTATTCTCAAGAACCTTACATTCAAATAGGGGAAGACAAAATATAAAGAGGATCTAGAAAGCAGAGGTGGAAAGAGAGGTGCTACCCTTGCAAGGGATAAGCCTAGTGAAGTGGTAAAGCAGTCTATGAGTTAGGCTGGGAATGAAATGAGTATTGTTAGAGCTCCTCAAGATAGGGATAGCCTGGTCAAGGACCCATGAATCAGGAGGGCAGGATAATGATGGATCATCCTCAGGTAGGCAAGGTTCAAGAGGACTTAAAGCAGTCCAGAGAATGAGTTAGATATTGGAGAGGGGAGAGGTTGAGACACGGACACAGACAAATAAGGCCATTTTATTACTACCATATAAAATTTAATACGCACTTCAAACAAACTACATTATAGAAGAGTTCAGAGAGTATCTTTTATAATACATTTGACATATTTATGTATGTTGATGGTTGTTAAATCCCATAATAAAAAAGAAAATTTAAGTAAACAAAAAAGAAAGGTAAGCTGGAGCCAGATTATGAATGGCTTTTAAGGACAAAGTTTTATTCTATGTTAGAAGGAAGAGGGAGCCACCACAACTTTTTGAGAAAAAGACTGACATGGTGAGACCTGCCTGGGCTTTAGGAACACCAATTTGGTAGTTGTTTGGAGGATCAATTTCTAGTATATGAGAGCCACTACTAAAACTCACAGAGGGGGCAGCTAGGTGGCACAGTGGATAGAGCACCAGCCCTGGAGTCAGGAGTACCTGAGTTCAAATCCGGCCTCAGACACTTAACACTTACTAGCTGTGTGACCCTGGGCAAGTCACTTAACCCCAATTGCCTCACTAAAAAAAAAAAAAACCTCACAGGAGATGAAGCACCCTCTCTCTCCCTCTACTATCCTCAGCCATGAAATCCTATATTAGATTTAACTCTTGGAAGTCTTACCTCTTCTCAAGGGACTAGACTTCTTTTTCTCATATTCATTGCATGATCACCCCCTCCCTAGCTTTCCATAAAAAATGGCTAATTATTTTAAGAGTTATGGGCCGGGGCAGCTAGGTGGCGCAGTGGATGGAGCACTGGCCCTGGAGTCGGGAGTACCTGAGTTCAGATCCGGCCTCAGACACTTGACACTTACTGGCTGTGTGACCCTGGGCAAGTCACTTAACCCCAATTGCCTCACTTGAAAAAAAAAAAAGAGTTATGGGCCAAAAAAATCCATATGGGCCCCCAAAAGAGGGAATGTACAGATAGATGGATGTAAGGTACACATATGAATACATTACATATAGATGTATGTAATATACAGATGTAATTTGGGTATAACAGAGGTTATTTCCTCGCAGAAAAGGAAATACTAAACATAAAAGAATTGTAGTATACATTACATAATGATTAGAGCAGAATTTGGGTGCCTAATATTCAAGTCTCCTTGGGACATCCCTTGAACATGCCCCCTTCTCTCCTCTGGAATTGCCACCACTCTAGTGCAGACCCTCATCACCTAAGGCTTGAACAATTGCAACAGCCTGCTGGTGGGGTCTGTCTGCCTCGAGTCTTTCTCTATTCTAATGCATCCTCCAGTTACTAAAGTGATTTCCCTAAAGTGTAAGTCCAATCATATTACCCTGTCATCCACTGAATAAACTTCAGTAGCTCCCTATTGCCCTCAGGATCAAATACCAAATACTCTGGCTTTACCTAGCCCCCTACTATCTTTCCAGGCCTCTTATATTTTACTTCCTGCCATGTACTCTTTGATCCAGTGATGCTGGCATCCTGGCTGTTCCAACAAGACACTCATCTCTTGGTTCTATTTTCTCTGTGTCCCATCAAAGCAACACTCTTCCTTGTCCACTTTTACTACAGACCTTTCTGGCTTCTTTTAAGTCCCAACTAAAATTTCACTTTCTCCAGGAAGACTTCCCCAGTGCCTCTTAATTGGAGTGCCTTCCCTCTGTTAATTATTTCCTATTTATTCTGCATACAGCTTGTTTATATATGTACAGTCTCTCCTTTTAGATTGATTGTAAGCTCCTTGAGGGCAGGGACTTTCTTTTGCCTCTTTTTGTGCCTCCAACATTTAGCATCAGTACCTGGCACGTAGCAGATTATTTAATAAATGGTTACTTGGATTGATTGACTAATGAAACTATGTGCAAAGGACTTTGTGTTGGGAATAGAAACAGAAAACCAAGACAGTCTCTACTCTCAAGGAGGTAATATTCTAATTGGTGGAGACAACATAAATATGATGTTTAAGCTGTGACTCAAATGGAAATGTTCCATGGTCTTTAGGATGTATCTTCTATAATGTTTTCTCCACTGATAAAACCATATCTATTTTAATATTTAGGCATTTGACAGTGTCAGAGACTTTGGCATATAGAACTTTCTTTTCTGGTTCTTCATGCAACTTTTAATAGTCCATAACCCAGCAGTAGCTGCTGAGGAGACAGGAGCATCTGCAGCATCTGCAGGAAGCATTTGCCAGATCACATATCCACAAAAGCTGCTGCTTTGTTCCATGGTTACACAGTGGGTAGGCTGGAAGCACGACTGATAGTCTGGGGGAGGGAAATATTGCTTTTTCCAGAACCCTTGGTTTCAGGGTCCTAAGATTCCTCCATTCATTTCTGTTTTATTTTTAAATTTTTAAATTTTTTTTTGGGGGGGGTGAGGCAATTGGGGTTAAATGACTTGTCCAGGGTCACACAGCCAGTAAGTGTTAAGTGTCTGAGGCTGGTTTTGAACTTAAGTCCTCCTGAATCCAGGGCCGGTGCTCTATCCACTATGCCACCTAGCTGCCCCCCTCCGTTCATTTCTAAGGGAAGGTGGTGATTGAAGTTGTAGTGGTAGTTTGACTCACCTGGTACTTGCTACTTCCTTTCTTTCTCTCAAGGTGTCTTGCTATTCCACTAAGGTTATCTTGCCTACCTTGTATATAGTCATTGACAAGGATTGATTGGCCCCTTCTCTACAAGGTTTGTTTTCCTGGATGATGGCTTTAGAGGCTGGTCTGGTATGCATGGCTTCTAATTAATCATTTCACATTTCACCTTTGTACTGGGCATTGTCTTATCAAAGAGCCAAGCCTGATATTAGTTCCAGTGAACTCTCTCTCTGATGCCAATTCTTTCCTTGTCACAAGCCCAAACCTTCTGCTATTGCTGCTATAACCCTAGTCATTCCAGAAGTTGCTGCTCTTGCCACCACATTCATTGCCTTCCAATCCCTTTTAATGATCACAAGGTATTACTATAAGAAAGCAAATTCAAAAGGGATGGAGAAAGGAGCCAGTGTTCCCTCTACAAGCCCAGCTAGTCCATATTCCATGTGGGTAGTCATGACGCCTACCAGAATTGTGTCGAGGGTAGTAAAGAGTCTTCCTTCTCCACCTCTCACTGAAATTACATCTTATCACTTGGAGGGCTGTATTTAAAAGAGTGTCATATGGAACTGCCTCTTTTATAAGGAATAGCACCTCACACCTTGCTGCTATAGGGAAAGGGAGAGGGAGGTTAGAGTATCAAATCCATGCTTTCCACCTCTGATGTGGGATGGAATTTGGGTCAAATTGATAGTGAGTTGTCCCAAAAGAATTAGAAGACTCAGTGACCCAGTTTCCCAAGTTTTATTGCAATACTGTGAGTGATCACAGGGAGAGAACCAGAAAAGTGGAAAGGTATCTCTTGAATAAGGAAAGAAAAGATAGTTATATTTATAGTATGGATAAATTGATTATCAGTCTCATTATAATAATCTCCACCTTAAGGAAATACAGGGGAGGGCTTAACCTAATTTGGAGTTTCTGGGGTCCTAAACCAATCCCCAGGCAGGTACCTTTTTCCATGAAGCTGTGTTTTTGGGGTTTACATGTCTCAAGGTGAATCTGGGGACAAATTTGGCCTTTTCTGTGCATGTCACTTTTATTAGTTTGAATTTCTATACCCTGTCTTGTGTATCATTGTTATTGTTAAAGTCTCTCTGACCTGCCTCTTTATGTTCTTGTTATGAGTGCTGATTAATGTGGGTAGAGAGAAATTAGGCCCTGACATATTAATAAAGACTCAAATCTTAAGTTATCCATTAACTGGGGTCTGAAACCCTTTTAGAGCTCATATCTAAATTAGAGCTTGGGTCTTAGGTTTTTCTGTTAAATCCCTTTTTTTGCCTCCTACATCTTCTCTATATCACATGTTCTTTCCACACATCTCTAGTCAGTTCCAGTTAATTCACAGGAAGAACCTAGCTTACGATTGCACTGAACAGGATGAAATGATTCTGATTCCTTCATTCACATGCTTGATTTCAACATGACTCCTGATAACTACAAAATTTACTGAGAACTGATTCCTGACCCAGCCCCCCCTACCCAAGCAGGTTGAATTGCTTGGGCCTAACCAATCTTTGTCATTTCCAGACTCTTAATGGACCTATGGACCTCCCTCACTTTCCCCACAAGCAACTTATCCCCTCCCAATGTTTCCCCACCTTACTCCCTGGACTTTATGTTATTATGTAAAAAGGATCCACCTACATTAAGTAGTTTAGAGTTTTTAGATTTAGTAGCTTCTATACTTAACTCAGGCGAAGTTCTATTGTTTCTTTTGTTAAAGGTTCATTTACATTAAGTAGTTGTACATGACTCTGGAGCAATTTTTTGGTTTCTTTCTATTCTGTTACCCCATAAAAATCCTGTCCTCGGTTTCCATCTTTGGGTATTCTAGCTTCCAAGCTTTGCGATACCATGAGCTATAGGTCCTCTGCCCCAGTTAAAGACCTTATTTCTCCTATATTGATTGTTTCTTTAATTTCCAGGTTAACACTCCTAAGGTGGGGCAATAAATTGCCCTACAGTATAGATTTATCTTTTTTCACAGAATAGACCCTTATAGTTGTGTTGGGGATCTGACTCAATGGTGTGAGTTTCTTTATAGATAAGATTACAGATTTATCAATCAATCAGCCAACAAACATTTATCAAGTGCTTGCTCTGTGATAGGCACTGAGGATAAAAACAAAATACATGTAATAATCCTTATTCTCAAGGAACTTACAATACAATTAAATTGATAGCCAGGATATATGTAAGTTGTTGACATGGAAATTAAGGAAACAGTCAATATAAGAGAAAATAAGGTCTTTAATGGGGCAGAGGAACTATATATAGCTTGTGGTATCGCAGAGCAAGATGATAGGAATACCCAAAGATGGGAACTGAGGAAAGGGTTTTTATGGGGTAACAGAACAAAGAGAACTATAGGATTGGTCTTGTGTAAGGTATACAAGCTACTTAACTACTTAATGTAAATGAAGCTTTAAAAAAAGCAACTATAAGACTGCCTTCAAGTTAAATATAGAAGTTACTTAACTCTAAATAGAAACTACTTAATGTAAGGTGGGGAATCTTTGGGAGGGGATAGTTTGTTTGGGAGAGATCCATAAGTCAATAAGTTCCATAAGTCCGGAATTGGGGGCGGCTAGGTGGCACAGTGGATAAAGCACAGGCCCTGGATTCAGGAGTTCCTGAGTTCAAATCTGGCCTCAGACACTTGACACTTACTAGCTGTGTGACCTTGGGCAAGTCACTTAACCCCCACTGCCCTGCAAACAAAAAACAAAACAAAACAAAACAAAAAGAGTCTGGAATTGACAAAGATTGGTTAGCCCCAGGCAATTCATTGGCCTGGGAAGGAGATCAGTCCTCTGTAAATTTGTGGTTATCAAAGTATATATAGAATAAATCTGAAAAGAATAAATACACCCCCCCCAAATACAAAGTTGTTAAATACAAAGAAATTTGAGAAGGAGTTCACTAATAGTTGAGAAGATCAGGAAAGTCTTCACATATAGGGTAGGGTTTGAGAAGTCTGGAAGAGAGGGACACTAGGAGGCAGATGTGAGGAGGTCATGTATTCCAGCGTCGCACAGGGAAGACAGAGCAAAGACAGAGATACAGGAGATGGAAAGTTGCATGCAAAGAGCAGAGAGAAAGACAGTTTGGCAAGAGCAAAGAATGTGGGAAGGAGATCAATATCCAAGGATGCTGGAAAGTTAGGTTGGGGGAAGGTTGTGAAGGACTTTAGAAGCTCCAAGGAGTTATTATTTGATTCTAGAGGCAATGGGAGGCCACCAAAGTTTATTGGGTAAGTTGACATGGTCAGATGTATATTTTGACATTAGAGTGGAAGAAGAACCAAAAGAGGAAGACATGAGGAAGACCAATTAGGAGTCCCTTGCAATTATCTAAGTGAGAGGTGATGAGGGACTTAGGTGGAAATTATGAGAAGGAATGAGATGTAAGAGATGTGGCTTAGGTAGAATGTAAGATTTGGCAAGTGATTGGACATGTAAGGTAAGGGAGCTTGAGATGTAAAGAATCATTATTCTATTCCAAGGTAACACCCTGGGAGACTGTGAGAATGTTGGTGCCTTCTCACTGAAATAAGGAAGTTGGAAGAGGAGTGAGTATGGAGCAAAGATAATGGTTTCAGTTTTGCACGTGTTGGCATGTATTATAAGAAAATGGGGGGGGGCTTGAAGCTCAGGGAGAAACTACACAGAGAGAATTAAATTTATAGGGGTTGATGGGCAAAGCAAGGGAGAGAGAGAAATAGAGACAGAGAAACAGAGATGTGGAAAGACAGAGAGAGAGACAGAGACACAGAGAGGGAGAATAGAGGGCCTAGGACAGAGCCTCAGGGAACACTCACAGTAAATATTATAGGTTTTGTGGGCCAAGAGACCAGTGGTTACTTTGGGGAAAAGTTTCAGTCAGATAATGTTGGAATCCAGACTGCAAAGGGTTGAGGACTGAGTAGGAGAGCAGCTAGCATGGGCAGTTTTTTCTCAGAATTTGGTTAACAGAAGAAAGGGGCAGCTAGGTGGTGCAGTGGTTAAAGCACTGGCCCTGGATTCAGGAGGACCTCAGTTCAAAGCCAGCCTCAGACACTTGACACTTACTAGCTGTGTTACTCTGGGAAAGTCACTTAACCCTAATTGCCCGTAAAAAAAAAAGAAGGGTAGGAGAGACACAGGGCGATAAGTCAGAGGTAATTGTTTGGAGCGAAGGACTATTTTGTTTAGATAAAGTCCAAGTACCAGAAGAAAACGTGGGGAAGGTCTGAGGGTAAAGGGAAAGACATTACTTTGGGTTCAAAAATATAGTTATTCAAGAAGCGATTATCTCCCTTTCCTTTGCTTGACAGAGGGAAGGAACAGTTTCCATGACTACTACAAACCAAGTTGGGGAAAATGTCTAATTTCTTTCTAAGCTAAGACCAAAAGCAGAACATTGACCCAGGGCTGGGAAGTTTCTGGCTCTCTCCCTAGAGGAGTTCAGGCCCTCCCCTTCGCCAAACTATTCTTCTTCCACCAGCACCCAAAACCGTGGCAAGGTCCAACGAGAACAGAACTTATTAGAGTAGCCCCTCCTCTCCGTCACTTGATTGGATCGCTCCACCCCGCTCCTCACGATTCCTGCGGAGACTGAGCGGTGGGGGCAGGGAACAGGAGGACAGGATCGGAGCACGAAACCGGGCGACTCTGTGCTTGCGTCTTCAGTGGGGCAGCTCGGGCAGTGGCGGAGACAACGCAACGGCGTCATGTTGGGCATGATAAAGAACTCCTTGTTTGGGAGCGTGGAGACCTGGCCCTGGCAGGTCCTGAGCAAGGGGGGGAAGGTAGGAGGCCAGGGCTGCTAAGGAAAGGGGAAGAGAGCTTCCACTTCCCTCCAATCAGAAGCTAGAGGTTGAACAAGAAAGCAGAAAATGATTTCCAAATATTGGGCAGGCATCTGTTTCTGTCCGTGGCTGGAGGGTGCCGGAGGGAGGGTCCCGGAAAGAGGGAGAGGGTAGACCAAGCATTGTCTTAAAAGTTTCTGGTCGTATTTCGGTCTGTGCCCGAATATCCTCCATTTGGATTCTGAATTAAATTGCATCCAGGGAAAAGGGCACAGCCTTTACTGGGAAGACATTAATTTATATGTAATTTTAAATTTAAATGGAGAGGATCAATTTGGTAAGTTACAGCACTTCGATTAATGCAACCTCGTGACATTTGTATTCTCTTGCTGTGCAACCCGTAGGGATGGACTTAGGGTGGGGGCAAAGGGCAATTTTATTATAATTCAACGAACTTTTATTAGGGACCTCCTGTTTATTGGATGTTGAAATAGGACCTGGATATGCAAAGAGGTAAAAGTTATGCACTCCTTACCCGAAAGGGGCTTACCACCTCCTAAGGAAGATACACTCATTCAAGCAATAGCTAGTATTACCTAGTGCTTTAAAGATTGCATCCCGTTTGACATTCAAAAATACTCTGAGAGCTAAGAATTATCAACTCCATTTTAGAGAAGAGGAAACTGAGCCAGGCAAAGGTTAAGCGACTAGGTATTATTAACTCTATGTTACGAAAGAGCAAACGAAGATAGAGAAAACAAGTGACTTTTCCAGGATCACACAGCCAACTAAGTGCCTGAGGCAAGATTTAACTCAGGTCTGTCCTGACTCTTGGTTAAGTGACTTATCCACTGAGCCACGGGAATGCCTCTTAAAAAAAAAAAAAAGTAAAATCCAAGGTAGAAGGTGATAGAAAAGAGGACAGGAAGTACCTTAGGACTGTTTGAAGAAGAGCTAGAGGAATTGGGGGAACTTCATGGAGGAACTGGATCAGAAAGAAAAGAAGGATTTTTAGCTTATTTGCATTTAGATTGTGCTAAAAATGTTTGTTGACTGACTGAATGACCAGCGGGGAGTTCTGGAATGAGCCGGTTCAGTCATTGTGTGAACAAGTGTAGAAAAATCAGGATGGGACTGGAGCAACTGCAGAAATGAAAACAGAAGGCATAAAGGAGAATAATGGCCCAGCCTAGAGCAGTGCTTGGAACAGATTGTGGTGGGCCTCCTTAAAGTCTGCCAGTGAGTCAATACACATTCATCTAGCACCAGGTGTGCTTAGGTCAGAGGGTACAAGGAAAAGCTAAACACAAGCCTTGTTCTCCAGGAGCTCATAGCCTGAGGGATGAGGCAACATTCAAACAACCATGTACAAACAAGATAAACAATGATAAAAATGATAGCTGATATAGAAATATACATATATAGTATTTAGATATGTACACACACATATATAGTATTAGAGAGTATTTTACATTTACTGTGTATAAGGCACTGTGCTAATCTCTTTACAATAATTGTCTCTTTTGAGCTTCACAACAAGCCCTGAGAATTAGGTGAGGAAACTGAGACAAAAAGAGATTGCCCAGGGTCACACAACTAGTAAATGTCTGGGATTAGATTTGAACTCAGGTCTTCCTAACTCCAGCCTGGTACTCTCTCCACAGAAGGAAAGAAGTAAGAGGGTAATAAGCTTGTGATTATATAACTAGCCTTTTATTAGTAATGCTCAGAGTCAGACAGGGTTCTTTTGCATGCAAGCTGTATTATAATAGTATTCATGGGTCATTTTTTTTATTAATAGTGAACACAAATGTGGCTCCACTGTCACACAGCTAAGTACCAGTGATGTAGTATCTATCACCAGAGATATGATTAGTAATAAGCATTACTTAGCTGACCATCTAACCCCTATCTCTTTACTCTTCTATCTGGATCAGTATTTTATTTTCTCTTGCTTCTTCCTCCTCCTCTTCCTCTTCCTTCTTCTTCCCCCTTTTGGCAACTGAGCATATGGAAGGCCTTAGAGCTAGTTACAATAACTTTTCTATCTCTCTCCAGTTCCAAAAATTTCAGCAGAGTCGGAAGCAACTGTTTTGGGGTGAAGTGGAGATTTTTCCCCCCTCATGAAGATTTGCATTCTGTGTTGTCTCTTGTAGATATTTCTGAGCTCTGGACACTATTTAGAGTAATACAGGAACCACACATGGGTAAGCTTGTGATTTTCTGCCTAAATCATATATCACATCATAGAAAAGTGGTAGTTATTTATAGTGGCTAAGGGCACTAGACAGTGTCAACAGACAGAGGTTTGAGTCCCAACTCCTAGGAGAATGACTGGGCCAGTCCCAGAGCTGCAGTTACCTTCCTCTATGAAAAGGGATTTTTAAAAAGAGCAGTACTTGCCTTAAAAAGTAGTTGTGAGGGGGGCGGCTAGATAGCACAGTGGCTAAAGCACTGGCCCTGGATTCAGGAGTACCTGAGTTCAAATCCGGCCTCAGACACTTGACACTTACTAGCTGTGTGACCCTGGGCAAGTCACTTAACCCCCATTGCCCCACAAAACAAAACAAAACAAAAAAAGTAGTTGTGAGGAAAGTTTTGTAAACTGGAAGAGCTACTACCTTGGAAAGGAGCTAGGCAAGAGACCAACAGGCCTTTTGCTCGTCCCTATAGGCATATCCCTGTTTCTTTCCCAATGTGTCATTAACTTAGTCCTCCCTTCTCTGCCCCTGTCTCAGAGCCAGATGTTAAGGACTGATTCTGGGCATAAGTGAAAGAGCTTATGTTGCTGTTGGCGTTATCACTAGACACCTGTTTCACCCTAAGCAATTCAGGGACTATTCCCAGTGTCCCATGTTGGCCTTGAGTAGCTGGATAGGCAGTGTGGTACAGTGTCAAGAACACTGTATCCAAGGTCAGAAGAGTCGAGTCTTGGCATTTCTCCTTCCTAGCAATGTACTAGCTAGTACTTAGTAGTTCACTGCAGTTACTAGCAATGACTTTAGAAGCACAGGATATTTACAGGGAATTTACTTGGCCAAGAATCCCCGTTACAATATTCCTGACAATTTATCTAACCTCTGAATAAAGACCTACTGTGAGGGAGAACCCTCTGCCTCCTGAGGCAACTCATTCTACTTTTAGATAGCTATAATTGTTAGGAAGTTTTGTCATATAGAAATCTGTCTCTGAAATATTACTCTTAGTTTTCCCATCTGGAGCAAGGCAGGAAAAAAAAAAATCTCATTCCACTTTCTTGTGACAGCTTTCCAGATACTTGAAGAATGATATCACCCACACAGGCATATACCACCCAAAAAACAAATCACTTCTCTAGGCTAAATATAAACTTCTTTAGGCAGCTACGTGGTACAGTGACTATAGTACTGGACCTAGAATCAAGAGGACATGAGTTCAAATTGAATCCCAGACACTACTATATGAACTTGGTCAAGTCACTTAACCTCTGTCTGCCTCAGTTTCCTCAATTGTAATATGAGGGCATTGGAGCAGATGGCTTCTTAGATCCTTTCTAGCTGTGGCTTTAGGATACCTACTATGATTAGTTAAAAACTAGAAAGGATATATTGTGAAGGTCCTGAGCTAATACGGTTCTCTCTAGAATAGGTCATATCAAAATAAACTCATTTCCATTTTTAAAAACTAGGTTAGATCAGGAGAATACTACAGATATTCTTAACCTAGATTTTAGAAAAGCAATTGATAAAGTCTTTTTTGTTTTTGGTAGATAAGATGGAAAGATCTGGACTAGGCAATGATTCAGTTAAATGGATTTGGAACTAGCTGGTTGGCCAGAGTAATTCATGATTCAATGTCAATTTGGAAGGAGGTCCCTAGGAGAATGTACCAGGGATCTGTGCTTGGCCTTGTGCTTTTTAATATTTTTTATCAATGGCTTTGCATAAAGGCACAGGTGGCACGTTAATCAAATTTGCAAATTTCACAAAATTGGCAGGGACATCTAACACGTTGGATGACAGAATCATGATCCCAAAAGCTCAACAGATTTTCAGGGTCTTATTTGATATAAGATGTCAAGATATGTCTTCTTCTTGTTCAGTTATTATTCAGTTGTGTCCAGCTCTTCTTGACTCCATTTGGCATTTTATTTTCTTTTTGACACTCTTATTTAGAGTTTTATTTTCCATTTGGCACTTTCTTAGCAAAGATTAAAGATTTTTTTAAGTGTTTTGCTTCTGACTGCCCCCTCCCCCAATCTGCACTCCCTTCTATCCCCACCACCCCTTTATCCCCTTCCCCTTCTACTTTCCTGTAGGGTAAGATAGATTACTATACCCAATTGAGTGTATGTGTTATTCAAGAAAGATTTTTAGTGGATAAAGCACTGGCCCTGGATTCAGGAAGACCTGAGTTCAAATGTGACCTCAGACACTTGACACTTACTAGCTGTGTGACCCTGGGCAAGTCAGTTAACCCTCATTGCACCACCACCCCCCCAAAAAAAGAAAATGATTTTTTAAAATGGCTTGCTGTTTCCTTCTCCAGCTCATTTTATGGATGAGGAAATTGAGGCAGAGTTAAGAGACTTGCTCAAGGTGTGGTAAAATAATGGAACTCTCCCCATATTCAATTTGGCCCCTACAAAAGTCACACAGCTAGTAAGTGTCTGAGGCCAGATTTGAAGTTGGGTTTTCTTGATTCCAGTCCCAGAATTCTATCCACCATGCCACCTAACTGCCCATACAAATATGAGCTATTATAATTATTAGTATAAGATCTGAGATATGGAAGAAACCTTGGAGCTCATCCTACCACCCAAAACAGAAAGTCATTTTACCTTCCTGTTTCTCAGTTTACTCATCTATAAAATAAGACAGTTGATTTTGCAGCTGGCCCCTCCCTACCTTTTCAGTCTTCAGACATGTTCCCTTTCCATATGATCTATGACAGTGACCTGGCCTGTTCTTCCTCACACAATATATTTCATCTCCTGACTACATGGATTGTTCACTGGCTATCCCCAGTGCTTGGAATTCTCTCCCTCCTCACCTCTGTCCCCTGGTCTCCTTCAGCTAAAATCTGACCTTCTACAAGGCATTTTTCTTAGTTCTCCATAACATTAGTGCTTCTCCTTTGAGATTATTGTCAATTTATCAAATATATGTGTATATAGAATATACTTGTGTATGTATATATGTGTGTGTATTTATATACATGTATATATGTGTGTGTATATATACACCCCTTTAGATTATGATCTCCTTGTAATCTCTCCCTTTAGATTGTGAGCTCCTTGAGAGTAGGGCCTGTTGGTTTTTTTTAATCTTTGTATGCCCAGTGCTTAGCACAGTGTACTTAATAAATGATCGTTGATTTGAGTTAATTTGACTTGCATAGGCTGTCCTCCATGCCTGGAATGTGTTCTCTTCTTGATTCTTTCTTTCTTTCTTTTTGTGGGGCAGTGAGGGTTAAGTGACTTGCCCAGGATCACACAGCTAGTAAGTGTCAAGTGTCTGAGGTCGGATTTGAACTCAGGTACTCCTGACTCCAGGGCTGGTGCTCTATCCACTGCGCCATCTAGCTGCCCCTGCCCCTCTCTTCTTGATTCTTAAAATATCTAGTTTCCTATAGTAAGCTTGAATAACACCATGAAGTCTGTCCTGATTTCCCCCAGATGCTTTATCCTTCCCACCTAAAAAAAAGTTACCTTTCATTTCTTTTATATATATGTGTGTGTGTGTGTGTGTGTGTGTGTGTGTGTGTGTGTGTGTGTGTGTTTCTTTTCACACAGCCCAATAGAATGTAAGCTCCTTGAGGACATGAGCTGTTTTCATTTCTGTCTTTGTATCTAGCACACTGCCTGATACATATTAGACAATAAATGTTTGTTGGTGAAGCAATTAAATAATTACTAAGTTTTTTTTTTAATTACTAAGTTCTTTACCAGCTCTATGATTCTATTTAGCATTTCTTGAATACATCTAATGAAAGGTAGAGAAGGAACTTCTTTTTTAATTTAATATTTTATTTAAATTTACAAGGCTAAATGATTAGTTAGAGAATAAGAGGATCAGTGACAGAAGAACTTGTTAAGATCAGACTTATCTATCTTTCTTTAGTGACAGAGGCACCAAGTTTAGGTAGGAGGGTTTCTTTGACCTTTGTCATATCAGTCTCAAACAGCTATAATAGATCTCTGTCATCCGCTTTATTAAGTATCTTCAATCTGCCAAGAACCATGTTAAACACTAGGAATACAAAGACAGAAACAAAACATCCCCTGCCCTCAAGAGCTTACACTCTAATAGGAGAGACAACATGTACATAAGTAGGTTTAAAGGAGACATGCAAATCAAGAACAACTTTGAGAAGACACTGGTGAGGAGGGGGAAGGAAGGAAGGGAAAAGGAGTCTGGGAAAAGCCTCCTATAGTAGGTAACACTTTTTTTTTTGCAGGGCAATTGAGGTTAAGTGACTTGCCCAGGGTCACACAGCTAGTAAGTGTTAAGTTTCTGAGTTCAGATTTGAACTCAGGTCCTCCTGACTCCAGGGCCGGTGCTCTATCCACTGCGCCACCTCGCTTCCCCCAGTAGGTAACACTTAAGCTGAGTCTTGAAGAAAATTAGAAATTACAGGAAATGGAGGTCTGGTAGGAGAGCATAGGGGATAGTTAATTCAAGGTATAGAGATGAGAGATGGAAAATGGAGCACTGTGTATAAGGAATTGTACTGAATTGTAGAGAGTGTAGAGAAAGGAGTAATGTCTAAATAGACTGGAAAGGTAGGAAAGAGCCTTCACCAAATAAAGAAGTTTATATTTGATCATGGAGGGAATTATAGGAATTTATTGGGGGGAGGGAGGGAGAAGGAGGTTGACATGGTAACACCTGAGCTTTTGGAAAATAACTTTGGTTGTTGTGTGGATGATAGATTGGAGCTGGGAAATATTTTCAGAATGTTGTTCTAGGATGGGAGCCTGTACTAGATGGGTAGCTATGTGAAAGGAAAGAAGAGAATGTATCTGAAAAGTGTTATGGAGATAGAAATGAATGGATTTGACAACTGGGAGTATATATATGAAGTGAATGAGAGTGAGAGAATAAGAGTAACACTGAGGCTGTGAGCCTGGGGCCTGGAGAATGATAATGCTCTCAACAGTTATAAGGAAGTTCACAAGAGTGGCCAATTTGGGAGAGTGGAGGGCAGGAAGGTAAGAAGTTCTCCTTTGGACTTATGAGTTTGAGTTGCATTTCAGGACATCCGTTTAGAAATGTCTAAATTTTTGGTGTTTTTTTTTTTTTGCAGGGCAACGAGGATTAAATGACTTGCACAGAGTCACACAGCTAGTGTCAAGTGTCTGAGGCCAGATTTGAACTCAGGTCCTCCTGAATTCAGGGCCGGTGCTTTAAACACTGTGCCACCTAGCTGCCTCTTAATGTCTAAATTTTTGATAGGCAGTTTGTGGTATAGGACAGGAGCTCAGAGAAACAAGAACTAAACATAGAGATTTGTGAGTCATCTGAATAGATGTGATAATTAAAACTGAGGAAACTGATGAGATCACCAGCTGAGAGAGTATAGAAAGAGAAGAGGACAGAGCCTTGAGGAATGTCCCACAGTAATTACATGTTATGTGGATGATGATCCAGTAAAGGAGAATGAGGAGTGATCAGATAGTTTAGAAGAAAACCAAGAGAGAGTGAAAGCAGTGTCATAAAACCCTGAGAGAGAGAATGAGGGTGATCAACAGGGTCAAATGTTAGAAAGAGGTCAAGAAAGATGGGGATTTAGAAAAGAGATTAGATTTAGCAATTAAGAAATCATTAATGACTTTGGGGAGAGCAGTTTAAACATGAGGATTTAGAAAAAAGATTAGATTTAGCAATCTAGAGAACATTAATGACTTTGGAGAGACCAGTTTCAGCTGAGGTTAGAAGCCAGATTTCAGAGGGTTAAGGAGAAAGTGGGAGAAAGTGGAGGCATGAATTTCAATGGCTTTCTGAAAGGAGTTTCACTTAGAAAGAGAGGAGAGGCACAAAATAAGAGGAAGTGAAGATGGTAAGATCTAGTGAGGGTTTGGGGTTTTGGGGTTTTTTTATGTGTAGGAAAGATTTGTTCTTGTTTATAGGCAATAGGAAAGGAGCAATTAGGGACAGATTGAAATTAGAAAGAGGGGGAGAATATAATCAGTGGTGGTTTTCTGGAGAGGATGGAGGAAAGATAGGATCAAAGGTACATGTAAACATAGCTCTGGTGAGAAATAGATCCACCTCTTCTATAGAGAATGGAATAAAGAAGGATATAGTGAGAGGTGAAGTCAATGGGTTGTGAGATGAGGAGGGAAAAAGGAGTTAGTGGTAAATGACTGATTTTCTTCATAAATTATGAGGGGAGAGTAGAGGGATTGGATGCTTATAAGAGAAGATCTGGAACAAATGCTGTTGGCAATGGCATGGTGAGGATGAAGAATAGACTTAGGAGGAGTAAATCATAAGAAGGAATATAGACTATTATAATATAGATAATCATTAGATAAAGGAAGCTCAGAGTTCTTGACCACAGAAATGGATTACTTATGGGTAAGACCATCCCTATATTTAGCTGAGGTAGAATGGAGAAATAAGTCGTGGGAGATGAATAGATTGAGAAAGTGGGAGGAATATCAAGATGTGTTGATTTCAGGACAGGAAGTAAGGGAGAGAGAAAAACTGTGAGCCAGACATTGAGCTCAGTGACAAAGGAGAAAGCCTGTGCTGGTGGTCAGTAGATAACAACCACAAGGATCTGGATTGGTTGACAAATTTAGATAGATTGAATCTCAAAAGAGGAGAGGTCACCAAGTAATGGCAGTAGAAGGAGATTTTAGGAGTGGCAATGGCAATCAAGGAGTATTCGAATTTTCCTGTCAATTTGTGGAGGATGGGGAGATATTAGAAAAGGTACAACCAATACTGGAAATGATGGCCAGAAATGCAGTGACACTCTTTAACTCATTCCTTGATGGGGGGAATCATCAAATGCATCATCTATTAACTGATTTAATCCTTCTTGGCCTTATTTCAGATTTTTACCTACCACCACTATCTTGGCAAAATGAGTTCCATTGGTGTTATATTTACTTTGTAATATGATTTGTCTGTAAATGTGTCGGAGATCTGCCTCTTTTGTACTAAAAACAGAGTTCTCCCTAGAGACTTGGCTCTCTTTGCTGGGTCCACATTTGTCCATACTCTTCTTCTGTTATTGTTATTTGTCCTTCATTCTCTCTCTCTCTCTCTCTCTCTCTCTCTCTCTCTCTCTCTCTCTCTCTCAGGCAATGAGGGGTCACACAGCTAGTAAGTGTCAAGTGTCTGAGGCCATATTTGAACTCAGGTCCTCCTGAATCCAGGACTGATGCTTTATCCACTGAGCCACCTAGCTACCCCTGATCTTGTAGTTCTAAGAGTCAGACACAATTATTAGTGATGACCAGCATGAATGAGAAGCAAAGCACCACCATTGAGAATTGAGTGCTTTCCTATACAGACTGAAAACCATGCATTCTTGTCATTTTCCGGGTGGAATTTCCATGAGACAAAAAAAACCATTTTTTAAGTATTACATCTGCATGCCAAGACAGATTCTGATTTTTTTGTTTGTTTGTTTCCTGAGTCATATTCAGATGCCTGTTGTTGTTCAGTTGTCTTTCAGTCATGTCTGACTCTTCATGACCCCATTTGGCATTTTCTTGGCAAAGATACTGAAGTGGTTTGCCATTTTCTTCTCCAGCTCATTTTACAGATGAGGAAACTGGGGCAAATGGGTTTAGTGACTTGTCCAGGATCACACAGCTAGTAAGTGTCTGAAGGCCAAATTTGAACTTAGGAAGATGAGTCTTCCTGACTCCAGGCCCTGTACTCTATCAACTGCATCACCTAGCTGCCCCAAAATGGACATATTGTATTGGCTGGGATTGTGTGTACAGTCTCAAAAACAGTCCCTTATAGCAGTCCATGAAAACATTTGTAAAGCCCCAACTGCCTTCTCCAGCAAGTCTTCAGAGGCATCAGATTCCCCAGGATTTCATAGCTAGCACTTCGACATGTCTGGCCACATAGCTAGATCTAGTAGAGAAAGCTCAGTCTGGAGTTTCTCTAGGTGAAGGATTATCTCTGAAGAAACTAGCATGGTTCTTTTTTTGAGTGTTTTTTATAAATAACATCTTGGACTGGTTCTGGAGTATTTAAAGAAATGTAAGATTTTATTTCATAGGTTTAAGAATTAGAAAGGACTTAGAGATCATTTAGTATGGCTAGATGATGCAGGTGGGTGGTACAATGGACCTAGCACTGGACCTAGAATCAGGAAGACCTGAGTTAACTTGAGCTATTTGCCTCAATTTCCTTAACCATAAAATAAGGATAATAACAGCATCTATCTCCCAGGATTGTTGTGAGGCCCAAATGAGATAGTATTTTTAAAGTGCTTAGCATAGGGCCTAAACATATAATAGGCACTATAGAAATGCTAGATATCACCACCACCATCTTCATCATCCTTGTGGTAGTTAATTGCCCACCTCCAGGATATTTTCTTTCTTTCTCAGGAAATTCAGCATCTAGTTCATAGGTGCTATAGGAATGCTATTATTGCTATTGTTGTTATGATTATACATTCTATTATGATGATGAACATTATCATTATTACCACAACTTCCTTCTCTTTAAAGATTAGAAAACCGAGATCCAGAGAGTTTAAGTGATTTCCCTCAAGTAAACACAGATAATAAGTAAAAGAGTTGTGATTCAAACCCAGATCTGCTGGCTCTAACTACATTCCACTCTCTCTACACCATAGAAATTTCTTAAAGGAGTGAAAGTTACTGTTAAAAAGTAATTGTTGGGGCAGCTAGATAGCGCAGTGGATAGAGCACCGGCCCTGGAGTCAGGAGTACCTGAGTTCAAATTTGGCCTCAGACACTTAACACTTACTAGCTGTGTAACCCTGGGCAAGTCACTTAACCCCAATTGCCTCACTAAAAACAAAAACAAAAGTAATTGTTGCAGCTTAGACACGTGCAAAGTTAAATAGCAATACAAGGCAATAATATGAGGAATGTTACAAAGGAGTATATGACTGCAACATTTGTAGTTTGAACAACAGATATGAGTTCAAAAAAAGGGAAAGGTGGCTGTGGTTTGGAAAGCTACACAGAGGAAGCAAAATGTGCTAGAAGCTGAAGAATGGTAGCATTTGGTAGGTGGAGTACGATGGGGAGGGTATCCCAGCCCCAGTGAATGGCATGATCAAAGATAAGTGATAAGAATCAGACTTGTGATTTAATTTGGGGAGAGTTAATTGGGTGGCTTGCCATAATATTGGGGTTCAGAAAATAATGAGGGGGGCAGCTAGGTGGCACAGTGGATAGAGTGGCAGCCCTGGATTCAGGAGAACCTGAGTTCAAATCTGGCCTCAGACCCTTGACACTTACTAGCTGTGTGACCCTGGGCAAGTCACATAACCCCAATTGCCTCATCAAAAAAAAAAAGTCACAAGAAAATAATGAGGGACCTCTAGGTCCAAAGTTTCTTCCCCTTTGAACTGCCTTTTTTAGTTATTTCTCCTAGGCCAATAAGAACGGGGATCAACAGCCTCTTTTCCACAAATGAATCAGGCTTTATTAATGGGAATACAATACACAGCCAAGGTGAAATTAATAAAGTCAAGGACAAGGGAATAGAGAAAAAGAAAAATGGATAATTTCCCTGACTCTAACAAATGCTGTCTCAAAACCCAAACTCACTTTCAGCTCAGCTAATTTATTTATTTTATTTTTTTGCAGGGCAATGAGGGTTAAGTGACTTGCCCAGGGTCACACAGCTAGTAAGTGTCAAGTGTCTGAGGCTGGATTTGAACTCAGGTCCTCCTAATTCCAGGTCCAGTGCTTTATCCACTGTGCCACCTAGCTGCCCCCCAGCTCAGCTAATTCAAAGAGCTGGATTTTATTAACTTACCACCAGGCATCTGTAATTTCTATGGCAGCAAGTCTCCAGTCTACTCCAAAAGCTTCTCCAAGGCCAGAGAGAAAGCTACTTCCTGTTGGGGTCCCATTTTCTTTTTTCTCCCTCCCACAAAAGTTGTGTGGCTGAGACCAGTCCTCTGTTGATGACACAGTCCGCAGCCTCTGAGGACACTCCTTCTCAGGGTTGGCCAAGTTAGACTAGGTTTAACAGGGTGGGCCAGGAAGGCTCAAGATCTAATCATCTTAAGTGGGACCAATTCAAACACTACTAAATCAATCAAGTCGACCCCTAGGCGTCTGCCAAATTCCATTATTTTACCACATCTATGAGGAAACTCATTCTATGGTGCAGGTTGACAACTTCTCTAAAACATAGCATTAGAGTAGCAGCTCTCAAAGTATAATCCAGAACCCACAATGGGTCCCTAAGACCCTTCCAAGGGGTCCATGAGATCAAAACTATTTTTAGAACAATATGAACTTGTTTTAATGTGTAACACAATAAATGTCAATAGACATAACCCACATAAACAAAATTTCTTGGGGGAAGGTATCTCAATAATTTTTTTTTTTTTTTTTAGTGAGGCAATTGGGGTTAAGTGACTTGCCCAGGGTCACACAGCTAGTAAGTGTTAAATGTCTGAGGCCGGATTTGAACTCAGGTAGTCCTGACTCCAGGGCCGGTGCTCTATCCACTGTGCCATCTAGCTGCCCCTCAATAATTTTTAAGAATACAAATGGATCATGAGGTCAAAAAGTTTGAGAACCACCACTCTGTTAGAAAATTGTCTAGGAGATAGCAAACTTTTTTTGGGGGGGGGGCAGGGCAATGAGGGTAAAGTGACTTGCCCAGGGTCACACAGCTAGTGTCAACTGTCTGAGGTCAAATTTGAACTCAGGTCCTCCTGAATCCAGGGCCAGTGTTTTATCCACTGCACCACCTAGCTGCCCCAAAACTTTTTTTTTTAAAGGATCAGATAGTAAATATTTTAGGTTTTGTGGGCCAAGAGACAAAATCAAAGATATTATGTAGGTACTTATATAATAAGAGAAAAAACAATTACACAAAATTTTTTATTGATGAAACTCAAGATGATGAGTACTCCTTTTTTTGTTAAAATAGGTCTAATAATAAAAAACCGAATTCTTTTTAGAGTAATAAAAGTTTGTTTAATTGGGGTTCAAAGTTAACATTATTATAAAAATTGATAGTAAATGTTCACCCATTAAGCCTGATCTACAAATTCATTTTTGAAAATGTTTTTTCCTAATATCAGTCCACCTGCATATAGTTTTAATTTTTCATTCATTGCTCAAAAGGCACTTATAGAATTCTATTAGATTCTTCTCTTAGCATATCACTATGTTACAGAATAATTTCTTTTTTTTTTTTTGGTGAGGCAATTGGGGTTAAGTGACTTGCCCAGGGTCACACAGCGAGTAAGTATTAAGTGTCTGAATTCGGATTTGAACTCAGGTCCTCCTGACTCCAGGGCCCGTGCTTTATCCATTGCGCCACCTAGCTGCCCCTACAGAATAATTTCTAATTGAAGGTTAGGTAGAAATTCCTCAAATGTACAAGTTAAATAGATTTTAAGATATGGAAATTTTTCTACATGCATCAAGATACAAATAGTGCTGTTGGAACTGTAGGTTGGGTTTGGAAAATCTATCCTTTGGAAATATGTGTGGGAATGAAGATCCTTCTTCTTGCTTTAACTTTTCACAGCACAAGAAGCGTATACAGCAGCTTGACATTACCTGATTTAAACAACATTAGTTATTAAATTGATCTTACCATTACATAAACCCATATCTAAACACTGTTTTGCTTTATACTTTTTGGTTAAATTCATTAAGAAACATTGTCAAGTTTGAATTTCCCAAAACATTCAGTGTTTGGTAATAGTGGTTGCTTCTCATTCAGTAAAATTTATATCTCAGCCTTGGGCTCAGAAAATCATAATAAAACTGTTTTTCCTTCCTTTCTTATTTTAGCTCAATGGGTATGTAGTAGTAATATAAATAAATTTTAAAATGTTACAGTACAGTAATACAGTAGAGTGATGGCACTTAGAATGTGGTTGAGTTATAACTGCATCATATAATTTGTTATGTACCAAGCATGAGAATGTAATGTGTGGTCTCTTTCACAGTATTCAATTCTGCCTTTGTAGCACACAGCCACAGATAATACATATATGGATTAGCATGGCTATGTTCCAATAAAACTTTATTGAAAAATGGGAAAAACCTATTTAGACATTTAAAATGTAAAAATCATTTTTAGCTTATAGGCCATACAAAAACCAAGCAGGTGCCAGATTTGGCTAGCAAGCCACTGTGTAGACCCCTAGCTTAGGGCACCCAAGAAGTTACATGACTTTCTCAGAGTCACATAGCCAGTCTGTATCAGAGACAGGACTTGAACACTGGTCATCCTGGTTCCAAGGCCACCAATGCTCTATCCACTAGGCCATACTCTTTCTGTGATGATCAAAAGTATATCAATTGCTGGGGCAGCTAGGTGGCACAGTGGATAGAGTGCCAGCCCTGGATTCAGGAGGTCCTAAAATCCGGCCTCAGACACTTGATACTCATTAGCTGTGTGACCCTAGGCAAGTCACTTAACCCCAATTGCCTCACCAAAAAAAAAAAAAAGAATATAAAAGTATATCAGTTACTCTTAAATCAGATGGCCTTCTGCTAAAAATGGAGAAGAGTTTGAATTTATAGATTACTTGTTATTCCCATTGTAAGGCCTCAGAGGCATTTGCCAGCAATTGATAACTCTTCAGTTATCCCCATGGGGCTTCTCACTGAAGTTTTTCTCATTCTATCTGTCACTGCCCTAAACAGGTTTGTGTCTCATATAACTGGAACCTTATTTTGTCCAGCTAGATCACAGTTTGAGGCTTACTATTACTTATGAAGTGCTTTGTCTCCCTAGGAAGAGCTTACCTATGAAGAAAGGGCCTGTGAAGGTGGCAAGTTTGCTACTGTGGAAGTGATAGATAAGCCTTTTGATGAAGCCTTAAAGGAAGCAATGCCAAAAGTTTTGAAGTATGTTGGAGGCTCTAATGACAAAGGTAAGTGGCACATTTTAAGTCCCAGATTTCCTGTGCTTTCTTCTGCCCATGAGAGTTTGTCAAGACACATAGTTATTTCATTTCAGCAGCAGCAATTGCTATTGAGTAGCTACTAAGGAACCTGGTGCTGGTGGCCCATTGAAGCAACTAAAGGAACTGCTTCATTGGGAAGATCGTTGGAGGGGGTATAGAGCTGACTTCAGTTTGATTCAACAAGTTATTGTGAAGTAGCTATGATTTGCAGAACACCTACTGTGCACACTAGAGAAGATATAGTTTAACTAAGACATAATCCCTAGGAGGAGGGTAAAAACTGACAGCAAATAACCACAATATTAATCAACACTCAGTCATTTATTAAATAACTACTATGTGCTGGGCACTGTACAAGGCCCTGAGGTTACAAAAACCACAGTCCCTCCTCTCATGGAAAAAATGGGGATGAGAGAACAAGGGTTGGGATTTTCTTCTTTAAGATTTCTTTTCGAGGCAATGAGGGTTAAGTGACTTGCCCACGGTTACACAGCTACTAAGTGTCAAGTATCTGAGGTCAGATTTGAACTCAGGTCTTTCTGAAACCAGGGCCAGTGCTTTATCCAGTGCACCACCTAGCTGCCCCTGGGTTGGGATTTTCTTAAGGCCATCTTGGGCATTGCCAGGATTGTTTCTTTTTACAGAATCATAGTCTTCAGAATCTCAGGGTTGGATGGGACATTAGAAACCAACCAATCTAATCCGTATCTGAACAGGAACACCTCTAAAACATACCTGACGAGATATCCAGCCTTTCCTCAAAAATCTCCTAGTGAGGGGAAGGAAACCCATTACCTTACTACCAACCAATCTTGGAATAACTAATTATTAGGAAGTTTTTTCTTACATTAATCCTAAAACTGCTTCTTTGTAATTTCCATCCATTGTACTTAGTTCTGCCCTATGAGACCAAGCAGGAAAAAAAAAATGATTCCCCCTTCAAATACTTGAAAATAACCATCATATTCCTCCAACTCTGAACATCTCTAGTTCCTTCATTTGATTCTCAAATGAATAAATGAATGAAAAAGCACTTATTAAGTGATTATTATGTGCCAAGCACTGTATAAAGTGTTGGAGATACAAATATAAGAGCTAAGAC
This sequence comes from Dromiciops gliroides, assembly GCF_019393635.1. NCBI lineage: Eukaryota > Metazoa > Chordata > Mammalia > Microbiotheria > Microbiotheriidae > Dromiciops > Dromiciops gliroides. The sequence goes on from NC_057865.1 coordinate 194,349,117, forward strand.
AGTCTTTCTCTTAAGGAGTTAGGGGAGAAAACACATAAAGGGGAGTGGGAATAGAGCTATAAGGGAAATAGATTTTCAGCTCCTTTAAACAGCAGTGGAAGAGTTGATTTGATTATGGTTCTAGAACTGGAAAACAGAGATCAGAAGGACAATTGGGCTGTCAAGTCAGTTGTAGAAAAGATGCCCAGAGAGTAAAGTGAAAGAAGTACTATTGAAGTCATGCCTACAAGTAGTGAATAACTGAGGCAATCACCAGTCAGGAGTGTGGAGCTCCAAGGTGGGCATTCTGGGGTTGAAAGAGCTAAGTCTTCCATGGTTTCCATGAGCATGGTTCCTGGTCATCATGGCAAGGCAGTTCGACATAATTTCTAGGCCTTTTTTTTTTTTTTAATTTTTTGTGGGGCAATTGGGGTTAAGTGACTTGCCCAGGGTCACACAGCTAGTAAGTGTTAAGTGTCTGAGGCCGGATTTGAACTCAGGTACTCCTGAATCCAGGGCCAGTGCTCTATCCACTGCGCCATCTAGCTGCCCCCATTTCTAGGCCTTTTAATATCCCATTGACTCTCCTGGTTAATACCCAGCTTGTCAACGTCCTTTGTAAAATATGATACCCAGAGCTAAACACACCACTCCAAATGTAATCTGACTAAGATAAATATAACTACCTCCCTAGTTTGGGTCACTGTGTCTCCCTCGATACAGCCAAAGATTACATTAATTATTTTTTGGCTGCTATATCACACTACGGACTCAAATTGAATTTCTAGTCTCCTTAATTTTATTTTTCCCCCAGACAAACTGCTGTCAAGCCCCATCTAATATTTGAAAATTTAATTTTTGAATATAAACTATTTTATCCCTATTAAATTTCCCTGGATTCAATTTTCAAGCTGTCTGCATCTTGCCTCTGTTATCCAGCATGTTAGCTGTGCCTCTTGGCTTTGTGTCACCTACAATGAGAAACGCAACATCTAGTAATTGATTTAAAAAATTAAGGAGTACAAGACACCACCAAGTTCTTGACAACAGCTAACAAAATAGTCAGAATTTCCTTTATGTTTGTGATACAATTTATATCTTCCAGTATGGATTTTCCTTTGCAGGAAAAAGAAACTGGGAACATCAAGCAAAATGAAAAAGAGGAGCTATTTTAATTTTTATGTTGCTGCTGGTGATCTTACTGGCCTATATAAATTACTTATATTTTCAGTGGTGCTTTCTAAAATTAATTATTTTGAAGAAAATATTGGGGGCAGCTAGGTGGCACAGTGGATAGAGCACCGGCCCTGGAGTCCAGAGGACCTGAATTCAAATCTGGCCTCAGACACTTGACACTTATTAGCTGTGTGACCCTGGGCAAATCACTTAACCCCAATTGCCTCACCCCCCCCAAAAAATTAATAAATAGGAAGTTATAAAACTTTTTCCCTCCACATAATGAGATTATCCTGTAATAGAAGGTATATTATACTTGAAGTCCAAAGTCCTGATGACTCCCTTAGCTATGGAACCTTGGGCAAATTATTAAATGTCTCTGTATTCATCTGTAAAATGGAGATAAGAATACTTGTTTGAGCACTGCATAAGATAAGGTATTTGAAAGCATTTTCTAAACTGTCAAGTACTATGCACACATAAGATATTATAGTTTGGATGCACAGTAAGCATTAAGTGAATATTTATTGGCTAAGATTGCACCATTTGGTGATTAATGGAAGTTGGGTTTTTTTTAGTTGGGGGTAGTACAGATCTGTGGTTTTTATCAGTCTATGTAACTGTACTATACTGGGATGGAAACACCCTTCACTGATGTAGTTTAGCTGTTTGTCGTTAATGTTGTTAGAGAGTTGTTTGTGATACTAAGATAATAAATACAGTCATGTATCTTGGGTGTTTATTAAGTGAGACTTCAACCCCAGCTCTTCTTGATACTGTCATCCTTCTATCTACTATTCTATTTTGCCTGTAATTATAATTGTGCTAGAAACATAGAAGGCACTCCACAAATAGACCATCCAATGTCTATCTTATCTATCTATCTATCTATTTATTTATTTACATGTCACAATGACATATACATGATAAATGAATGTAAATGACTGATAATATTAAACATTATTACATAATCTTCTTTTAGCAAATAAACCACAATGTTTTTTTGGTGGGGCAATGAGGGTTAAGTGACTTGCACAGGGTCACACAGCTAGTAAGTGTCAAGTGTCTGAGGCTGGATTTGAACTCAGGTCCTTCTGAATCCAGGAATGGTGTTTTATCCACTGCACTACCTAGCTGCCCCCCCCCATTGAATGTTATGTATAGATTTTATACCAAACATGTTCAGCATTAATTCCACTACAAGAAAAGAGACTATATTGACATAACTTTAAGATATTTATTTATTTACTCATTCATTCATTCATACATCCATTTATTTATTTATTTGTTTGTTTGTGGGGCAGTGAGGGTTAAGTGACTTGCCCAGGGTCACACAGCTAGTAAGTGTCAAGTGTCTGAGGCTGGATTTAAACTCAGGTCCTCCTGAATTCAGGGCCAGTGCTTTATCTACTGTGCCACCTAGCTGCCCCCAAGATAATTAGTTTTCAGTATTAAATTATATCATAGACCAGTTTTTAATATTTATCTCCATTACAGGCCAGGGTGCTATAACTAACATCTGGCTCTGTGTCTACATCTCTGTGTTTTTCATTTTTAGGAGTTGGGATGGGAATGACTATCCCTGTATCCTTTGCTGTATTCCCCCATGAGGATGGCTCTCTACAAAAGAAAGTGAAGATCTGGTTCCGGATTCCAAACCAGTTTCAAGCTGATACTCCAATTCCCAGTGATAAAAGCATTGAGTTGGAAGAAAGGGAAAGCATCACTGTCTATTCCACGTAAGAGAATCTTTTTTAGAGAAAAGAAGTAGAATTTAATTCCTGAAACGATGATTTTTAAATATTTTTCCCAATTACATGTAAAAACCATTTTTTACATTTATTTTTCAAAATTTTGAGTTTCAGATTTTCTCCTTTCTCTTTTCTCTTTTTCCTTTCACTCTCCTAAAATAGTAAGCAATTTGATATAGACTATATATGTGCAGCAATGCAAAACACAGTTCTATATTAGCCATATTGTACAAGAAAACAGAGCAAAAAAATGGAAGAAAAAAAAAGTGAGAAGTAGTATACTTTGATCTGCATTCCAACACCATCAGTTCTTTCCTTAGAGGTAGATAGCATTTTTCATCATCAGTCCTTTGGAATTGTCTTAGATCATTGTAGTATTGAGAATATCTAAATCATTCAAACTCAGTTATCACACAATATTTCTGTTACTGTACAATGTTTTCCTGGTTCTGATCACTTCACTTTGTACCAGTTCATGTAAGTCTTTCCAATATTTCTGAAATCCTCCTGCTTGTCCTTTCTTATACCACAATAATATCCCTTTACAATCATATACCACAACTTGTTCAACCATTCCCCAATTGATGGACATCCCCATAATTTCAAATTCTTTGCCACCACACACAAAAAATTTGCTATAAATGTTTTACACAAATAAGTCCTTCCTCTACCCTTTCCTGAACTCCTCCTGCTCATCATTTCTTACAGCACAATAGTATTCCATTGTATTCATATACCACAACTTGTCCAGCCATTCCCCAATTGATGGGCATCCCCTCAACTTCCAATTCCTTGCCACCACATAAAGAGCAGCTATAAATATTTTTGTACATGTGGGTCCCTTTCCCCTTTCCATGATTTCTTTGGGAAAAAGACCCAAAAGTGGTATTGCTGGGTCAAAGGGTATGCACAGCTTTATCGCCCTTTGGGCATAATTCCAAATTGCTCTCCAGAATGGTTGGATCAGTTCACAGCTCCACCAATAATGCATTAGTGTTCCAATTCTCCCACAGCTTCTCCAACATTTATTATTTTCCTTTTTTGTCATTTTAGCCAATCTGATAGGTGTGAGATGGTACCTCAGAGTTGTTTTAATTTGCTTCTCTCTAATCATTAGAGATTTAGAGCATTTTTTCATATGGTAATAGATAGCTTTGGTTTCTTCACCAGAAAACTGCCTGTTCATATCCTTTGACCATTTCTCAATTGGGGAATGACTTGGATTCTTATAAATTTGATTTAGTTCCCTATATAATTTAGAGATGAGGCCTTTATCAGAAGTACTGGCCATAAAAATTGTTTCCCAGCTTTCTGCCTCCCTTCTAATTTTGGATGCATTGCTTCTGTTTGTACAAAAAATTTTTAATTTAGGGGCAGCTAGGTGGCGCAGTGGATAGAGCACTGGCCCTGGAGTCAGGAGTACCTGAGCTCAAATCCAGTCTCAGACACTTAACACTTACTAGCTGTGTGACCCTGGGCAAGTCACTTAACCCCAATTGCCTCACTTTAAAAAAAAAAAAAGCAAACAAAAATTTTTAATTTAATGTAATCATTATCATCCATTTTGCATTTTATAATATACTCTATCTCTTGTTTGGTCATAAACTGTTTTCCTTTCCAAAGATCTGATAGGTAGACTATTCCTTTCTCTCCTAATTTACCTATGGTATCACCTCTTATGTCTAAATCATGTATCCATTTTGACCTTATTTTAGTATAAGGAATAAGATGTTGGTCTATGCCTAATTTCTGCCATACCATCTTCCAGTTTTCCCAGCAGTTTTTGTCAAATACTGAGTTCCTATCCCAGAAGCTGGAGTCTTTGGGTTTATCAAACACTACATTACTAGTGTCATTTACTACTGCATTTCCTGTGCCTAGCCTATTCCATTGATCTACCACTCTATTTTTTAGCCAGTACCAGATAGTTTTGATGACTGCTGTTTTATAGTAAAGCTCCAGGTTTGGTACTGCTAACCCACCTTCCTGCGAATTTTTTTTCATTATTTCCTTGGATATTCTTGATTTTTTGTTTTTCCAGATGAATTTTGTTATTATTTTTTCTAGCTCTATAAAATAATTTTTAGGTAGTCTGATTAGTATGGCACTGAATAAGTAAATTAATTTAGGCAGTATTGTCATTTTTACTATATTAGCTTTGCCTATCCATGATCAATTAACATCTTTCCAATTATTTAGATCTGATTTGATTTGTGTGAAGAGTGGTAGTTGTGTTCATAGAGTTCCTGGGTTTGTCTTGGCAAGTAGACTCCCAAGTATTTTATATTATCTCACCGTTACTTTAAATGGAATTTCTCTTTCTATCTCTTGCTGCTGGACTTTGTTGGTCATGTATAGAAATGCTGATGATTTATGTGGATTTATTTTATATCCTGCTACTTTGCTAAAGTTGTTAATTGTTTCAAGTAGTTTTTGAGTTGATTCTCTAGGATTCTTTAAGTATACCATCATATCATCTGCAAAGAGTGATAGTTTTGTTTCCTCCTTGCCTATTCTAATACCTTTAATTCCTTTCTCTTCTCTGATTGCTAAAGCTAACATTTCTAGGACAATATTAAATAATGGGGTGATAATGGACATCCCTGTTTCACCCCTGATCTTATTGGAAAGGCCTCTAATTTATCTCCATTGCATATAATACTTGCTGATGGTTTTAGGAAGATACTGTTTATTATTTTAAGGAAAGCTCCACCTATACCTAAACTCTCCAGTGTTTTTATTAGGAATGGGTGTTGTATTTTATCAAAAGCTTTCTCTGCATCTATTGAGATTATCATATGATTTTGGTTGGTTTTCTTATTGATGTGGTTGATTATGGTAATAGTTTTCCTAATGTTGAACCAGCCCTGCATTCCTGGTATAAATCCCACCTGGTCATAGTGTATTATCCTGGTGATCACTTGCTGTAATCTCCTTGCTAATATCTTATTTATGATTTTAGCATCAATATTCATTAGGGAAATTGGTCTATAATTTTCTTTCTCTGTTTTTGCTTTGCCTGGTGTTGGTATCACCACCATATTTGTGTCATAAAACGAATTTGGTAGAACTCCTTCTTCACCTATTTTTCCAAATAATTTGTATAATATTGGAATTAATTGTTCTTTAAATGTTTGGTAAAATTCACCAGTAAACGCATCTGGCTCTGGGGATTTTTTCTTAGGGAGTTCATTAATAGCTTGTTCAATTTCTTTTTCTAATAAGGGTTTATTTAAGGATTTTATTTCCTCTTCAGTTAACCTGGGCAGTTTGTATTTTTGTAAATATGCATCCATTTCATTTAGATTGTCAAATTTATTGGCATACACTTGGGCAAAATAATTCCTAATTATTGATTTAATTTCCACTTCATTGGTGGTAACATCACCCTTTTCATTTTTGATACTGGTAATTTGGTTTTCTTCTTTCTTTTGTTTAATCAAATTAACCAATATTTTATTGGTTTTTTTCATAAAACCAGCTCTTAGTTTTATTGATTAATTCTATAGTTTTTTTGCTTTCAATCTTATTAATTTCTCCTTTAATTTTCAGGATCTCTAGTATCTAATTGGGGATTTCTAATATGTTCTTTTTCTAGCCTTTTATGTTGCATGCCCAATTCATTAATCTCCTCTTTCTCTTTTTTATTCATGTAAGCATTTAGAACTATAAATTTTCCCTTAAGTACTGCTTTGGCTGTATCCCATAGATTTTGGTATGTTGTCTCATTATTGTCATTCTCTTGGATGTAGTTATTGATTGTTTCTATGATTTGTTGTTTGGCCCATTCATTCTTTAGAATGAAATTATTGGGGCAGCTAGGTGGCACAGTGGATAGAGCACCGGCCCTGGAGTCAGGAGTACCTGAGTTCAAATCCGGCCTTAGACACTTAATACTTACTAGCTGTGTGACCCTGGGCAAGTCACTTAACCCCAATTGCCTCACTTAAAAAAATAAAAAAGAATGAAATTATTTAGTTTCCAATTGATTTTCATTCTACTTTTCCCTGGCTCTTTCTTACATGTAATTTTTATTGCATCATGATCTGAGAAGGATGCATTTACTATTTCTGCCTTTCTACATTTGATTTTGATGTTTTTGTGCCCTAATACATGGTCAATTTTTGAAAATGTGCCATGTACTGCTGAGAAGGAGGTATATTCCTTTCTATCCCCATTCAATTTTCTCCAGACATCAATCATGTCTAACTTTTCTAGTAATCTATTCACCTCTTTCACTTCTTTCTTATTTATTTTTTGGCTAGATTTATCTAATTCTGAGAGGGGGAGATTCAGATCCCCCACTGGTATAGTATTACTGTCTAATTCCTCTTGTAACTCATTTAACTTCTCCTCTAAGAATTTGGATGCTATACCACTTGGCACATACATATTTAATGTTGATATTACTTCATTATCTAGAGTACCTTTTAGCAAGATGTAATTTCCTTTCTTATCTCTTTTAATGAGATCTATTTTTGCCTGCACTTTGTCTGAGATAAGGATTGCTACCCCTGCTTTTTTTACTTTAGTTGAAGCATAATATATTCTGCTCCAGCCTTTTACCTTTACTCTGTGTGTATCTCTCTGCTTCAAATGTGTTTCTTGTAAACAACATATTGTAGGATTCTGGTTTTTAATCCACTCTGCAATTCGCTTCCGTTTTATAGCAGAGTTCATCCCATTCACATTCAGTTATTATTACTGACTGTCTATTCCCCTCCATTCTATTTACCCCATTTGTACTTTTCCCCCCTTCTTTCACCCTATTCCTCCTCACTGATGTTTTACTTCTTACCCCTGCCTCCCCCAATCTGCCCTCCCTTTTTATCACCCCCCTCTCTTTTCTTTACCCTTTTCTCCCTTGCTTTTGTCCTCCCTTCTATCAGTCCCCCCCTTTCCCTTCCCCTTTTGCTTCCCTAAAGAATGAGCTAAGTTTCTTTATCCCAATGAACGTATATGTTATTCCCTCTTTGAATCAAATCTAATGAGAGTAGAGTTGAAACAATGTTCACCCCTCCTTTCTTTCCCTCTATTGTAATAGGTTGTTTTTTTTAACCTCTTCATATGATATAATTCACCCCATTCTACCTCCCCTTTCCTCTCTTCCCCATAGACTCCCTTTTTTACCCCTTAATTTTCTTTGTATCATCACATCAAAGACAATTTATATTTATACCCTCTGTGTAAACTCCTTCTCTCTGCCCAAATACATTTACAGTTCTTAAGAGTTATGAGTATGGGGCGGCTAGGTGGCACAGTGGATAGAGCTCCAGCCCTGGAGTCAGGAGTACCTGAGTTCAAATCCGGCCTCAGACACTTACTAGCTGTGTGACCCTGGGCAAGTCATTTAACCCCAATTGCCTCACTAAAAAAAAAAAAAAAAAAAAAAAAGAGTTATGAGTATTATCTTCCCGTGTAGGGATATGAACAGTTTAACCTAATTGAGTAACCTTTTTTTCCCCTCTGTTTACCTTTTTAAACTTCTCTTGAGTCTTGTATGTTAAGATTGAATTTTCTATTCAGTTCTGGTCTTTTCATCGGAATGATTGAAAGTCCCCAATGTCATTAAATGTCCATCTTTTCCCCTGAAAGAGAATGCACATTTTTGCTGGGTAATAGATTCTTGGCTGCAGTCCAAGCTCCTTTACCTTCCGGAATATCATATTCCAAGCCTTGCGGTCCTTTAATGTTGAAGCTGCCAGGTCCTGAGCAATCCTGACTGTGGCTCCATGATATTTAAATTGCTTCTTTCTGGCTGCTTGGAGTATTTTCTCCTTCACCTGATAATTCTGGAATTTGGCTACAATATTCCTTGGAGTTTTCCTTTTGGGGTCTCTTTCAGGAGGTGATCGGTGGATTCTTTCGATGATGATTTTATCCTCTGATTCAATGATATCAGGGCAGTTCTCCTTAATAATTTCCTGGAATATGGTGTCTGCTCTGGGGGCACCAGGGTCCCTGTTTTGGGCTTCTTGTGCTGGGGTATAGGTGCTGTGTGACTGGCTTTTTACTCTGAGGCCTTTATAGTGTGTGCAGTTCGCCCCCCTCCACTTCCTGTCTAAGCGCGCTGTGTCTGTGTGCCTGGTTGCGCTTATCCTGTTCGTGGCCCTACAGCTGGCGACTTGCCCTCTCAGCTGGTGCAGGGAGGTTTTTCCACTGTCCTTCTTGGCCACCAGATTTTTGAGCCAGGTTCCAGGGGCCTCAGTTGTTTGGCTGTGGCCCACAGCTCCTGCTGACTTGCCCTGACCCCTTCAGTGCTGGGCTGCTGCCCTGTGCTGGGCCTCCCTTTTGCCTGAGTCAGACCGACCTTTTCCTGAAGTCTTCTAAATTATCTCTGGTTGGAAGACTGTGTCTCTCTGTCCCTTTGCAGGTTCTGTAGTTTCAGAATCCGTCCAGAGGCTTGATTTAATGTTCTTTTTGAGGGAACAGGAGGAGAGCTCAGGCAGCTTGCAGTTTCCTCTCTGCCATCTTGGCTCCGCCCCCCAAAAGGTGACTTCTTGTGGGTTTATGCATATGGGAGCTGGTCTTTGTTACACACACGCACACACACAAACAGCAATGTCCTGAATTCTTTTTCTTTTAATTGAAAACTAGCATTTATTAAGCACCTGTGGTATTCTAGTCACCGTCCTAGGCACTAGGGATCCAGAGAGAAAAATAGAACTGTCCTTCACTTCAAGCTTGTATTCTATTGGGGGAAATAAGCATAAATAAAATACATATAAAATAAATTTAAGATAATTTTGTGGGTTACAATAGGGAGGCACTAGCATCTGGGAGAATATGGAAAGATTTTTGTAGCAAATAGCACCTGAGATAGACTTTAAATGAGAAAGGGATTCCTTTTTTGGTCTATTTTCTTTTCTGTTATGATTTTAAGAAGGATAACAAAAAAGATTGTATCTGAACCCATAGACTTTTCTTGCATATGCAGTTTGCTTTTCTAAAGTGTATATTAAATGTAACAAAGGCAGTAAAATTTCCATTTGTTCATGTCCTTCTGAACTTTTTGTTTACTTTTATGTATTTGTTTGATGCTTCTTTCGTTCTTTTTTTTTTTCATTTCTATCACTATCCTTTAACTCACCCTATAGTCCCCACAAACAAGTAAGTGGAGTCAAGTAAAGAAAATCACATTGTTGTTGTTCAGTCATGTCTGACTCTTCATGACCCCATTTGGGATTTTTTTGGCAAAGATACTGGAGTAGTTTGCTATTTCCTTCTCCAGCTCTTTTTATAGATAAAGAAACTGAAGCAAACAGGGTTACTTGCTCAGGGTCACACAGCTAGTAAGTGTCTGAGGCTGGATTTAAAATGACAAAGATGAATCTTTCTGACTCCAAGCCAGCCACTATATCCACTGTGCCACCTAGCTGCCCAAAAACAGCACATGGATTTGTGTAAAAGTGTATTTCTCATTTGACAACTCTAGTCTATATAATCTCTCCACCAAGAGGCATGAAGGTAGGGATAACAGAGGTGAGAAGGGAGGCCTCAGAGCATCAGAGACAGGGGTAAAAGATAAACTGTAATATTGAAAGAGCAACAAGAAGGCCAGTTTACCTGGGCTTAAGAGTTTGTGAAGGAGAGTAATGTATGTAATAAAACCAGATAGGTATGTTGGAATTAGGTTATGGAGGAATTTAGACGTCAAATGAATAGCTGTTGATCCTAGAGGCAATAAGAAGTCAGTGAATATTAAGTTTAAGTAACATCACTTTGGCAGCTTTGTGGAGGCTAGACTGGAGAAGAGTTAAAATGGAGAGAGGGAGATATATTCAAAGGCTTGAAAGAGCTTTGAAATAGTAATAGTGGGGCAGCTGGATGGCGCAGTGGATAGAGCACTAGCCCTGGAGTCAGGAGGACCTGAGTTCAAATATGGCCTCAGACACTTAACACTTACAGGCTGTGTGACCCTGAGCAAGTCACTTAACCCCAGTTGCCTCACAGAAAAAAAAGAAGAAATAGTAATAGTAATGTAGTCAGGAAGTGAGAAAGGCCTGAACTAGGGTGGAAATTTTATGAGAGTGAAGAAGTGGAAAGATGTGAGACATATTGTGGAAGTCAAATCAACAAGACTTAGCAACTGGATAGCTAAGGTGGGGGATATAAAATGAGAATAGTAACTAGAAGGATAATAGAACCCTCAACAGAAATGTGGAAGTTCAGGAGAAGGGTAGGTTTGAGAGAAAAGATATTAATTTTGTTTTGGACATGTTAAGCTTGTGATATTTAAGGGACATTGTGTTCAAAGTATCCAGTAGGCATTTGTTGACTTGGGACTAAAGCTCAAGAAAGATGGTGGAATTGAATGTGCCATGTGCATAGTGATTATAATTTAGCCCATGGAAGCTGATGAGATCATACCCAGAGAGAGTATATACAGAGAAAAGGGTACATTCACTGACATATAGATGTTCCAACAAAGGAGACTAAAAAGATAGTCAGTTGGGCAGCTAGGTGGCTCAGTGGATAAAGCACCGGCCCTGGAGTCAGGAGTACCTGAGTTCAAATCCGGCCTCAGACACTTAACACTTACTAGCTGTGTGACCCTGGGCAAAGTCACTTAACCCCAATTGCCTTACTAAAAAAAAAAAAAAAAAAGATAGTCAGTTGAGAGAAAGCAGCATTCTGAAAATCCAGAGCAAAGAGTATTTAGGAGCAGAAACTAATAAACTGTGTCAGATGCTGCAGAGAGGTCAAGAGATATGAGAACTTTAAAAAAAAAGAGATATGAAAACTTATTAAATTTTTAATAACCTGATTCGGCAAGTAAGAGTAACAATGATTACAAGGTTGGTTCAAGAGTGTGATTTCTGAGGCTTCTTCTGCTGGCATTGTATACTGCTTGTCCTGGGCTCCAAAGTTGTTAGTTATAAGGTTTAACACTCCTCTGTGGTTCTGACCAAGTTCCTAGAGGCCCAAAGATCACATTGATTCTCCAAAAGTACATCACTGAATTGCCTATAATAATGGAAGATAGGAGAACCAGATATTCCCCAGAACACTACAAGGTCTCTTCAATGAGATCCATGACCTTTCAAAAATTGGGCTAAGAGTTCTCACAAGAAGAGCCAAATGGCTGAAGAATGCATGATGCCTATCTGTAACATGCAGCTGAATGGGAAGCCTATTAAGTAAGCTTATTTATAACATACGTGATGTTATATGTATGTGTGTGTGTCTATGTACATGTTATAATCATGGTTCTGGGCTGTAACTGCCTCAGGCCAGACCCCTGGAAGTTAATGTTAGATTTTGGAATGAAATGAGATCACTCAACAGTCAACAAAAGAAGATTTACTTAGCCAGAGCAAAAGAAGGCTATTGATTTGAGTTGATTTGCCTGAGCAAAAGTACCTTGCCAATGTGGCCTTCCAGATATATAGAAATATGAGTTCAAATAAAAGTGACAATTGGATTCTTTTAAGGAAAATGAGCGGTGAACTGATAGCTACCTTATATCAAATGATTTCAGATTCTAACTTCAGAAGAAAACAAAGTTTATGAAAGTTTCTTCTAATTTCATCTGATTGACCACATAGTCGTTCTTTAAATAGCCACTGGGTGGCACTGCATAACCAAGCTCTGCACCCTACACTTCAGGACAAGTCTTGTCATTACTGGTTGCTGTGAAAAGCAGAATTGTATGAGATGCAGAATTGTCATTTTTGTTTTAACAAGAGTGAATCAGATGATTGTTTTCAGTGCTGAAATACTGCATTCTTAGGTCATTTTTTCTAGTTTTTGACTTCATAGTAGAGGGATTATTGATTTATAAACATTATTCATTTATTTTGTATAATTTTGGAAGTGCTCTTCATATTAATAGTACTGTGGGGAAGGAGACATTCAAAGTCAAGTCTCTTTAATTAAAAAAGGTCCTTATCATATCATTTCTGCTTATAACAGATTTATGTAAATATCTTTCTTTCTTTCTTCCTTTCTTTTTGGTGAGGCAATTGGGGTTCAGTGACTTGCCCAGGGTCACACAGCTAGTAAGTATTAAGTGTCTGAGGCCAGATTTGAACTCAGGTCGCCCTAACTCAAGGGCTGGTGCTCTATCCACTGCTCCACTTAGCTGCCCCATGTAAATATCTTTCAACCAAGACTAGTGATTGTTTTAGGCTACAGACATACTGTACCATCATTCTTTTTTTCTATTCTAAAACTATAGCTTCTAGTTTGGGTCCTCATTTCTTTGACCCACTTAATTTCTTGTCACAGCAGAAAAAATAGGAGACCAGTTAGGGAAAGATTTTAGTATTTTTGATACAAATCTCTAATTTCTGAGAATTAACTTGATCTGTTACAGCATTGGTTCTCAAACTGTGGTCCAGAGACTCCAAGGAATCCATGGAAAAAATGAAAGTGAAAAATAGTATGGTTAATCATTTGTCCTTTGGGATTATCTTGGATCACTGTTTTGCTGAGAATAGTTAAGTCATTCACAGTCCTTCATCAAACAATATTGCTGTCTCTGTGCACAATGTTCTGATTCTGCTCACTTCACTATACATCAGTTCATAGAAGTCTTTCCAGGCCTTTCTGAAATCATCCTGCTTGTCATTTCTTTAGCACAATAATATTCCATCACTATCATATAAAACAGCTTTTTTAGCCATTCGCCAATTGATGGGCATTCCTTTGATTTCCAATTCTTAGCCAACACAAAAAGAGCTGCTATAATTATTTTTGTATAAATAGGTTGGTTTTTTTTTTCAAATAAAGAGTTTTGTTCCAAAAGCTTGGATCTTTGGGTTTATCATATACTAGATTACTATAGTCATTTACTATAGTGTAATTTCTACTTATTCTATTCTACTGATCCACCTCTCTATTTCTTAGCCAGTACCAGATTGTTTTGATAATTACCACTTAATAATACAGTTTGAAATCTGGTACTGCTAGAGTACCTACTTTTGTATTTTTTTTTATTGATTCCTATGATATTCTTGAACTTTTCTTTTCCAAATGAATTTTGTTATTATTTTTCTAGGTCTATAAAATATTTTTTGATAGTTTGATATAGCACTAAATAAATAAATTAACTTAGGTAGGATTATCATTTTTATTATATTGGCTCAGCCTACCCATGAGCAAATGATATTTTTCTAATTGTTTAGATCTGACTTTATTTGTGTAAAAACTGTTTTATAGTTCTATTCATATAGTTCCTGGGTTTGTCTTGGCAGGTAAACTCCCAAGTATTTTATGTTGTCCACAGTTATTTTAAATGGAATTTCTCTTTGCATTTCTTATTACTGGACTTTGTTGGTAATATATAGAAATGCTGATGATTTATGTGGATATATTTTGTGTCCTGCAACTTTGCTAAAGTTGTTAGTAATTTCAAGTATCTTTGAGGTTGATTCTCTAGGATTTTCTAAGTATAACATTATATCATCTGCAAAGAGTGATAGTTTTGTTTCCTCATTACCTATTCTAATTCCTTTAATTTCTTTTTCTTTTCTTATTGCTACAGCTAACAATTCTAGTACAATATTAAATAATAGAGGTGTTAATGGGCATCCTTGCTTCAACCCTGATTGTATTGGGAAGGTTTTTTGCTTATCCCCATTACAGATAATGTTTGCTGATGGTTTTATCTAAATATTACTTATCATTTTAAGGTAAGCTCCTTTTATTCCTTTGCTCTCTAGTGTTTTTTTAATAGAAATGGGTGCTATATTTTGTCAAAGGCCTTTTCTGCATTTATTGAGATAATCATATGATTTCTGTTGGTTTTGTTGTTGATATGGTCAATTATGCAGATAGTGTGTGTGTGTGTGTGTGTGTTTGTTGTTGTTGTTTTTTGAGGGGCAATGAGAGTTAAGTGACTTGTCCAGGGTCACACAGCTAGTAAGTGTCAAGCGTCTGAGGCAGGATTTGAACTCAGGTACTCCTGAATCCAGGGCTGGTGCTTTATCCACCATGCCACCTAGCTGCCGCCCCAGATAGTTTTCCTAATATTGAACCAGCCCTGCATTCCTGGTATAAATCCCACGTGGTGTTATATTTAAATGACCAAATTCCTGATTTGGACCACTGGACAATTTAGAGACATAGGACGAGGAATTGACAAAGGTTTAATTCTGTCTCTATACTGCTAGGATGTCTCAATTCTGCCATTTGTTTGTTATCATTGTCATAATTGTAGTCATCATAGTAGTGTGGTAGTATAGTGTTAGTAAGAGTAAAAGTAATAACTCTCTCAAAGACCAACACATTGTCTGCAACACTATGGGGGTATAACTACAAAGTGGGAAAATACCAAACGAGGTGTTGTATATCAGCATCTCTATGTCATATATTGTAGAAGAATATATTCATTTAGGTTGATTATAGTAGACAGCAAGTTTGAAAGCTATATTCTTTTTTTTTTTTTAGAAAAAAATATTTTTTCTTAATTTAAAAGAATTTTTTTGTTTTTTTTCATAGGGCAATGGGGGTTAAGTGACTTGCCCAGGGTCACACAGCTAGTAAGTGTCAAGTGTCTGAGACCGGATTTGAACTCAGGTCCTCCTGAATCCAGGGCTAGTGCTTTATCCACTGCACCACCTAGCTGCCCCTTAAAAGAATTTATTAAACATGAACACTTAAAACATATAAAGAATTGTAGATAGAAATATAAAAGCACAGATAGTTCTGCACTCTAAGAGCTCACATTCTTTTTTTTTCCTTGCTACTTTTTGTTTGTTTGTTTGTTTGTTTGTTTGTTTGTTTGTTTGTTTGTTTTGCGGGGCAATGGGGGTCAAGTGACTTACCCAGGTTCACACAGCCAGTAAGTGTTAAGTGTCTGAGGCCAGATTTGAACTCAGGTACTCCTGAATCCAGGGCCGGTGCTTTATCCACTGCGCCACCTAGCTGCCCCCTCCTTGCTACTTTTTTTAAATCATAAAAGTATTTTCTTGTTTTCCAGTTACATATAGTTTTCAACATTTTTTTTTCATAGGATTTTTGGTTCCAGATTTTTCTCCCACCCTCCCTGCCCTCCCCCCTTTACAAGACAGAAAGCAATCTGATATAGGTTATATATGTATAATCACATTAAACATTTCTGCATTAGTCATATTGTGAAAAAAGCAGCAGAACACAAG
This sequence comes from Dromiciops gliroides, assembly GCF_019393635.1. Lineage (NCBI taxonomy): Eukaryota > Metazoa > Chordata > Mammalia > Microbiotheria > Microbiotheriidae > Dromiciops > Dromiciops gliroides. Next base: position 194,365,126 of record NC_057865.1, read on the forward strand.
GGAAAAACCTCAAAAAAAGAGGGAAAAAAAACAGCCAAGAAGTAGAAACAGTATGGTTCAATCTGTATTCAGAATCCATAGTTCTTTTTTCTGGATGTGGAGAGCAATTTCTATCATGAGTTCTTTGAAATTGTTTTGGATCATTGCACTGCTGAGAAGAGCCAAGTCTATCACAGTTGATCATCACTCAATGTTGCTGTTTCTGTGTACAATGTTCTCCTGGTTCTGCTTATCTTGCTAAGTATCAGTTCATGTAAGTCCTTCCAGGTTTCTCTGAAATCCTCCTGTTCATTGTTTCTTACAGAACAACAGTATTCCATTACATTCACATACCACAACTTGTTTAGCCATCCCCCAATTGATGGACATTCCCTTGATTTCCAATTCTTTGCCACCACAAAGAGAACTGCTATAAATATTTTTGTACACGTGGGTCCTTTTCCATCTTCTATGATCTCTTTGGGATACAGACCTAGTAGTGGTATTACTGGGTCAAAGGGTATGCACAGTCCCATAGCCCTTTGGGCATAGTTCCAAATTGCTCTCTAGAATGGTTGGATCAGTTCACAGCTCCACCAACAATGCATTAGTGTTCCAATTTTTCCACAGCTTCTCCAACATTTATTATTTTCCTTTTTTTGTCATATTAGCCAATCTGATAGGTGTGAGATGGTACCTCAGAGTTGTTTTAATTTGCATTTCTCTAATCAATAGTGATTTAGAGCATTTTTTTTTTAGTGAGGCAATTGGGGTTAAGTGACTTGCCCAGGGTCACACAGCTAGTAAGTGTTAAGTGCCTGAGGCTGGATTTGAACTCAGGTACTCCTGACTTTAGGGCCAGTGCTCTATCCAATGTGCCACCTAGCTGCCCCTTAGGGCATTTTTTCATATGGCAATAGATACCCTTGATTTCTTCATCTGAAAACTGCCTGTTCATATCCTTTGACCATTTCTCAATCGGGGAAAGATGTATTCATTTATGGCATAATAAGTCTACTAATTGGGTTTATACCATCAAAATTAAAGTTTTCTTTGATATTCCAATCTAATGTGCCCATCTCATTTTCAGAATCATTTGTGACATCAAGTGCAATTTTATCATCATGTGTCATTTCTGGATTTTTCTTTCAGTGATCTCAGATTCTCCAACAGATCTTTGGAGGTATTGCCTTTATCCATTGGTCCGATGTGATCTCTCCCAATGAATGTTCAAAGTCTTCAGTTTCTTATCTTTCCTTGCTTGAGAATGTTATACTTACCATGTCCTGATGATATTATGATACTGTTGGAGAAAGTGTCTGTGTGATACATTAGCTGCTTAATGTGTTTTTCATTGAAATCATGTAAGTTGACATCATCCATGTACATCAGGTGACTAATAGAATGTTTTGGTATGACTCTCTCTTTGGCTTGAAAGTCAAACTCAGTTCTCATCAGGAATGATGATAATAAATTTAAAGTTAGGCAGAGCCAAAGCAAGTTTAAGCTGTCTCCCTCAAAGATGCCAGAATGTATATGTTAATTGTTCTTGACATTATTGTGTTTGGTGGCATTTTCTAAATTTTCTAACAATTTTCAACATGGACATCAAATACACTACTATATTCCCACTCTGCTTGGATCCATTTTGTATATTTGCAGTCATTGACTAAGCCATGAGTGCAGAAGTGAGTGAAAGGCTTTCTAGTAATCAACAAAGGCAATGTAACTAGTAAAGGCTTCTCATCCAGGTATCTCCCATTTATTCATAATCCCCTTTTAGAATAAGAACAGATTATTTCTTTCTAGGTCAGGTAATACTTTCTCTAGAAAGCCTTCCCTGACTACAATGTCCCACAGTGGTTGCAAACCTTTCAGTGAACTCTGATGTGTCTGTTTCAGTTATTTTGGCATTTAATCATACATATATTTACCTTAGCCTCCCAACTAGTTGAATGTTCCTTGAGGACAGGTATTAAATCTTGTACTTTTTTGTTACAGTGCCTTATTACAGAGTAGGTACTTCAAAAAAAGTTTTAGATTAATTATTACAAATATAGGAAGAATTAGCATTGGAATGGCTGGTATGGGGATGTCATTCTTGGGATTATAGTTAAAGAAACTTGGGATCATAGATTTAGAATAAGAAGGAACCTTAGAGATCTTCAAGACCAACTCTGTCAAGGATACACAGTGGGGAAGTAATAAGGCTGTCACTGCAGCGAGGGCTGGGATTTGAACCAAGGTCTTCTAACTAAGATCAGGATCCTTTCCATTTTATTATGCTCCCTTTGTTACACTTCTCTTTTCTTTTTCACTTCTACTCTTGCCCTGGATATAGTTCTTATGGCCACTGGCCAATAACGTCCACCAGTTATTATTCATTCTTGCAAGATCTAGTTTTATCTCTCAGGAATTTCTGGCTTTCCTTTCTCTTTTTAGTCAATCTTTTTAGCTTTTGTGTTTCCAAAATTTATAACTTGTGTGTTCTTCCTTAGTTTCCTTGATCCCTGAATTATTGTTACTCACACCGGTTTATGACGTTGAAGCAGGTGAAGTAGAATGACCCATGAGAATGTCTTTGAAGAAGATTTATAGACCTGTTAACCAGGAAGAAATAACAATGCCTTGTAATTTACATATGTACGTATGTGTGAATATATTTCTTTCAAGGAATTCAAAGAACTTTACAGCCATTGTTTAATTCACTCTCAAAACATCTTCATTAATTAGGAAAGGAGCAGGTACTCTTTTATTCCCATTTTACACACCGGAAGCTGAAGCCGAGAAGGGTGAAATTACTTGTCCAAGATCATCATAAACCGAGTCAGTAGCACAAGTGGGTCTCCTTTCATGTACAAGTACTAAATGACACTTATGCAACTTCCTGCTGCTTTCAAAGAATGCTGATTTGCATTTGGAAGCCAGTATTGTATGGGCCAGGGCTTTTGTTGGTTGGCAATTAGTGGCATGTTTGTGAGGTGGAGTTGTAAGGAATTTCTACGTTCTTAAGCAGAGGCAGCCTGGTGTGGTAAACAAAGTGTTGGACTTTGAGACAGGAAGACCTGAGTTCATATCATGCTTTTGATACTTAGCAACTCCTAAGTACTTCCCCAGGACTGACCTCCTAAGTAATAGATGAAGTGGAATCTGAGATTGTTGATGGAGTTTCTACACTATGCTGGAATAAAATCACAGATCTTTTATTCATGCAAATAACATACAGTCCACAGACAGATTTTTAAAATTACTATTTGTAATTATGAGTTTAGTTTCATAATATGGGTACAAGAACCCTAAATAAAATGCATGTTTCGAGGCAGCTAGGTGGCACAGTGGATAAAGTACTGGCCCTGGATTCAGGAGGACCAGAGTTCAAATTCAGCCTCAGACACTTGATACTTACTAGCTGTGTGACCCTGGGCAAGTCACTTAACCTTCATTGTCCCACCCCCACACCCCACCCCAAAAAAAGATGCATGTTCCAAGGAACTGGACAGTGAGGAAAAACAGGACCAGAAATGTTTGTTATTGTAACGATTGGAATGATGCCACCTGCTGGAGACTTACTGTAGAAGAGCTCCGCCCATGAGGTGAAGGTCTTTGAGGGCAAGACCATGTGTCTTTTCTTTGGCATCAGGAAGTGACGTTTGCTTGTGGGAGGAAGAAGGGGGAGCCTGGCATTCTGACTGGCTCTTTTCCTGTGGACTCTGGCGGAGAGCGGAGCTAGGAATGCTTTCTCCCTTTAATAGATAGATGAATGTAGGCCTTTCTCTCTCTTTACCAAATTCTTATTCTCCTTAATAAATGCTTAAAAGCCTGACTCTTGCTAAAGCTTATAATTTATTGGCGACCACTCATTAAATATTTTAGACAGACTAGCTAGAATTTTAGCCTTTAACATTATTGAAATGTTTAAATAATTCACTTACTGTCTGGGTTTTAGCACATCTTGATTTGATCATTATACACTATTGCTCTATAGTTGTTAATTGAAAGTTGCTAATTACTAGATGATATTTTTATGTGAACATGGGTTCAATTCATTTAAGAAACATTTTTAATCAATTTTATAATGATAAATAACATTTTAAAAACTCTTCCACCAAAGTCCTCTGATATCTCTTCATCGCATAAAGGTAAACCTGAATTCTTGAAGGCTATACCAATGGAACAAATTCTGGTAGTTCCTTCTAAGTGGGAAAAGCTCTGACCCTGGAGAATTTGGACCAATGGGTGGTAGTTTCTGAGAGGTTATTTTGGCTCAATATAAGTGTTAATAATAATATATGGGCCACCTGGATTTGATGGAACTGCCTTATTATCCAAAAGGATTTTATGAAACTCTGGATTAATAAAAAGCAAAATGCCCTTTAACTGAACCTGGATAGCTAGCAGATAAGTCCCTATCTGCTGGCTTCTTTCCTCAAGATAGTAAGTCCCTATCTTGTTTTTTTGTTTGTTTGATTTTTTGGGGTTTTTTTGTGGGGCAGTGGGGGTTAAGTGACTTGCCCAGGGTCACACAGCTAGTAAGTGTCAAGTGTCTGAGGCCGGATTTGAACTCAGGTACTCCTGACTCCAGGGCCGGTGCTTTATCCACTGCGCCACCTAGCCGCCCCCGTAAGTCCCTATCTTGTAAAAATCTGGGCATTCTCCTCCTCACCAAACCCTTTTGGGGAATCATATAATCTTAGCATAGTGTTTCTGTTAAGTCGAACTATCAAACTGATTGGTATTTCCTACATTCTTGTTATAACTAAAATTGTTAAACTGATTTGCATTATGTCCATTCTTGTCGTAGTATTTACTTTTAAGTTGATTTACATCATGGTGATGAAATTGATAACACCCTGTAACCAGTGAACAAAGAAACCTGATATACCCTCAGAAAGAGGGAGTCTTCGAACTCCTTCTTTGGAAGGCATCTCCTCATGATTCATGCCTGCTTTTTCTTGGGACAGATAAACTGGTACTATGTTTTTCTCCAACAGTTCTCTGATCTGCTTTGTTTTGGTTTTTGGTAGGAGGAGACAGGTATGGAAACAAAAACTTAACAGAAAGAAGGACTATCTAACAATTAGGGCTAGCTAAAAATCAATTGCAATCATTATAGACATTTCTTCCATGGCTGAAAATGGTGAGAATAGAGCCAGAGAAACTCCTTGTCAAAGATCTTAGAGGATTTAAGCCATCTGGCATCTTTTGAACTGGATGACCTTTAAAGCTCCACCCCACTTTGAATTTTATGATTGTTGGTAAAGCATTTCCAGTGTTTTACATTATCTTTATGGTTAGTGTGTCTCCCTTAAGAATCACTCAAACTGAGGGCAGCTAGGTGGCGCAGTAGATAAAACACTGGCCCTGGATTCAGGAGGAACTGAGTTCAAATCCGGCCTCAGACACTTGACACTTACTAGCTGTGTGACCCTGGGCAAGTCACTTAATCCTCATTGCCCAGCCCCCCACCCCCCACCCCAAAAAAAAAGAAAAAAAAAGAATCACTCAACTGTTTAGGTCCATTTTTCTCATATTAGTTCATAAATAAAGACGAACTTCAATTTTTCCTCATCCACTATATATTTCTCCTATTTGCCTTCTCTACATCTGTAGGGGAAATCATCTCAATCCTGTATGTATTCCATAGCTGCTATCTAAACTTTACTTCAGTATGTCACTGGATATTGGTATTCTGTCCAATGGGGATGAATAGCATTTCATCCATAGGATCATGGATTTAAGTGGAAGGGACCTTCAAGGTCATCTTGTCCATTCTCTAGTGAAAATAATTTTTTTTTTCTGATTCAAGTTCATGGACCACCTGAAATATGTGGATCTCAGATTAAGAATCCCCTTCTTCAAGTCTTTCCATTTCAAGAGTAACAGAGAAAATATTTATCCCTCACTTGTGCCACATGAACAACCTGCCTCATTTTTTGATTCTCCTTTTCCTCAGTGATGACCCACTATGTGAATATGGGTCATCATTCAAAATATGCTACAGTCACTTATACTCACCATGCATCTTTTCATTGCCCTTAGGGTCACTCACAACCTAATTTCTCAGAGATTGTAATATTCCAAGCTTGCCAACCGTGTCCAGATGTTAAAATAATGAGTTCCCTTGAAGATGAAATATTGGGTGTTTTCTTATACCCCATAATCAAATTGTTGAGTTCTTACTAAAAATGACTTGTGAAAGAGCAAGCAGGAGCTCCACCAAAAATAATGTATCTGTTTAGAACTCACTTAGTGAAAATGGACTTTTGAGTCATAAAAGCTCATTGGAAATACAAATTTCTCCTAATTCCTATGAAAGTTGTTCAGGGAATAGGCAGAACCCTATGCTTGATATGATAACGTCAGGGCACTGGAGAGAATTTAAAGTAGGAGAGACAGGTTTTAGAGCAATAATAACCAGAAAGATAGACTTTAACTCACCATATTTTCCCAATCCTTTAGCCACAAAACTGATTCAGGAATTGTCCTTATATGAAGCATTACTATAAATTATTTTTGTCATATATTTAGAGCATGCTATGAAGTATGTATAGAACCTTAATTTCTGACCATACTCAGGTTGTATCAGTTCTTTTTAAAAAAAAATTTTTTTTAAATGAATCACCATATAACTCATGGATAAACTTAGGGGATTGATCAAATGGCCCCAAGGCTCCTCCCGGCTGTTCATCTTTGATTCTAGGTCTGGAGCTGCTGATGGTTAGGAATCTTAGCTGCTAAGATAGCTCCCCATTATACAATAAAAAGGATGAGTTGGTTTTGTAGCCATTACAGCCCTAGGTTCACTTTTCTCAGCTGTTTCTCTCTACTTGGTGCACTGGTGCACACATCTATCTGAGGAGAGAGGCGGAGAAGGAAGAAGAACTGACTTAAAGGAAGTATTGGAGGAGACAGAGCAGTGGAAAGCCTATGGTCTAGAGACTATAACAAAAAATCTTGGCAGCTCCTTATGGACTTTGGGGAGGTTCATGTCCTGTGCAAAATGTGAGCCTAGATTCCTCTTCCCTTGGTTGTCAGGACTGGGGGAATGCCATTTCTCAACATGGTCTCTCATCATTTTTTCCCCCCACAGGCAGTTTGGTGGTTATGCTAAGGAAGCTGATTACGTGTCTCAAGCAGCCCAGCTGCGCTCAGCCCTGGAGGGAACAGCAAACTACCAGACTGATTTTTACTTCTGTACTGGATATGATCCTCCCATGAAACCTTATGGAAGACGTAATGAGGTCTGGCTGGTAAAAAAGTGAGTCACTGACTCACTGGGCTTCCAGGAAATGTTTTGTTTTTTTTTAAAGTTAGCTTAATGGTCAGAATTTCTACTGGAGATTAAAACTCTGAAAGGGGAATGCAGATACACAGTATAACTTTCTGCCAAGTTAATATAATATTGTATTCTTCCAGGCCTGTGGGGTTTGGTTTTTGGTTTTTGTTTTAAGATTTCCTTTCTCTGGGTGGGACACTGTACAACTAAAATAAATAGCATTCTTGTGATTAAATTGAATATCACATTGCCTTGTCTATAACAGGCACTTAATAAATGTTTGTTGTTGAATTGAATTGATTTAGGAAGTCCTGTGGTACAAAAGATTTTTTTTTCCCATCACTGACTATGTCAAAAGAAGAGTACATTGAAAACTGCCCTTTTTAAAAAGAAATCCATTAAATATTGTGTTTTTATGATTAAAAAAAATACTCTTTGTAGTTGGGCTTTTTTTCCCCCGCCACAGATTCTTTTTTTTGTTTTGTTTTTTGCGGGGCAATGAGGGTTAAGCAACTTGCCCAGAGTCACACAGCTAGTAATTGTCAAGTGTCTGAGGCCAGATTTGAACTCAGGTCCTCCTGAATCCAGGGCTGGTACTCTATCCACTGGGCCACCTAGCTGCACCCACCCCCCACTGCCACAGATTCTTATAGGTGCTTTGGCTTTGAAAGAATCTAAAAAGTAAAGGGGGAGGGGGCAGCTAGGTGGCACAGTGGATAAAGCACCAGCCCTGGATTCAGGAGGACCTGAGTTCAAATCCGACCTCAGACACTTGACACTTACTAGCTATGTGACTCTGGGCAAGTCACTTAACCCTCGTTGCCACACACACACACACACACACACACACACACACACACACACAAAGTAAAGGGGCTTCAATGTAATAGTCTAAAAAGAATTTCATTACACACTCAATGCTTGTAGGGTCTTCAAGCTAAATGGACACTATTGCATCAGTAACCATTCTGTGATGCCAGAGAAGCAACAAGTGGGGAATATGTTTCTCTCCATGTATACAATCATCCAATTCTGTCATATGGGGAGACGTCACATTTCAGGAAGGTGGCACAGCTGGACCTGGAATCAGAAATATCTAGAGTTCAAATCCAGCCTAGTTGTATGATGCTGAGTCAGTCACTTAACCTTCTACCTGCCTCAGCTTTCTCATCTGTAAAATGGGGATAATGTCACGGGGTTGTTTTGTGAGCAAAATAAGATAATGTTTATAAAGCATTTTGTAAACTTAAAGTGCTATATAAATGTTAGCTATTATTATCTTTGTTGTTATTGTTGTTATATAGAACCAAAATTAGTTTTACTGTGAAGACCAGGCATTCAACAGAGTAGGCACTTCATTCATTCAAAATGTTTATTAATAGTTAAATAAATGCTACCACCTTAGTATAATTCCTCATTTCCTCATACCTAGACTAATTCAACAGCTTGATCCTTCTGTCTTCAGCCTTTCTATTCCATCCTGCCAGACTCAACACTGACAAACTCATCTTCCTTAAGGCACATTTTTTCTCATCATGGAATCTCAAAGTTAGAAGCAACCTCAGAGGTCATCTAGTCTATCCCATCTCCAAATAAGCATTCCCTTTACAATATACTTTATAAGTGAGAATAAATCCATTATGAACTAAAGCATTAATTCATTTACTCAATGAGCATTTATTAAGTACTTACTATGTAACTTGCTATGTAAGTTACTCTATAAGCTTACTGTTCATACTATGTAACAGAAAATGAGGATACAGAGGTTGCATTCTATTGGGGCAAATAACGTAGATGTAACCACTAGTGGGCCCAGATTGTCTGGGGCCCGGATAAAAAAGAGACATGACTCTAGACCCACATACATAAATCCATGATATCCTGGCCCCTGGAGAGATGTCATGGTCTTTTTCTCATACTCTGCCTCTTTACAGCTTTACCCCCAAAGTCCTGGGGGAAATCACTTAAAGTTTAGATTTGGCTCATGTATAGGGTCTTCCCAAAAAGAGGAAGTAGAAATGTACTCAATGTACAACATAAATCAGTTATGGGGCCCAGCTTATTTCCTCCACACACACAAAATGCTTATTTAAAAAAAAAAAAGAATCAGAAACTTGAATTGACAATCATTCAAACAAGTAGCAGTAGCTGATTACTGTTATATTCTCAGGAAGTTGATACTTAAAACAGCAAAACATGAAGCATTTTGAAGGACTTCCTAATAGACATTTCACTGCAGTGTGGCTCAGACCCCAGGGTATAAGAAAATAATGGGCTTTTTCCCAACACCCAAAAGCCCCAGATTGATTTAGACTGATTAGATTGACTGAGAGTGATTGACTTTGCTGATTAACCCACTTAAAGTTAATTAAATTGAAGCCACACCTGCCTGACTCTGAAGAAGGTATTGTTCTCAGCTCATCTCGATACAGGATCACCCTCAGGTCCAGTGAAACAATGGATTTGGGTGATGGTAGCCAATTAGCTTGAAGCAGTGTGTAAGGACTGCCTCTTCCAGGGATGCAGGAAGGGGCTTGGACACACACAGTTCAGTGCTCAGACAGACTGGTTGTGGGTGAAGTTGAGGAAGCTAGGTTATATAGGTCTTTTCTTGGCTTTCTGACCCAGGTGTTCTCTTTTTCACTAATAAATACTTAATGCCAAAACTTGGTGCTAAAATTTCTAATTTATAAATAAACACTAGCTAGTTTTCCCTACACTTGAGACAGGAATAAGGTGACTATACATTTAGTTTTATTCGTCACAAGGGCTAGAGCAAGGTTTCTTTTCTAGCTTTTAAACTAGTCTGAAACCTACAGAAAAAGAATCCAGGCAGGAATTCTATACAAAGGGGAGCCCACAGTTCTGTCACTCTGAGCCAGTAGTTTCCCAGCATCCTGATAATGATGGAGTCCAGCAATAGTATACCATTTTCCCAATATATTTATATTTATTTCATTAAGTATTTTCCAACTACATGTTAAAAAATTTTAACATTTTAAAAAATTTGGAGTTCCAGATTCTCTCCCTTCTCCTGCCATTCCCCACTCTTTAAGAAGGCAAGCAATTTTATATTGATTATACATGTGAAGTCCCAGAAAAGTATATTGTTGCTCAGACCCAAATTCAGGTCAAGAACTTGCAGAGCCCTGACAAAAGGGGTAGCAATCAGAATTTGCCATGGATCAGACCACTTTGGGAATGTTGAAAGCTTGCAGGTCCTGAGCCTGAGCTTGAGCCATCCCTGTGTGGGGACCAATTTTTAATTGGGGAGTGTTAGCTAAGCAGCTCATTGCAATATTGGGGCAAGGAAGGAGACTGGCAGCCTCCCTCAAAATAGAGCAGGATTTATTTAACAAAAACGAACTTTAAAAAAACACACACACACACACACACACACACACAAACAGGATCAGTAGACTCAAGGGAAAGGAAATAAAATGGGGAAAGGAAAATTATACAACCTGAATAACACCACTGCCCAGGAATCAGCTGAGAATACACAGCAGCATCCTGTCACCTTCCAGCTTCCCGCTAGAATGGCCAATCTCTCCCTTCTTCCCAGCAGACCCCAGACAGCCCCCAGCCAATTGGCTGGCCACTCTGAGTCACATGACTGCCCTCACTAGGCTTCCAATCATTATAGTTTTGCCAGGTCCATGTAGGCATCGGCGAGTGGTGATGACATGAGGTGCCAACTCCATGGCAACAGCTACAACCAGTGGGTGGAGCACCATGCAGTTTGCAGAGCCCCAGAGGCCAGTGCGCACACCCAGGTTTTGTTTTTTTTTAATTCTAGCCAAAAGATGGGGTCATAAAAACCTCAAATAACAATTCTTTACACCTGAGATTCTGGAGTAACAAAATGTTCAATAACCCAAGAAAGCAACAACAGGACCAATACAGACCAATACAATATAAAGCTATTATGGTGACAAGGACAATCAAAACAAACCCAGAAGAAGAGAATGACTCCAAGCAAAGTCTCTCTCTCTTATTTATTTATTTGATTTTTGGTGAGGCATTTGGGGTTAAGTGACTTGCCCAGGGTCACACAGCCAGTAAGTATCAAGTGTCTGAGGCCGGATTTGAATTCAAGTCCTCCTCAATCCAGGGCCGGTGCTCTTTCCATTGCGCCACCTAGCTGCCCCTCCAAGCAAAGTCTCAAAGGAAATCATAGCTTGAGCACAACATCAACTAGAATCCTAGAAGAGATGAAGCAAGAGTTTTTAAAGGATTTCAGAAATGCTTTTATAAGTGAAATGAGAATGGTAGAGGAAAGAAATGGAAAGGAAATGAATGCTATGGAAGAAAGAATTAAAAAGGAAATTAACAGCTTTGGCACAAGAAGTATAAAAACTTGGCCTAACCACAAATTCTCTGAAAATGAGAATGGACCAAAAAGAAGCCAGTGAATCCATGAGACAAGAATAAATATTAAAACAAAGTCAAAAGGCTGAAAAAGAAAAGGAAGAAAATGTAAGGTTTTTCATAGAAAAAACAACTGACCTAGAAAAACAGATCAAGAAAAGTCTTAAGAATCATTGGACTTCTGGGGCAGCTAGGTGGCACAGTGGATAAAGCACTGGCCCTGGTTTCAGGAGGACTTGAGTTCAAATCTAGCTTCAGACATGACACTAGTTGTGTGACCTTGGGCAAGTCACTTAACCCTCATTGCCCTGCAAAAAAAAAAAAATCGTGACTTCCTGAATACTATGAGCAAAACAAGAGCCTAGGCATCATATTTATGTTTGTTTGTATTTTTTGGTGAGGCAATTGGGGTTAAGTGACTTGCCCAGGGTCACATAGGCATCATATTTCAAGAAACCTTAAAGGAAAACTGTCCAGATCTCTCACAACTAGAGAACAAAGTGAAAATCAAAAGAGTCTACAAGTCACCTCCTGAAAGAAATCCCCAAATGAAACCCCCATGAATATTATAGACAAAATTCAGAGCTTCAAGGTCAGAGAATCAATGATGTAAGCAACCAGAAAGAAAGAATTCAATTTCCAAGGAGCTGCAGCCAGTATTTTACATGATTTAGCAGTCACCACGATAAAGGAGCAGAGAGCATGGATTATGATTGTCCAGGAGGCAAAGGATATAGTGTTACAGCCCAGAATAATTTATGTAGCAAAACTGAATATAATCCTTCATTGGGGGTGGGGGGGCGGGGCGGGAGATAGTCTTTTAAAGAAATAGAGAACTTCCAAGCATTCCTAATGAAAACATGAGAACTGATTAGGAATTTTGCAGTTCAAACACAATAGTTAAAGAAACATAAAAAGAAAATGTAGATGAATAATCATAAGGAACTAAAAAAAAAGGATAAACTACTTATATTCAAATATGGAAAAATAATGCATGTGTCCCCTCAGGACCCTATTATCATGGGTCAGAGATAGTCTAATTGGATGAGGCCTGAGAATGATTGTGCTGTCTCTTGATGATCTTAAGACAAAAATGGAAAGAGAGGAGAAAGGTTAGGGGAAAGTATCTCAGATAATCAGAATAATTGTTTCACATAATGTGCACATAAATGTCATCTGTACAAAAAAAAAAAGGAGAGGGGGAGAGGGAGTGACACTTTAATTTCCCTTCTCAACTGCTCAAAGGAAGGAAGAATGCACAAACACACAGAGTTAAATACAGAAAATTTCACTTAACAATAAAATAGTAGGGAAAATAAGGTAGGGTAGTTTAAGGGAGGAATTTGTCCTAAGCAAATAAACTCTAAAGGTGTACAAAAATATTTACAGCTCTTTTTGAGGTAGCAAAGAATGGGAATCTTAGGGAGTGCCCATAAATTGTGAAGTGGCTGAACAATTTATGGTATATAAATGTGATAGAATACTACTATGTCATAAGAAATGATGGAGGGAATGGTTTCATAGAAACTTGGGAACTTATATGAACTGATGCAGAATTCAGTGAACAGAACCAGAATAGTTTATACAATGAAAAAAATATGGTAAAAACAAACAGCTTTGAAAGAATTAGGGACTCTGACTAATGATGAAACATGCTACTCACCTCCTAACAGGTGAAGGACTCAAGAATGTAGAATGAGTGGCAGCTAGGTGGTGCAGTGGATAGAGCACCGGCCCTGGACTCAGGAGTACCTGAGTTCAAATCCGGCCTCAGACACTTAATACTTACTAGCTGTGTGACCCTGGGCAAGTCACTTAACCCCAATTGCCTCACTTTAAAAAAAAAAATGTAGAATGGGACATATTTTTTAAACATGACCAGTGCATAAATTTGTTTTGCTCAACTTTATTTGTTTATAATAGTTTTGTTTTGTTTTTTATCTCAATTGAAGGAAGAGGATTTTTGGTGATTGAAAAAAATAAATATATATATATTTTTTAAATGACTGAAATAATCACAAGTAGAGTCTCAGAATAAAAGAATTAAAGATTTTTTGTGGAAGAAATGTTGAACAGATTATGAAAGGACAGGAACACTAATGCATTATTAATTTTTTTTTGCAGGGCAACGAGGGTTAAGTGACTTGCCCAGGGTCACACAGCTAGTAAGTGTCAAATGTTTGAGGCTGGATTTGAACTCAGGTCCTCCTGAATCTAGGGCCAGTGCTTTATCCACTGCACCACCTAGCTGCCCCACTAATGCATTATTGATAGGCCTATGAATTAGATCAATCATTTCAGAAAATAATTTGACTATACAGTCACATCTTTGACCCAATAATACTGGTTGGTTGGTTGGTTGTTGTCCTTTGGTTGTTCCATGGTTGTTCTTGAAGAGGACCAGCATGGCATCACTATATTGAGGTCAAGGTACAGTGTGTCTGACTGTCTGGAAGGCTCTACTACAGGGCAGGCACAAATAGTCCACATGAACATCTCAAGTGGAGATGTCTAAATTTGAGCATTTCACATTTCTTTTGAGCTACTGCAATTCCTCTCCATGCATAGAGCACAGTACCTCCTTCGTTGCAGATATGCCATGCTAGACAGTTCTTGCCAGTGTCTCCCATGTCACACAATCAATTCAAATGTTCTTCAAAGAGACCTTGATAAAAACATTGTATAGCTTCTTCTGGTGACCATGTGAGTGCCTTCCTTGTGTGAGTTCTCTGTAAAATAGTCTTGTAGGCAAATGTACATTTGGCATTTGAACAATGTGGTCAGCCTATCAGAGTTGCACTTTTTGCAGTAGAGTTTGAATGCTTGGCAGTTTGGCTCAAGAAAGGACCTCAGTGTTCTGCAATTTATCTTGCCTGGTAATCTTAAGAATTTTCTTAAGACAATTCAAATAGAAGTGATTCAGTTTCCTGACATGGTGCTAGTAGACTGTCCATGTCTCACAGGCATTCAAGAATGGGGTCAGCACAATAGCTCTGTAGACCTTTGGTCTGGTAGATAGTCTAATACCTCTTCTCTCCCACACTTTGCTTCCGAGCTTCTTAAACACTGAGCTTGTTCTGTATCAACCTCATCATCTATGTGTGCATCCCTAGAAAGTACACTGCCAAGGTAAGTGAACATATCCACAGTATTCATAATTTCTCCATTTGTTGTAACTGATGGTTCCACATATGGAAGGTGCGGGGCTGGCTTTTAGGGAACCTGCGTTTTCATGCTATTCATTGTTAGACCAAAATTAGCACAAGCAGCAGAGAATCAAACCATACTTTGTTGCATCTCAGCTTCAGAGGTTACTTTGAGTGTACAATCAATACCACTATGTACCCTAAGGAGCTTGAAGACAGGAAAAAGCACCCATATATACAAGAATATTTATAACAATGATTTTTGTTATAGCAAAGAAATAGAAATAAAGTAAATGCCCATAATTGAATAATGATTAAACAATATGTGATATGTGGTATATAATGGAAATTTATTGTGTCATAAAAATGGAAATATGGAAAGCCTCATATGAAGTGATATAGAATAAAATGTGCAGAACCAGGAGAACAATTTTAAAGATAAATTCAATAATAATGAAACAGAAGACCTCCAAACTCTGACCAAAGCAGCAACCTTCAAAAAGCTCATAATGGTGCATATCTGCTGCCTCTTAACAGAGAAGTGATAGAATAAAGGTGCTAAATGAGAAGTCACATCCTCCAAAATGTTGATTTGTTTTGCTTGAAAACAATATATACACACATATGTGTGTAATGGGGGAATAGCTAATGAGTCTAGTCCTTATAGGCACGTTTAGCATGCTCTGTTGATGCAGTTCCCAGGCAGAGTTTGGAAAATGTATATGCATTCTGTATCTGTAACTGTTCCCCGGAGGAACGATAAGCATATAGATAAGTAAATACAGGCAGATAGACCTGTGTCTAGAAATATATCCTATAGGTATATGGATATACATGTATATATGTATATGTATGTATATATATATACACACATATATATATACACATATGCATACACATATAGCCTATACACACATATATGTGTGTATATACACATATATATATATATGAATATTAAGTCATGTGCAGTAGAAAGAGCACTGGCTCTAGAGTCGAAGGACCTAGGTTCAAATCCTGCTTCTGGTGCCTACTGTCAGTTACCTTTGTCAAATCATTTAATGTTCCTGTGCATCAGTTTCCTCACCTGTAAACTCTGTGTGTGTGTGTGTGTGTGTGTGTGTGTGTGTCTGTGTGTTGGCAGGGGAAGTTTAGTTAGCTTCTGGGGTCCTTTCCAGCCCTACACTTATAAGCTTTAGTATTAAGTAATCTTAAGGTACAGATTAAGTGGGCAGTTACATGGTACAGTAAATAGAATGCTGGTCATGGAGTCAGGAAGACTTCTTCATGAGTTTAAATCTAGACTCAGACACTTACTAGTTGTGTGACCCTAGGCAAGTCACTGAACCCTGTTTGCCTCAGTTCCTTATCCATCAAATAAGCTGGAGAAGGAAATGCCAAACCACTCCAGTATTTTTGCCAAGAAAACCCCCAAATGGGGTCATGAAGAGTCAGATATGACTGAAATGACACAAAACCTACAACGAATTAAATACACACATCAGAGTGTATCTGGGAGAGCTTCATGTACTAAGAGGGACTTGAGTTGATACCTGAAGGGATCTAGAGATTCTGAGAAGAGGAGATGAAGAGGGAGAGCATTCCAGTTATGGGGTACTAAGACATGCAGGTGGAAGATGGAATGCATATGAGGGCAGGTGATCTGCATCTGGTAGCTTGAACTCAAGGGCAAGTGAGGTTCATTATCTCCTACCTTATCTTGGATATCTACTCTCCACTGACCATTTTTATTCTGTCCATTCCACTCCAAAGATCATCTCTTTGACATACAAAATAGAGGCAGAATAAGAGCTGAGCACCCATGCTTTCTCTCTGGTCTGCTAGCATCATTGTTCCATCTCTCCTTTCCCACCTTTGCTTATGCTCTTTGTCTTAATACAACTAGCACTTCTCAAACTTCAAAGCATTATATAAATATAAATTATTAATATTATATGACTAGCCATACTTTCTTTCCTATATTAACTTTTGCTTCCATTTTCTGTAAAGGCCTTATAAAAATATAAACCGATAAATGAATTTCCTGTGTATCGACATTACTCTCTTTGGATGACTTTATCTCTTTGTCAGAATTGTTCCTGTCTTCAGAATTTTGTTCTTGAGAACTCATCCCCCTGGACTGACTGCCTCCATAGAATTTTACTCTACGGAATCTTACCTAGCCTTTCTCTGAACCCTTTAAAATCTACTCTGCCCAAATCTGGGGTGCATGTCAAAGTATGCCTTATTTTGGCTTTCCTTTTCTTCTCTATTATAATTTTAAAATCAAAGTGGTCATTCCCCTAATAATTCTATAATTTATCCATTTTTCCCTCCAATAACAGACACAAATTTAAAGAGGATTAGAGGAGAAAATAGTGGGAGTTTGAGCTGAAAGTCACTTTGGAGGCCATTTAATCTAGGCAACCCTCTTCATTTTATAGATGAGCAAACTAACTCTGAGGAAAGTGATTTGATCAAGGTCACACAACTAGTAAGTGGAGAGCTCAGATTACAAACCTTTGATTCCAAATTCAGCATTTTCCCACTGTTCTATGTTTCCTCTCCATTAAAGTAGTAGTCCTAGGTAGCTGGGGAGCCCTGGAACCTAAGCAGAGTTTGTCAGCAATAGATCCATCTTTTCATGAGAGCCAGATCCAGAATAAAAGTTCCTTAGCTTTTCCACCTTTTAAAGGAAGAGATTATCAGTAAGGCAACAGTCCCAGCATATATCTAGATAATTGGAGTTCCCATTAATTTCTCAAACTCCTCATCTACTTCTTTCTGTCCAGGTGGCCTGCCTACTGATTTTCACCCAAATGTTCTGTGTCATATTCTCTGCCACCCCACTTTAATTCCTGGACTTCTTCATATGGGCACATCTCTACTTTCATTGTTACTCTACTCCTCTCCAATGTTATCTATACTGTTCTTTCTTAAATAAAATATAAGCTGTCAGAACCACATTCCAATCATTGGTCACAACCCCCTAAGTCTCAGCAATAGTTATGAGGTCAAATTTGCCTACTTTAGACTGGACCACCTACTTGTAATCTATGCTTTGTGCATTTATGTATAGGCTTCCTAGATACAGTGGATATGAGGAATCTGGTCATCACAACAAAAATTAATTGGCTCAGACTATTTATTTGGAGAAGTGTAAGGAGGGAGAGTTGGTAACTGGAACAATAGTAGAAACTGTTTCCATTTTCATTTAGTTCCTTGGGCATCTAAAGGGATATTATTTTCTTGCAGATATATCATAATTCATAAGAAAAGAAAAATATTGAGATCTCAGGACTGGAAAGGACCCCAGAGGTCACCTGTTACTACATATATGTGTTCTTTTTTGTTGTTCAGTTGTTTAGTTGTGTCCAACTCCTCGCAACCCCCATGGACCATAGCATGCCAGACCCTTCTATCCTTTACTTTCTCTCAAAGTCTGTCCAAGTTCGTATTCATTGTTTTCATGATACTATCTATCCATCTCATCCTCTGCTGTCCCCTTTTTCCTTTTGCCTTCAATTTTTCCTAACATCAGGGTCGTTTCCAATGGCCACAGTATTTAAGCTTCAGTATTTGACCTCCCAGTGAATAGCCTGAATTAATTTCTTTAAGTATTGACTGATTTGATCTCCTGACTGTCCAAGGTACTCTCAAAAGTCTTCTCCAAGACCACAATTTGGAAGCATTAATTCTGTGGTGCTCAGCTTTCCTTAGAAATCCAACTAATAGTCATATGTTACTACTCCTAGAATCCCCTTTACCCAACAAGTGGTTTTCTTTCTTTCTTTCTTTAATTTTTAGTGAGGCAATTGGGGTTAAGTGACTTGCCCAGGGTCACACAGCTAGTAAGTGTTAAGTGTCTGAGTCCGGATTTGAACTCAGGTACTCCTGACTCCTGGGCTGGTGCTCTATCCACTGCACCACCTAGCTGCCCCTCTTTTTTGCTTAAAGATTTCCAGTGAGAGGGAACTCACCAATTTCAGTTATGACTCGTTCTCTGTGTTAGGAAATTTTTCCTGACGTTGAACCAAAATTTCCCTCTCTGTAGCTTCTACCCTCTGTTACTGCTACAGAAAGTTCAAGAAGAATAAAGACTGTGAAAAGCTGTTAGATTTAGCAATTAGGAGATTACTGGTAAAGTTGGAGAGAATGGTTTGGTTGAATGATGAGGTTGGAAGCCAGATTGTAGGGAGTTAAGATAATGAGAGGAAAGGAAAGTGGAAGCTCCTATTATAGATAGCCCTTTCAAGGAGTTCAGCTAGAAAATGCAGAAGAGATATTAGATAATAGCAGGGATAGAAAGATTGTGTTTTTTGAAGATCAGGGAGACACAGTGTGTTTGAACTCAGCAGAGAAGGAGGCAGGAGACAGGAAGAGATTGAAGATAAGAGAGTGGGGATGACAGAGGGGGCAATCTGCTGGAGGAGATGGGATGGAATGAAATCACTTGTACAAATAGAGGTGTTTACCTTGGCAAGCATAGAGCTCCCTCTTTGTGTGAGATGGAGGCAAAGGAGGATTTGGTGGGAAGAGGTATCTGAATGATATGAGATGAGAAGAGGGGACTCTTGGTAAATGGCCTCAATTTTTTTCAGTAAAAATATGAGGATAGGTTCTTAGCTAAGAGGATAAGAGAAGGGAGAGCCATGGAAGGTTTGAGGAAGGATGAAAAGCTTTGGAAGAACCATTGTGGAGAGTGGGCTAGTGAATTGATAAGGGCTGTATAGAAAATTACCTACTGGCAGTAAGGGCTCAGTTGAGATTGTATAACATAAATTTGTAACATTCAGTCAGAATGATTGCATGATTTTCTTCACTTATGTTAAGCAGCACATGTTGAGAGAAGGCAGCAAATGATGGGAATAATTCAAGGCTGAGACTTGGCAGAACCTAATCAATTATACGGTAAAGGAATTCATGAGAATAGCTCAGTATAGAGTGACCAAGGGGCCAAGATGAGGAAAAGAGGAGAGAGTGTCTAGTATAGGGATGGTGACTGGGAGAGAACTGAGTAGTCATGGGTTTGGAGGTCATGGTGTAAATGAAAAGTAGGGTTTGGCAAAGGAAAGCAGAGGGAGAGGTGGAAAGCCAGTAGATTATGGTCAGATAAGGGAATTTCCAAGTTCTTGACCATGGAGGTAGTGGGCAAGGGTATAGCCATCTCCACATGTGGCTCAGGTGGGGTGGAGGAATAGATCATGAGTTACCAGTTTTTGATTGGTTGGAAGATATGGATTATATAGACCTAGAACAAGGACACATTATAGTGCCCTATTCCAGTGAAAGAAGGTCTGATTGTACTATTGTGTTGCTATCATCACATTCCCATATTCATACATTCAGTGTCTCCCATTATTCCCTCCTCCCTCTCCAATTTGATTAATATACCCAGTGGTGATGGGGTAGAAGTAGAAAGTGATATTGGAAGAAGTGCAAGAGGAGTTGAAGGCTGTTGTTTTGTTTTGGGGTGGTTTTTTTTTTTTGGTTTTTTGGTTTTTTGGGTGAGGCATTTGGGGTTAAGTGACTTGCCCAGGGTCACACAGCTAGTAAGTGTTAAGTATCTGTGGCCGGATTTGAACTCAGGTCCTCCTTGAATCCAGGGCCAGTGCTCTATCCACTGCACCACCTAGCTGCCCCCCATTGAAGGCTGTTGTGGACACAAGATCAGCTTGTCCTGGCTAGGTAAATTAATAAGAAGGTAAACATATTGATAATACAATGTGTCTATGAGTAAAACAGAATAAATTGCTAAGCTTCATGCAGTATGTAGGGTTTCAGATTGATGAGTTTGGAATAGAGCCTTCTCTGGGACTGAATATACTTAATGCCGTACATAGAAATACTTTTCTTATAGCATTATATTTTTTCAGTATTATTTTTAAATATAGTATTAATTGCATGGCATAGTAGATTGCAGAGGCAGGGTGGTGGTGTAAATAGAGTACTGGCCTGGAGTCGGGGAAACCTGTATATAAATTTCAGAAAAGAAGTAGATGACATAAATTCTCTTAATTTATTTTATATTATTTGTTGTGTTCTGAACTTAAGAAAATAAAACAAGCCTTTCTATTACATAGTAGAGGAGGAGGCATTTGTGCGTGAAACTGCAAGTCTATTATATACAACTTGCTATTCCTTATAAATATATAATAAAGTTATCATGTAATTTTCTTTTTCTTTCATTTTTTTCCCTCCCCCCCACCACCTCACCCTAGTGGTTATTATTAGATACGAACATTAGATGGATGCAGATAGTGTCTTCTTTCATAGATCCTTTGTAGTTAATTTGGGTATTTATAATAGCCAACATGACTTAGTCACTTAAAGTTGTTGGGTTTTTTTGGTTGTGGTTTTTTGTTTTTGTTTTTGTTTTTTTGGTGAGGCAACTGGGGCTAAGTGACTTGCCCAGGGTCACACACCTAGTTAAGTGTTAAGTGTCTGAGGCCAGATTTGAACTCAGGTCCTCCTGACTCCAGGACTGGTACTCTATCCACTGTGCCACCTAGCTGTTCCTTAAAGTTGTTCTTAAAACAATATTGCTGTTATTGTATACAACATTCTCTTGATTCTGCTCATTTTACTCTTCATTATTTCATGCAAGTTTATCCATGCTTTTCTAAAATCATCAAGCTCATCATTTCTTATAGCACAGTAATATTCCATCATGATCATATACCATAACTTGTTGGGCCATTCCCCAATTCCCAATTTTTTAAAAATTTGTTTATTTATTTTTGTTGTTGTTGTTGTTGAGGCGATTGGGGTTAAGTGACTTTCCCAGGGTCACACAGCTAGTAATTGTTAAGTGTCTGACGCCAGATTTGAACTCATGGACTCCTGAATCGAGGGCCGGGGCTTTATCCACTGCACCATCTTGCTGCCTCACCATTTTTTTTAAAACAGGGGATGCATAACACTAAGTATCAAGTTTACTTTCAGGTTTCTCTAAATGCCCTAGAAAAGATATACTGCAATAGAAATGTGCACGTTGATCAACTGTATGGCTCCAACCTCCCCCCCATTCTGCTACTCAACTACCCCACTTCCAGTGTCACTGTAGGGGTGGGAGTGGCATGATTCATGTTCATCCCTAATGGCTCAGAAGTTCTACCCCAGAAGAAAGATGGGAAATGGTTGCTTTCCCTTTTTCATGCTTATTAAAAAAGATAGCCCTTCTTTTCTCCTGCAATCCTTTTTTTATGCCCTTAACATTGCATGGGGTGTGCTGGTAAATATTTAACAACAGGCTCTTGGGGGGGGTACAATGTATCTACAACAAATTTTTAAGTTTAAACGATATTTTTAACATTTCTCCTATCACTTTGTTATGTCTGCACAATCAACAAAAACAATAAAACAAGCCATGATTTGTAGCATTTGCCAGTTTTCAAGGTGTAAATGATTATACCGAAAAATTAACAATTGGCTCTCAACTGGTATAAGCCAGTTCCAGTATGCCACTCATTTTAGGTCAAAATTCAACTAAATCGAGATAAACACAAAGTCTTAATACAACTGTTCCTAAAGGGGGATGACTGTTCTCTTTGGACGATATTTATTGCTACTTTGTGTCTATAATGACATTCTAGACATTGTACAAAAATTACAAAAATAAATCCAGTCTTAATATTCCAAAAAGGAATCTCACAGGGGATGTAGCCACTGCTAAGATATTTATACCATAAGAGAGAAAAAGACATGCACACTCACAAAAAAGAAGCTTGTCCCTTTGGTGTGCTTTTTTTTTTTTTATCTTTCTCATTTTATAATGGAATTACAATTAAATTTTGCTTTATCTTGGGCAATACCCAAGCTGTTTGGTCTCATTATTTGATGCTGCTCACCTTCAAAAAGAAACATGAAGGTGAGACATAGTCGTGTGTGTGTGTGTGTGTGTGTGTGTGTGTGTGTGTGTGTGTGTGTGTGGGCGCGCGCATGCGTATTTGTATCTGTGCATGGATAGGTGGTCCAAATTTCCTGCTGAAGCAGCAGGAAAGAATAATCCTGCGTTACCATCAAATAAAATGATAATAATAATAATTACTGCCTTGTGCTGCCCCTTTTATCTATGGAGCTCAAAGGGCTTTGTAGGCATTTGACTCATTCATTCTTAGGCCATCAGGAAGAACATGCTTAGAAGGCGTCACATCAGAAATTAGAGTATCACACCAAAGGAAGAAGAACCCCCATGACTAACTGTTAAGGAACTGGCTCCATCTCATCCTTTTTGGAAAAGAGGGGTCATAAAAAAGGACTATCTTAGAGGCTCTGCCTTAGAAAGATGATGTAGAAATGCAGAAATCTTCCTATTGTCCTCCTAATAATGTTCCTAACCATTCATTGGACACCATAGTTAAATTCTGGTCAATGACTTTTATTTTTGTTTTGTTTTGTTTTGTTTTGTTTTGGTGAGGCAATTGGGGTTAAGTGACTTGCCCAGGGTCACACAGCTAGTAAGTGTCTGAGGCCGGATTTGAACTCAGGTACTCCTGAATCCAGGGCCGGTGCTTATCCACTGCGCCAACTAGCTGCCCCAATGACTTTTATTTTTAATTATCTTTTAAATGGATCAGCAGAGACTTTGTAGGGGCTACACAGCAAGTCTATGGCCACTTGTGGTAGATAAGTATTATTTGTTTCTTCTATACTAAATACCTATAACAGTATTTTTTTTTTTTTTTAGTGAGGCAATTGGGGTTAAGTGACTTGCCCAGGGTCACACAGCTAGTAAGTGTTAAGTGTCAGAGGCCGGATTTGAACTCAGGTACTCCTGACTCCAGGGCCGGTGCACTATCCACTGCACCACCTAGCTGCCCTCTTCTATACTAAAAAAAGACAGTACCATTACATTGGACAGCTAGGTGGTGCCATGCATAGAGTGCTGGGCATGGAGTCAGGAATTCTCATCTTCTTAGGTTCAAATATGGCCTCAAATACTTACTAGCTGTGTGACCTTGGGTGAGTAACAACTCTGTTTGCCTCTGTTTCCTTATGTATAAGATGAGCTAGAGAAGGAAATGACAAACCACTCCAGTATCTTTGTCAAGAAAAACCCAAATTGGGCCTTGAAGAGTTAGACATGACTGAAAAACAACTGAATAGCAACAACCGTTACACGAAAAGAAAAAAAGTGGGGTGGGAAAGGGAACATTTGGCCCTACCACTTCTTTCTAAATTTTGGAGGAAACAAGTATCCTTGATTAAGTTAGAAAGGCCTTCAAAGCAAATCGAATATGGTTGCTCACTGACAACGCAGATCTTACTTGGAAATTGAATGCATAGTCTGTGGTGAAATTTGACCAGCACTAATGAAATCATCTTCATTTATTAGTAATAAGTATAAGGTCATAGACTTTGCTCCAAAAATCTAACTGCACGGAATAGAAAAGATGGTAGTTTTAACAGGAAAGATGTGGGACTGTGTTCAACAATGAGAGTTTAAACCTTACCGCATAGACAATAGTGCCCCCGTAGAAGTATTTGAAGAGAAAAAACATGACAAGACATAGGAATAAAGTTTGTTTGATTGAATGGTGAAAGATGACTTGGAGGGAGAGCTACAGTGTAGGCTGGGAAAAACTGTTTGGAGCCCATTGTCATCATTCGGTCAAATGGTATTGAAAGCGTATAGCCATTGACGGAGACAGTGGGAATCCAGAGCAGGAAATGAATGACGAATAATAGAATCGACATAGAATTGACAGAAGATGGTATACTTCTATTAAATATCCCACAGTGCGGAGCACAAAAGTTTTCCTGTAGTTTCCCTAATAAGTATACCCCCTCCCCCAATGTCTCATAAATAATTTTGTTTAAGCATCTCACAGTTGCAATGCATGAATGTACTCCAGTGTAAAGAACAGCACAATGCTCTCTCTGCTAGCCCTATGCTTATCCTTCTCTGAGCCTTTCATCTTGCTATTCCCATCCCTGGATTCCCATCCACATAGCTGCTGAATTCCTACTCATCCTATAAAAATCCCCTCACATGCTAACTCCTCTGTGAAGTCTTCCGTGATTTCCCCTAAGTAGTCATGATCTTTTCTTCCTTGAACCTCTCAAATAACCTCACTTTTTCTTTTTTTTTTTTTGCAGGGCAATGAAGGTTAAGTGACTTGCCCGGGGTCACACAGCTAGTAAGTGTCAAGTGTCTGAGGCTGGATTTGAACTCAGGTCCTCCTGAATCCAGGGCTGGTGCTTTACCCACTGCGCCACCTAGCTGCCCCCATAACCTCACTTTTTAACCTTGTTTGTGCCTCTCTTGTATTTTCTTCTATATAATGGTTGTCAAAGAAACAAAGCTCAGTGTCGTGTTCGGGATCATATTTATAAGAGTCACATTTTCTAATTTCATGCAACCGTAAGGAGAGTTTCTTAGACCAACATAGTGACAACATAGAGCTTTTAATAACCAACAAGATCAAGGAGCTTTTATGCATTCTCAAGATTGATCAAGGTCATTTTAGTTTAAACACCTATGTGTAGCACCAATATTACAGACCAGGGTAGAATTGTTATCTTGATGAAGTAAACTCAGGGACTCTGTAATATTAACTAAACAGAACAGAACATCCTCTCAAGGACCCTCAGATGTAGGGCCTTAACACTTTGCAACTACTAAAAAACCTCTTTTTTATCTTTTGTTACAGCTTTCAAAACAAAGAGTTTTAGTTCTAATGGGTACTTTCCTCCTTTCCTTTCTACTAGCCTGTACATAGTGCAGGGTGAGGTCTGTCCCGTATGCTCCTGCATAGTTATTTATATCCCAATTAGATGGGAGCTCCAAGGCCATAGGATCCAAATCACCCCTGAACAAGAATCACATTTACAACCTTCACAACCATTGCTCATCCATTCTTTCTTTTTTGTTTGTTTGTTTGTTTTGGGGGGTGAAGCAATTGGGGTTAAGTGACTTGCCCAAGGTCACACAGCTGGTAAGGGTTAAGTGTCTGAGGTCAAATTTAAAGGCAGATACTCCTGACTCCAGGGCCAGTGCTTTATTCACTGTGCCGTCTAGTGCCGTCTAACTACCCCCATCCATTCTTTCTTGAAAATTTTTTTGAGAGGGATAACCAACTCTTTGACAAAGCAGCTTTTTCCATTTTCAGATACTGGTATTTATTAGGAAGTTTTCATTGAAACCTGGCTGTATAACTTTCACCTATGACATTTTGTTCTGCCCTTGAAAGCCAAGCAAAACAAGTCTAATCTAATCCTTCTTCCATTGACAGCTCTTAAGTACTTGAAAATGACTGTCAGGTCCCCCTCTACTTTTAGTTAAGCATCCCCATTTCCTTTAACTAAACATCAAATGACATGGTCCCAAGGCCTCTTACCATTTATAGAATGCTATCTAGTTTATCAGTAGTTTGTTTTGTTTTGTTTTTACAATGTCACACTTGGCTCTAAATGCAGTATTTCAGATGTGTTCTGACAAGGGCTGAGTATAGAGAGACTATGTCACCTCATTTTAGTCTAACATAACATCGCAATAGCATTTGGGGCTATTTTTCGCACTGTTGATTTGCATGTAGTTGGCATGTAGTTCACTTTTAAAAAAAGAACATATTTTTTCAAATTAGCTGCTATCTAGTCATACCTTGTTCATCTTGTAATTGTGGCATTGAATTTTTCAAGTCAAATGTAAGACCACATTTACATTTTTTTATCTATCTATCTATCTATTTATTGTGGACAGTGAGGGTTAAGTGACTTGCCCAGGGTCACATAGCTAGTAAGTTTCAAGTGTCCGAGGTCGGATTTGAACTCAGGTCTTCCCAAATCCAGGGCCGGTGCTCTATCTACTGTGCCACCTAGCTGCCCCTAATTAATTTCCTGAATGAAATCCAGCCTACTCTCTTCCTCCAATTCAGTCTGGGACCAACCCATTCTCCATCTAAAATACTTTTACCAGATGTATGTACTTATGTGCTAGATTAATGGACAAAGTGTATTAGCTTATTTCTACTGCAGATCATAGTGTAGAAAATGGACATTTTTCCTTTTTTATGTATGGAATGTTAAGAGATCTGATTGGGGAGGTCTTGTAATTTTCTGGGGCTTGACATGATCAGCACACAGCCACCCATCAACAGGAATGTCTAGTCTTGACTACCTCAGCTTCTAGAGGGGCTCTTGCCATTTGAACCTTGTAGAAGACAGTCTCTATTATAGTAGAAAACTTCCTTAGAGGGCACATCTCCCTGTTTTATGATTTGATTAAAATCAGAGGATTAATGAATAAAGTCATGTCTGTGGCTGCCTTGGTAAATGAGTCTTGTATAATCCTCCTTGGAGGCCTTTTAAGGCTGCATTTTACTTAATAAAAAAAAAAAGTCAGCAGAAATCTATATTCTCTGAACCTTTTAGTCAACTGTGTGACATAGTTTATTCAACTTAATTCAGGTTGTTGCACTGACCAACCTTGACCCCAGAGGTCTGTTGATCAAACATAATCTCCTTCCTCTCAGTAAAGAGGTCACAGGCAATGGATACAGAATGAGACATATTTTGTCAGGTATGGTCAATATATGAGTTTGTTTTGCTTAGTTGTATTTCTTTGTTATGAGAGAGGCTTCTGTTAAGGGGAGTTATTAAGAATTTAACGTGAAGTTTTAAAATATCAGTAAACCTCTTGTAGACAGTTGGTCCTCATGTGCGGATTCTCTATTTGCAAATTTGCCTACTTACTAAAATTTACTGGTAGCCCCCAAATCAATATTTATTTATTTGTTTGTTTGTTTGTTTATGGTGAGGCAATTGGCGTTAAGTGACTTGCCCAGGGTCACAGAGCTAGCAAATGTCAAGTGTCTGAGGCTGGATTTGAACTCAAGTCCTCCTGAATTTAGGGCCACTGCACCACCTAGCTGCCCCCAAATCAATATTCTTTGTGCTTCTGTGATCTTTCACAGCAGTGAAAATTTTTAGTTACCCAACTTGGATGTTCCCAGCTTAGGTCAAACAAGGCAACCCTCTGCCTTCTTTCAGTTCTCATATGGTTAAAAAAAAAAAGTGTTCTTTTCATGGTCTATTTCATGCCATGTTTTTCACATTTTTATGCTTTTTCTTGGTGATTTCACTGTTTAAAATGCCCCCCCCCCCAAGAGTAGTGCTGATGTGCTGTCTAGTGTTCCAAAACCCAAGAAGGCTATGATGTGCCTAATCAAGTGTTAGGTAAGTGTTGTTCAGCCACAAGTTATAGCATCACTGGCCACAAGCTCAGTGTTAACAAATTAACAATACAAAACACCAGGAAAGAAGAGGACATTCATTAATCTCTACATAAGACAATTCTGGAAAGTACTAAAAGAAATGTGACCAGAGGCTCACAGGAATCTAACCCTGTAATTCATCAGTAATGGAGCATTTATGGTGAATATAAGAACGTAACTACCACTAATGATGAGAACCAACTATGTATACATATATGCACATATGTAATCTGTTGTATAGTATAATTAATGAAAGAATGCCTGTTCCTGTCTCATTTTCAACATGGATATTCTTGATATATATGTTGGTTGTTCTCACAAGAATTTCTTTAAAATGAGAAAGTTATGTTGGTAGCTTTTGATAATCTCTTGATCAGCATTTTTGGATTTTAATATAATTGGGTTTTTCATTCTTTTCACATTTTTTTTCCTGTGAATTTATCTTATAAAATCCCTCAAAGCTTTGAATTATCTTTTATATTTTGTTTCATTAGATTTGACTCATAATTTTGGAATCCAGACTCTATCATTTAGTACCCACTTCCATTCTCCATTTTGTTTCCTACAAATATGATAAGCAAACCTTCTTCCAAACCACTGACAAAAAATTTTAAACTATATACATAGTGTAATGATTGAAATGGTACCACCTGCTGGAGACTTACTGTAGAAAAGCTCCGCCATGAGGGGAAGGCCTCTGAGGGCAAACCATACGGTCAAGGTCTTTGGCATCAGGAAGTGATGTTTGCTTGTGGGTACTGTCTATCAAGGCTACCAGCCAATCAACTTGAGGAGCCTCCCCTTTCTGGGAGGAGGACACAAAGTAGGAAGCAGACGCTGGTGGAGGAGTTCTGTCTCTTTTGGTTCCTGACCTTGCCTTGGTGAGTCGGATGATGGGGTCTCTTAGAAATAGTTAGATTTTTATCTTTCTCTCTCATCTTAATGCTCTGTAATAAATACTTAAACTCTTAAATACTCTTGATAAAGCTTATAATTTATTGGTGACCACTCATTAGATTTTAGATAGTATAGCTAGAATTTTAGCCCCTTACAATAGCCAAAGATGGAGTGCTGTCACATTCCATTTATGACCACCTTCCAAGTTGACAAAAAGTCATTAATAATTGTTTTCTCACCAAAGAGAATGAGTGATACTCAGACTATAAATGACAATACAAAAATAACTAATAAAGGGCAAATACCTAAGATAAGTAAACACTTAATGAATTCAAGTCACCAGGCCTAGATGAACTACATCTTCAACTCCTGAAAGAATTAGCAGATATAATTAAAGGGCTATTGTCAATGATCTTCAAGATATGTGGGGAAAGTGAAAGATACCACAGGTGGTTAAGAAGATACTATATGAGACTCAGATTTGGATTTCTGGACCATACCTAAAAATACAGTGATTTTTTTTTTTTTTTTTGCTGGGCAATGGGGGTTAAGCGACTTGCCCAGGGTGACACAGCTAGTAAGTGTCATGTGTCTGAGGCCGTATTTGAACTCAGGTACTCATGAATCCAGGGCCAGTGCTTTATCCACTGCGCCACCTAGCTGCCCCAAAATACAGTGATTTTCCTCAAGCAGAGGTCTGACATTATCTGCCTCTAGATTCAATAACTTCCAATGATTCCCCATTACTCCTTTTTAGCATTTAAAGTTCTTCAAAACCCAGTCCCTTTCTCCCTTTCCATTTTCTTTTCACATCCCTCATCATGCATTCTAAGGAGAGCTTTACTTGCTGTTTGTCATCTACAATCCACTCCATCCTCAGTCTTTGTACCTTTGTGTTTGTTGACCCCTCCCCACTCATACCTGGAACGTATTCAGTCTTCACCTCCACCTCTTGAAATTCTGGTTTCCGTCAAGGTTCAACTTGAGCATTTCCTTCTATATGAAGCTTTTCCTGATCCAGCTCCTAGTTTTTTTCCTCCTAAAACTAATAAGGTGGGGTGGGGCTGTTGACACTCTACCACAATTAGTAAACAGATGTGAATAGACATTTTAAAATGTTAACAAGATTTTCTACCTCCATGATTCCTTTAATTGTGTCAAGAAGGGATGACACTTATTGTCTAACCAAACTGCTAAAGGTCATTGAGTTAAGAAGACAAAATTAACTAAAGCACCTTGAATAAGAGAAAGCAATATAATAGTGTTACATTGTATAATGTGTATTATATATTGTAGGCGTTCAGAGGAGAGGGCATTCAAGAGGACTACGGAAGCCATAGAGGTTTCATTAAGTGGGTCAGGATCTGGATCTTAGAGTATGAACAGAATTTAGAGGTATTAGAGAGAGGCATTCTGGTTTGGGGAAAAGAACATAATTAAGGCACATAGGTGGGGATGATCATATGCTCATATTTGTGGGACTGCGAGAATACTCCACTCTCTCATAGAGAATTTACATGTTGGGAAGTAGTGAAAAATAAGATTGGATAAAGAAGGTGGTTTCATATTATTGAGGGCCTTGGGAGTCATACAAAAGAGTTCAAATCTTATGCCTTTATGTTTGGGCGTTGTGCTTTTTCATCAAAATAAAAATATCCTAGAAAAGGATATTATATTACGCCTAATATATTAAGCCATTGTCAGCCATTTAATTGTGTGTCATTTTAAGTTTACTTAGGAGTCCCCTGATGAAATAAAAAAAACAGGACAGGCAAATATTGATGTGCAGAGGTAAGGACTGATCCAAAATTTGGAAGCAAATATAGGGAAATTGAGTCTATGTAATTTTCCCATTATGAACCCTAAACATCTAGGGGCAATGAGAAGGAAGGAAGGGAATAAACATTTACACAGTACCTACTATGTACTAGGCTCTGTGCTAAGCACTTTACAAATATTATTTCATTTGGTCCTCACAACAACCCTGAGAGGCAGGGAGAGTTATTATCCCCATTTTACAGCTGATGCAACCGAGGCAAACAGAGGTTAAGTGACATGCCCAGGGTTACACAAATAATAAGTATCCGAGGCCAGAGTTGAACTCAGTCTTCCTGACTCTAGACCTAGTGCTCTATCTAGCTGCCTCAGTGTGACTGGGGAGGTGGTAGGGAGGGACAGAGTGGGGGAAGAATTGGGAATGGGAGGGAATGCTCCAAAAAAAAAAAAAAAAAGAGGGTCAGTGATAACATGAAGACAATTTTCACCATTTTGCCCAGGGCTAGCCTCATTCATGGTTATAATCCTTCCTCTATCTTCTGATTACATTCCTAATAAAATTCTCATTAGCACATATTAAGCCATTATTGAACACCTGGATATACTTTGTTCCCCCTGAATCATAAACAAGATGTAGGGAATTCGTTGCACTACCTATGCTATGATTTCAGATGGAGTATAAGGGAAATGTCCTCATTCTAGGTTCACTGATATCTTCCTAGAATCTACTGGAATCATGGGAACTGGAATACCATAGATTCGCTTGCATTCGTATTACATAGGTCTTTCAAAGTTGACCTGAAACCAATATATTTTATTCTCTCCTAAACTTGGGCAAGATCCTCTTATTTGCACACAAGCTATAAGGACTTCCCAAAAGAACGGTGGCTGTGGAACTGGAATAGGTGTGTCCTCCTGGTGTTGTTTTTTTTTTTTTAATAGCTGCTCAAGGAACATAGGTAAGGGCCTTCTCTTCATCTGCCCATTTGGGGAGAGATTAAAGTCACTGAGGCTTGTTCTCCCATTCTTACTCATTGAAAACTACATCTTCACTGCCACAGAAGCCTCAGTTTGCAGACAGGACACAGGAAAGGTAAGTTCAAAGTATGGCTTATGAATCTAGATGCTCTAAATACTCCTGGCTTGGGGGGAAAATTGGTGAGAATATTGGGGGATGCATATGTATATATATATACACATACATACATAATATACATATATATGTCTGTATGTGGATATGTCTATGTACATGTGTATGTATATATGTTTACACCCATATATACACATATATAATATATAGCAGCTCTCAATAGAAAAATATTATCCTCCCCAAATGAACATAGAATATTTTTCAGATTAGTCTTGATATTGTCATAGCTCAGACTCCCTAAGAGCAGATACTAAGTCATATACTTTTGGTTGAGCATACAGTGAATATTTAACAAATAGAAATTGAATTGTACTGAGATGAACAATTATTCATAAATTTTTGAAAACCTCCTTTCTGAATCATGGATGGTATGATCACCAGAAACTTCTAGCAGTGTTGAAAGTATTCTTATGATCTTAAATTAATTTTAGGAAAGATGGATCAGGGCAAGATGTCATTGGAAAACCAGCCAAAATACAAAGACTCTCCTACCCATTTGGTGAAAAATTCAAGGTTTTGTGTAACATTCAATAGGACAAACTCCCCAAAAGCATGACATGGACATGATCCTGTTAAGCTGGAGCTTCATCCATGGAATATTTTTTGGTTTTTCCATTTGGAAGGAATGGATTCTTGGTACTTGAGGGCATTATTCTCTTTCCAGTCATTACCATCACATCTAAATAAGTTTTATAATATTATGTGATATTATATTTGGCTGTCTATAATGTGAGATCCCTGCTCTTTAGTCCAGAGCATGCTTATGCCTTTTGGAGTTTGATTGCTTTTTCATGTATTTGTTTTTCCAGCAAAAGAAGAGATTAAGCTAAGTTAGTATAAATACTTTTCAACTTTGGTTCTCTTAATGATCATTTTAAGAGATTTCACTTCTAGCTCCCAACTTTGTTTGTTTGTTTGTTTTTAATTTGGTAATAACACCCATAACTGACTAACTAGCAGCCATTCTTTTGGGGTGGAGAGGAATGATGTGTTTCCCTCAAGTTTGACTGTCAGCATGTTTCTGCAGGATTCTCTGAGAAGAATATTCTATCTGGTGCCACTTAGGTGTCACCATGTCTTCGGACTGCTTTGAGATCACCAATGACTACTATCTCCTCTGTAACACTGAAGAAGCATGGGGCATCATTTTAGAGTCACTGGCAGCCATAGGGATAGTAGTAACAATTCTGTTCCTCCTGGTACTTCTCTTGCTCATGTATAAAGTTCAAGACTGCAATCGATGGAGCATCCTCCCCACCCAGTTTGTCTTCCTCCTGAGTGTGCTGGGTCTCTTCAGTCTCACCTTTGCCTTCATCGTCAGACTCAATCTACAGACTGGCCCTGTGCGCTACTTTCTCTTCGGCGTCCTTTTTGCTCTCTGTTATTC
This sequence comes from Dromiciops gliroides, assembly GCF_019393635.1. NCBI lineage: Eukaryota > Metazoa > Chordata > Mammalia > Microbiotheria > Microbiotheriidae > Dromiciops > Dromiciops gliroides. The sequence continues at coordinate 194,398,322 of NC_057865.1, forward strand.
CTGCCTCCTGGCCCATGCTTCTAATCTGGTAAAGCTGGTCCAGGGGAGAGGCTCCTTTTCATGGTCAACATTACTGGGCATTGCTATTGGTGTGTGCCTATTACAGATCATCATTGCCATTGAGTATGTCACCCTCATAATGAACAGAGGTCCAATGTTTATATATATGACCACATATCAACTCAACGTAGACTTTGTTGCGCTTTTGACCTATGTCCTCTTCCTGATGGTCCTAACCTTCTTTGTATCCAAGGCCATCCTCTGCGGCCCCTGTGAAGCCTGGAGGTGCCATGGTACATATATTTTCATCACTATGGTTTTCTCAATTATTATCTGGGTAGTATGGATCACCATGCTCTTAAGAGGTAACCCCCAACTACAAAAACAGCCCAGATGGGATGATCCTGTCATCTGTATTGCCTTGGTCACCAATGCCTGGGTCTTCTTGCTGACGTACATTGTGCCTGAGTTCTATGATCTCTATTGCTCATGTAAGCAGGACAATGTCTTCCAAGCTCCAACTTTCCAGCAGAGCTTCAAACTGGAGACCCAGGATCTTTCTCGAGGTAAATAACATAGATTTTTGTACAATGGGGAGGTGATTGAGTGGAACAAGTTTGTTGGTTTTAAGGAATGGGCAGATTAGAGGTAAGTTTTAGGAAAGATGGTGATGCAGCAGTGCAGGCATAGAAATGGAGATGCCTGAGATCATTTAATAAATGTAAATGAAAAAAGAATTCCCTCAAAATATTGAGTATCATATATGGAGAGACTAAAAAGGAAATGAATCACTGGCACCAAGTGAGGTCATTTTGACTCTGAATGTATGCGGATGGTTATATTTAAAGCAGATAGTCTTACAAGATGTCAAATCAAACTTGAGATGTACAACTCTTGTGACATAGAATAGTTAAGCAAACTGCTTTGGTTCTTACATGCAAAAATCAAACCTAGGGCAGCTAGGTAGCACAGTAGATAGAGCACCGGCCCTGGAGTCAGGAGGACCTGAGTTCAAATCCAGCTTCAGACACTTGACACTCAGTAGCTGTGTGACACTGGGCAAGTCACTTAATCCCCATTGCCCTGCAAAAAAGAAAAAGAAAAAAAAAATCAAACCTAGAAATAACTCAAAGTGAACTTACCCAAATAAAATGGACTATACTTTACAAGGCTAATTTTGAAGTCACAAGACTCAGGGGCTTCTCTAGGTCTGATCTTTTGAAATGGAGTTTGTGAGAAGACATTTGGTGTTTCAAACCCTGTCAATTTTTCCTAAGAGGAAAAAAGAACATTTAAGCCAGGGTCCCTGCATAAACCAGCATCACATTTTCTTTCTGCTACAGAAAATTAGTTGCTTCCTTTGATTTAAGACCAAGCTTCCTGTTTATCTTTTACTGAGGAACAAGTTCAGAAATATGGAAAGAAACAGAGGAAAGAGTATTGGCTCTGGAGTCAAAGGCCCGGGTTCAAATCCCACATCCTATGTTTTCTGCCTACTGGACCTGAGACAAGTCACAAAACTCCCTTGAACCTTTGAATGTTCACCTTTAAAATCAAGGGTACTGAACTAGATGATTTTTTTTATAGGATTGGGACCCAGTACCAAAATTTCCTAAGACATTTCAGTTCATAGAAATGCTATAACCCTGTAGCTTCTTTGAAAATTTGGGGGCTGATTATGCATAGTGTAAAGTACTACCACTTAGCCCCAATTTTCATTTCTCATTGGGAAATCCATTTCTTACAGGTGAGTTTATAGAATGTAAGCCTCCAAGACATTTAATTTAATTACTTATCTTGTACAGTTCAAGGTATGCTCATCACACTCAAACAATGACTAATAAAAACCTTCCCTTGAACACATGGAGTCACCAATTTATGAAATTGTAGGTGATGCTTCCTAAAATTGTTTTAAATCCATAGCTAATTATAAATATAAGTTCAAAATAAGCCATATTCATACTTGTCTATTAATTAGTATCAGGTCAATTTAATAAGCCTCCAACATTAATACTATACATTACTCATTTATAGTACAACTACAGTAAAACAAACTAGAGAAAGAGCTTTTCTGTGTCCAAGTGCAACAGCAACAAAACAGTTCTGAAGTTCATGATGGATAAGCTGATAATGAAAAGGCAGCATAGCATTGACATGTTTGCTTTTCTTTTCTTAAAAAGCAAATACATGAATGGAAGTGTAACATATGATAACAGACAATCCTCCCATTGTGTTTAGCACTGGTCAATCCCTTACAAGACTACCCTGTCGGGTTTTAGGATCTACTAATGAGACATGTGGGAAACTTGGAGAGAGTTTAAAGGAAATCCTAAAGATGAGTAAGGAGTTGGACCAGGAAATCTGTAAAGGATGGCCAAGGCTATTAAATCTTAGACTGGGAATCTTGAGGAACACAGGACACTTTCCAATGCAATCCACTTTTCAGAATCTCCCATTTCTTGGGGGCAGCTAGGTGGTGCAGTGGATAAAGCACTGGCCTTGGATTCAGGAGGGCCTGAGTTCAAATCCAGCCTCAGACACTTGACACTTAACTAGCTGTGTGACCCTGGGCAAGTCACTTAACCCTCATTGCCCTGCAAAAAAAAAACCAAACCAAAAAAAAAAATCTCCCATTTCTAAATTGGGATTTTATTATATTTAAGATAGATTAGATGATAGATAGAGAAATGATGGATGGATGGATGGATGGATAGATGGAAGAATGGAAGTATGGATGGATGGATGGATGGATGGATGGATGGATGGATGGATGGATGGATGGATGGATGGAAGGATGGATGGATGGATGGATGGATGGATGGATGGATGGATGGATGGATGGATGGAGGATTTACTAAGTATTTACTATGTTCTGGGTACTATACGAAATGCTGGTGCTATCTACAAATAAGACAATCTCTGCCCTTAAGGAGCTTACATTCTAATGGGGAAAGACAACACATAAAAGAAGTGCTGGGAAGATAGTGGAGGAGGGGAAGGAAAAGATGGAGACCAGTGGAGCCATGTTGGGAAAACTATAAGAAGTGGTATGATGGCCTGGTTCCTAGCTAGGGAAGGCAAAAGGCTCTCCTATCAGGGCCCCCAGAGTCAGGAATGGTTTTCTAGTTTCTGGTGAGATTGAGATAGTTTGAGTGAGTCTGTGCTAGAAAGTGGCATGGTGTCCTTGACATATACTAATAGTTTAGAAGTCATTTGAACTGAGGTTTAAATTGTTCCTGCAAAGCACAAACCCATCATAAAACTTAGCAAGTGCCAAGTAGTACTGGTCATGTTTCCCAAAACAATGTTCTTCATGGCTGGATGAAAATCATCGGACATATTACTACACAGTCATGTTTGTGCTTAGAAACCTTAAGGAATCTCTACTTTCTTTCAAAATAGATTCCTCCCCCAGAGAAATCCCCTTCTCCTACTGTATATGCTTTCTCCTCTCTGGATTTTTGTGATGCTGCTCTCTCCTGATTCTACTCTTCCCTTCTGAACTGTGGCTTATTAGTTTATCATGCCATGCCCCCTAAGTGTGGCATCCTCCAAGCCTCTGTCCTGTTCTCTTTTCTTTTCCATAGGTTCAAATAAGTTCTTTCTTCAAATGATTTCCACATCAATTGATCCAGCCTTAGACTCCTTCTGAGCCCCAATCCTACATCTCCAACTGTCTTTTGAACATTTCAAACCAGATAACCTGTAGCCATCTCAAACTCAACCTGTCCAAAATAGAAATTAGCTACCCCACCTTTCCTGGCCTACATGTCTTCAAAATTTCCCTCTAATTCTTTTTTTTTTTTTTTTTTTGGTGAGGCAATTGGGGTTAAGTGACTTGCCCGGGGTCACACAGCCAGTAAGTGTTAAGTATCTGAGGCTGGATTTGAACTCAGGTCCTCCTGACTCCAGGGCTAGTGCTCTATCCACTGTGCCATCTAGCTGCTCCTCCCTCTAATTCTTGATGCCACTACCATCCTCCCAGAATCTCAGGTTCACAATTTCAGCATCATACTTGATTCCTCATTGTAACTCACCCTGCATCTAAAATCTGTTGACAAATCCTGCCATTTCTTTCTTTTCAACATCTCTCCTTCTTTCCACTCACATAACCACAACCCTTGCTGAGGTCCTTATCGTCTCTCACTTGAACTGTTACGATAGCCTTCTAATAGGTCTTCCTACCTCATCTTTTCCCACTCCAATCCAAACTCCACACAGCTGCCAAAATTATTTTCCTTTAGGTCGACCATGTTACCCTCCCCACATAGTAAAGTCCAGAGGTTCTCTGTAACCTCAAGGATTCAAACTAAAGTCCTCTGACAGGGGCAGCTAGGTGGAGCAGTGGAAAAGGCACTGGCCCTGGATTCAGAAGGACTTGAGTTCAAGTCCAGACTTAGACACTTGACACTAGCTGTGTGACCCTGGGTAAGTCATTTAACCCTCATTGCCCCTCCAAAAAAAAAAGGGTCCTCTGGCATTTAAAACTCCTCAGTGTCTAACTTCTTCCTACATTTCCACTCTCTACCCTCCGTCCATGCACTTTACGGTCCAGCCACACCAGCCAATTTGATTCCCCATCTTTGTGCCTTTGCATTGGCCATCCCTCAGGCTTATAATGCTCTCTCTCCACATCTCGACCTCTTAATATCCCAGGTTTATATCAAGACTTAGCTCAAAGATGATCTTCTGTGGGAGGTCTTCCCTTTCCCCCAAACATTTTAGTCTTCCTTTCTGAAGTTACTTGCCTTGCACCCTGGAGGTATATTATATATACTTATTTATTTATTGGTTGTTTCTTCCATTATTCTTTAAAGGCATGGACTTGTCTTTCCTTTGTATCCCTATCACTTAGCACAGTGCCCGACACATAGCATGTCCTTAATAAGCATTGTTGATTGATTATCTGTTTGCATGAACCATTATTAATAAGAAGGCTATTTATTAGGGCCTCATAAAATTCTTTTTCAAATAATTCAGCCTCACATTCAATCAAGGAACTTTATTAATTTAATAATAGCTAACATCTATCTAGCACTTTTAAGGTTTGCAAAATACTTTGTATTTTTTTTCCATTTGATCTTCACAAACCTCTTTGAAGTCGTTGCTGTTATTATCCCCATTTTACAGATGAGGTAACTGAGGCTAAAATAGGTGACGTGACTTCCTGCATGATTAGGATTGATTAAGAGCATGGGGTTTATGAAACAACACAGTACAAATGCATTGAAAGGATTGAAGATAAATCAGGGAAGGGAATAACTAAAAGAATGAGATATCAGAAAGATTGTATCTTTTCAAATAGAACTAGGTGGAGTCTGATAGCATAGGATGATTTGGAGAGATGAAACCTTGTGTTTCTTATAATAAATGTTTGTTAAATTGAGTATTGAACATATATATATACATGTATATACATATATATGAGTATAGAATTGAGTATTAGTTAAGACACCATGAAATGAGTCAATATAAATTCTTTCGTCATTCAATAAATATTTAAGAGCAATTGCAAGGCACTATTTCATGTTCTAGGGAAGATCTATACAAAATAAGTAAAAAGCCTTGTTCTCAAGGTTCTTATGTCCTGTGAAGTTGATAAGACAAATACAAGCTAGAACAAGATGAATACATAAAGTTGTACAAAAAAGTTTCATATCAGGATGGAATTATCATTTGATTCTGAATGCAAGAAAGTCTCAACTTTTTATAAAAGGTAGAACAAAGCTATGATCAGAGCTGAAAGAACTAGGATAGCATGATTCATGGTCTGATCTGATGAAATCTGGTCCTGAATGAAACTTATTCTCATGAGATAGTTCCCTCATGATAAGTCGCATACTTATTTCCTGTGGTTTGAGGGCAAGAATCTGGCATATTATAGCTTATCTGGTAAGTGGTAAAGCTAGTTGCCAAACTCACTAAAATAATATTGGCAGGAAAAAAGCATATTAGTTCTTTTTAAAATTTTAAAATTTTAATTTTTTAACAACTTTTTTTTAAGATTTTGAATTCCAAATTTTTCTCCCTCCTCCCTAAAAGAGTAATCAATTTGACAAATTTGACATCAATTTTATATGAGCAATATGATATAGATTTTATATTTTATATGATCAAAGGGTCATATATCTCAATTGGAAGAGACCTCAGAGACATCAGTCCAAGCCCACCTTTTACAGACGGGGAAACTGAGACCCAGAAAAGGGTTAAGTGACTTGTTCCAAATCATGCAGGATAGAAGATCATTCAAGGAAGAATTGAATTCAAGTCATCTGATTCCAGAGCCAGTACTTTTAAACCATTTCTTACATGGGTCAGAACCATTTTCCTAAGAGGATATTTTGCCAAAGGGACCCCCTCCTAAAAAAGCCAGTGACCTAACTTTAAAAGCCTTTCTCATTATTTATTAGGATCTCTGTGCATTTAATGTCTTTCCTCCATCATCTTCTCTTATTATTTTTTTTAGTGAGGCATTGGGTTAAGTGACTTGCCCAGGGTCATACAGCTAGTATGTGTTAAGTGTCTGAGGCTGGATTTGAACTCAGGTACTCCTGAATCCAGGGCCAGTGCTCTATCCACTGCGCCACCTAGCTGCCCTTCTCTCATTATTTATTACCAGTTCTCCCAGTCAATCACAGTAGTTCCCCTGCCTGTATACCAACCTAATTTAATTCAACAAGCATTTAAAGGACCTACTATTCCCAGGCATCCTTACTAGACACTGAGAATACAAAAACAAAACAATCCCTAATCTGAAGCACCTTTCATTCTCTAGGTTGTATGTTACATCATTGGATGTCCTCCTAAATATGAAGTAATTAATTACAAGTATCCTGGCAAAAGAGCACACTACATTTCACTTTCTAAAAAGCCAACTTCCCTGGTGGCAGCTAGGGTGGCACAGTGGATAGAGCACGGACCCTGGATTCAGGGAGTACCTGAGTTCAAATCTGGCCTCATATACTTGACACTTACTAGGCTGTGTGACCCTGGGCAAGTCACTTAACCCCCATTGTCCCTCAAAAAAAAAAAAAAGCCAACCTCCCTTCTGCCCGAGCTAAGTATTCCTTACTAAAGCACTCTCTTGGCTTGAAGGCTACATGAGGCTATTTGTAGATTACTGGGTCTCCTTATAGTCCTAACATGATATTTTTTAGAGTGACTGATGCTAACCCAGTGCCTCTTTGGCTTTCAGCCCGAGACAGTGATGGAGCTGAGGAAGATATAGCACTAACATCATGTGGTACCCCTATTCACCTACAGGTAAATGTACTCTCCTGATTTCACTAAGAGAGGAGAACAGTTAAGTATCAAAGGGAGCCTTTACATTTCATTTTGACGTGCTCTATGTATCCAAGAGAAATAAGAGTCACACCTAGATGAAGAGAAGAAAGGTTAGACTTAGGGCTTTGCAGATCCAGGGCAATTCTTAAGGGCTACAGCAAGAATAAATCACATACTGTACATGTTCTTCTTTCCCCTGGCCCAATATTTCTAAGTAGGGAAAATCAAGTTAAGTGATAATCAGCTGAAGCCTTGATGGAGAAAATGAATTATTAAATGTTGACTTGGGGCAGGTGAAGGAGCAGTCTCACTCCTTTGCCTTGGTAATGGAGGAAAATTATTGTTTTATCTAACATACTTGTTGCTGAGTTGTTTCAATTATATCTGACTCTTCGTGACTCCATTTGGGATTTTCTTGGCAAAGATACTGGAGTAATTTGCCATTTCCTTCCCCAGCTAATTTTACATATGTGGAACTAATGCAAACAGGGCTAAGTGACTTGTCCAGAGTCACACACATAGTAAGTGTCTGAAGCCAGATTTGAACTCATGAAGATGAGACTTCCTAACTCCTAACCCAGAACTCTATCCCCTGCTCCACCTAGCTGCCCATATTGAACACACACACACACACACACACACACACCTCTAAAAACATGCACGTATATGCATACATGTATGTGTCTCAAGACAGTTATGGTCTTAATTTTATCCTGAAAGTTGCACTTTTTTATGAACTAAAAACTTAGCATCATTTGGCTGGAGCCATGTCCTTCTCTCCCACCAGTTGTCTCCATAAGTCATTGTCCACCATCTAACCAACCTGTTCTTCCCTCCCTCCAAGACACTGTACTGAGGCAATTCTCTTGATTTGCTGTATATTAGCAAATTTCACTTCAGATAATGACGGGAGCCATAAAGGTAATAATAATAATAACAATAATTACTAATAACAACAGCAAACTGGCATTTATATATCAATTTAAGGTTTGCAAAGTAGTTTATAAATATTATCTCATTTGATCCTCATAACAGTACTTGGAGGTAGATACTATCATTACCCCCATTTTACAGATGAGGAAACTGAGACTAGAGAAATTAAGTGACTTGCCCAGGATCACACAGCTAATAAGTATCTAAGGTGGGATTTGAACTCAGCTCTTCCTGACTGTAGGTCCAGTGTTCTATCCACTGTGCCACCTAGCTGCTCCAGGTAGGGGAGATTGGAAATACCTTCTGTCCACAAAAAGACAACCCAATTCCAGAAAGAAACAAAAGCCTATGAGGAATATTTCCAATTTGAGAGATAAGGAGAGTAGGGAATGGAGAGAATCAAGAACCAGATATAGCAAATTCCCTTTAGCTAGTAAGTGTGGATAAACTACTCTTTCTGATATAGTCACTGGGGACTGGCCTAATTTTACTTTAAAATGACTTTAGCAGCAGGGCATAGACATTTCATTCCTTGAGAGATGTCCTTTCAGTTTCTCACATAGGACAAAGAAAATTTGACTCTCATTCAATCCAATAATTTTTTTGTTTTGTTTTTGTTTTAATTTGGGGGGGGGGGCAGGACAGTGAGGGTTAAGTGACTTGCCCAGGGTCACACAGCTAGTGTCAAGTGTCTGAGGCTGGATTTGAACTCAGGTCCTCCTGAATCCAGGGCGGTGATTTATCCACTGTGCCACCCTAGCTGCCCCAATCTAATAATTTTTTGACTTGGTTTCCACTTCCATGAGTTAGCCATTGAAGAAGCTTCCCCAACCACTGTCAGTGGTTGAGGAGACAGGGAAGAAGGTAAGAATTAAGGCGCATTTGAAAGGGAGGGCAGGTTTGAGTCTGTTTCCTCTAAAAAAAACAACCACTATGCTAAGTAGAGATGAAACTAGGCATTTGTGCAGTATCGAATTCTTCTGTGTTCAGCTCTGAAGACTGATGGTGACATTTCTTCCTTTGCAGACTGTTGATCCAAATCAAGAGTATCTCATTCCACGGGCCAAAGTCAACCTCCACCAAGATACAGGATTATAAAGGCAACAAGAAACAGCAATGAGAATTTGGGAAGAAAGACAGAGTCTACCTAAGCATACGATTAAGGAGCTGCAATGCATATCTGTCCACACTGTAGTTGAATTTCCAGAAATCACCTTGCAAACAAAGCACCTGCCTCTCCTTGATTCTTTCCTGATCTACAAGGATCCCTTCTAACAGTTCTTCATCCAAAAAATAATTTACTTTGTGGAAAAATTACAATTTTGCTACCTCCTCTACCTTCACTGAGTCTCTTTTTCTTCATTTTTTTCGCTGAGAAATCCCCCTTCCTTAAGAACAATTCCTGGTGTCACACTTGGCATTTGATTGGTAGAATTTAAAGCAAGCAGTAGATAAGCCCCCATAATTTACAGATGAGTAAACCAAGGCCAGGAGAGGTAAAGTAGCCAAGTCAAAAAACAAACCCAGTTCATCTGACTTCAAATATAATTCTCTTTTCATTGTATGAGATTGCTTAGTACTGGGTGGACCCAGCAGGCCCTTGTTTAAGAGAGTTGTCATTCTCTTTATATGGCAGAAAAGAAGGATCAGACTCTACTAGAGCAGGGCGTCTTAAACTTTTTCTATTCGCAACCCCTTTTCACCCAAGAAATTTCTATGTGACCCCTTGGTATGTAGGTATATAAAATAGTTATAAATAACCTTTTTTTGTTTGTTTGTTTGTTGGTTGGTTTTGTTTTGTTTTGTTTTGTTTTTGGTGAGGCAATTGGGGTTAAGTGACTTGCCCAGGGTCACACAGCTAGTAAGTATGTAAAGTGTATGAAGCCGGATTTGAACTCAGGTCCTCCTGACTCCAGGGCCAGTGCTCTATCCACTGTGCCACCTTGCTGCCCCCTGTAACCTTTTCTTTTATTTTTTTTTCTTTGTGAGGCAATTGGGGTTAAGTGACTTGCCCAGGGTCACACAGCTAGTAAGTGTTGTGTCTGAGGATGGATTGAACACAGGTCCTCCTGACTCCAAGGCTGGTACTCTATTTGCTGTGCCACCTAGCTGCCCCGCTCCCGTAACCTTTTACATCTGCCAAATTTTTTGCAACCCCCACATTCAGGCCACCCCACATAGGGTGGTAACCCACAGTTTAAGAAGCTTTGCACTAGAAAATCAGCTCCTGTCTCCTTTTAACACTATTATCTCTGTCTTTTGCCTGAAGGAATCATAATTTGTGCTTTAATTTTTAGTAGTCTCTTTATCATTCCATTATAACTTGGTAACCCAAACTCCCTTGGCATGAGTCTTTAGAGGTTTTCTCTCCAAGTATGACTGGCCAGTACAGCAGCAGACCTGGAATAAGTTCAGTGACTCGTTTGATGAATCAGTAACACCAAAAGCAGAAGCAAGCCAATTTATACTTGTAAAGAACTTTTAATAGTGAATATGAAAAGTCTTCCTAGCTTGGTATTTCTAACACACATATGCCTTTGAACTAATTATCATGCCTTTATGAAGTCCAACATACATCCAGGAGATTTATTAAGTTTGTTGAAAATAGCATTTAATTCCTTATTCCTTATATATTTTGAATATCCATTGTGCTCTGGAATAAAATAATTAAAATAATAATACATCACATTCACATAGTGTTTTAAGGTTTCCAAAGTACTTTACATGTACTATCTCATAATGTTATTGGCATTGAACACAAAGAACCAAATGAGATAATTTACCAGACAATTTTGTTTGTTTTTTGGGGCAATGGGGGTTAAGTGACTTGTCCAGGGTCACACAGCTAGTAAGTGACAAGTGTCTGAGGCTGGCTTTGAACTCAGGTCCTCCTGAATCCAGAGCTAGTGCTTTATCCACTGTGCCACCTAACTGCGCTTTACCAGATAATTTAACAAATTTAAACTTATTGAGCATTTCCTTAGGGAAAACTCCTTGAAAAAGAAGACAGATACCTATATATAAAGTGTTATTACTATTATGACCAACTTAAAGTATGACATAGGTTCCTAGGTTGGGTAAAGAATCTCTGGTCAGAACTTTTTTTCATTTCAATTCAAAAAATGTTACTGAGCACCATGTTGCCCTGCTGTGTTAGGCTACCTGAATGGATTTATGATCTCATCAATCTGGGTATCCCTTCCAGTGGTGTAGTACTCAACCCATCCAGATGTTCTCATCCTGTGGGAACTTGGGCTCTCATTCTACAAATGATTCCTGCTGACATAGGGAGTAAGAAAGAAAACATCAGCCCAACATTCTAGAAATCTTCCTCTAGATTTTTAGACCATGAGACAACACAACTGTCCATTGGCTACTGACCTCTTGGTCCATGACCAACACACCTCTTTTTCTGGTTATGTATTTAATTGATAATATCTTTAGGCTACTTCTCTTATATAATTTATCAGTAATGTGCTGTAGACTATTTATACCTACTATGTCTTCTTCATTGTCCCTTGGGTGACCTGAAATTTTAATAATTTGGGCACTGATATTTCATATTCTGCAGCCATAGAGTACCACCAAAAGATTTGGGGAGTTTCCTTGTGGGGGAGAGGGGGATTTGGTGATTCCAACAGTATAGAGAATTCTGAGCATAGAACCTCTCTCCATAACTGCAGAGCAGCAATTTCTCTATAACCAATAGTGTTAGAGAGTTGCCTGGGGCACTGAAAGGTTAAATGACTTACCAATGGCCACCCAACTAGTATGGATAATATATAATCTGAACCCAAGTATTTCTGACTCAAAGATCACCCTCTATCCACAATACCAAGTTGTATCCACATCAGAGGAATATTAGTTATAAAAAAGTGGGTCTTTGTTGCAGGAAGAATCTTGGAAAATTCCAAGATTCCAATGCACTTTTCCAAATGCAATCCATCCCACTGTTCCCCTATTTAATTTTGGCTACAGTCCACTCCAGTATTCTTTGCCAAGAAAATCCCAAATGAGGTCTCAAAGAATCAGTCATGATTGAAAAACAACAACAAAAATAGTTCATTTCCCAGCCAATTTCAATCAATCAAAAAGCATTTATTAAGTATCTACTATATGCCAAGCACTATAAATGTGTGTATATATGTAAAAATAATATATGTGTATATATACATACATGTATACATAGAGAAACAGAGATAGAAAAACAAATAGAGAGAAAGGAGAGACAGTGAAAAAGAGAGAGGCTTGAGGAGAAAAGAGAAAGTTTGGGACAACTGTTGTGGAGGATAGAATAGAGAATGAATTAAGGAGGATTAATTAGATTGCCTTTCTGCAGTGAGGTCCCAGCTGAGATTAGGTAACAGAAATTTGTAATGGGCCCAGTCAGCATAGCTGTGACTTAGTCTACTTTCATTCAGCAGAATGTAAGTAGTAGACATTGCCTTATTATCTAGAAATAGGGTTTAGCAAAGCATAAATGAGGAAATGATAATGGAGCAAGGTTTTCTGAGAGTAGAGGAAAATGTATGATTGTTATAGGTTAGTAGAGGTTAACTATAGTGTTGAGATTGGGTAGTTAGGCCAGAGCATGGGTGAAAGTGATGTAGTGGATGGGTTTAATTGATTAACTTGATCGTGAGGCATCCCAAAGAATTACAAGACTCAGTGACTCAGTTTCCCAAGTTTTATTGCAATACTGTGAGTGACCACAGGGAGACCACCAGGGAGGTGTCTCAAATAGGGGGATGAAAATGGTTATATTTATAATCATAAAATAATTGATCGTTTCTTCATTATCATAATCTCCACCATAGGGAGGTACAGGGGAGGGCCTATCCTAATTTGGAGTTCCTGGGGGCTTAAGCCAACCCCTGAGGAGGGTACCTTTTTCCTTGGAGGTGTGTTTTTAGGGTTAACCCATCATAAGGTGAACTTAAGGACACATTTGGCCTTCTCTGCTCATGTTTCTAAAGACATGCTTAAACTTGTCAGACCCAGAGGGTCTCTCTGTTGATGGAGTCTCTTTACTTAAGATCTGGTTTCTAGGTGTCCTGTCATCTAGGAATATTAATGGCTATTAATGGTTAATGGTCCCTAGTTATAGTCTCTGTTGATGGTGAGGGTTGATAGGGACAAACCCTCTTGGTTACTGTAAGAACACAAACCTTAGTTTTTCTGTTAACTTTTAGGTACTATTGATAGCCACTATCGATAGGTTATCTGTTATCTCTTTTAGCCTCCTCCAAAAGAATTAAGATACACAGTGAAAGGATAGATATATTGGAGGCCACAGTGCAAATAGGTTTGCAAGAAATAAGACATAGGGATAGATTGCATAATGGGAGATTATGATATAATAACGGGTAAATCAGTCACTGATCATGAAATAGAACAGTTATGAGTGGTGTCAATATCAAGGGTGTGTGGCTGAGAGGGAGAGGAAAGGGAAAGGTCACTGAAAGTGAGAACATTGAGGAATTAGAAGATTGGGGTGTTTGAGGGAACCTCAAACCATACAGCTTAAGGGAAGAAAGTGGGGTAGAGGAGACTGTGAACTAGATACTGAACTTCTTGAGAAAGCAGGGAAAATGTCTTTGGGGGTGAAAGGGAAGCAGATAACTACCACAAGGACAATGATAATAATAATGAGGAGGAGGATGAAGAAGACAATTACAGCTAGCATTAATATAATCTGACACTGTTCTAGGTGTTTTACAAATGTTATTTCATTTGATCCTCACAACAATTCTAGGAGGTGGGTGCTATTATCACCCTTATTTTTTTTTTTGGTGAGGCAATTGGGGTTAACTGACTTGCCTAGGGTCACACAGCTAGTAAGTGTCAAGTGTCTGAGGCCAAATTTGAACTCAGGTCTTCCTGAATCCAGGATCAGTGCTTTATCCACTGTGCCACCTAGCTGCCCCTTATCACCCTTATTTTTTTTTTTTAGTGAGGCAATTAGGGTTAAGTGACTTGCCCAGGGTCACACAGCTAGTAAGTGTTAAGTCTCTGAGGCCGGATTTGAACTCAGGTACTCCTGAATCCAGGGCCGGTGCTCTATCCACTGCGCCACCTAGCTGCCCCAATCACCCTTATTTTTAAAGAAGGAAACTGAGGGAGTTAAATGACTTGCCCAAGGTCACACATCTAGTAAAAGTCTGAGTCCAGATTGAATTTAAGTCTTCTGATCCCAAGCCCAGTATCCACTGCTATCTCTCTGCCTCAGGATCTGTACTGGGTAATAAATTTGATTAGAATAAAACTCAAAAGAGGAGATATTGCTGAGCGATGGACATAGAGGAAAAGTCTTAAAGTATCGATGGGAAGCAAAGAGTATTCTGACTCCCTTTCCAGGATCAACATGTTGGGGGTATGAAGGAAGGTACAACTAGTTCCTGAAATGATGCCTAGGGATTATGTGTAATGCCAGAGAGAGAAGATCGGTCTCTGTGAGAGTCAGACTCTAGAAGGAATGTGAGAGGAAAAAGTCTAAAATGAAGGGAAGTTTGCTCATTGTGGCACCAAAATTCCTGAGGGAATGATAGAAAAGTTGGAGTAGGACATGGGAAGAGTAAGATGGAGGTGATTAGAATAGATAGGACAAGTAGAAGAAGATGGAGATGAGCTGATTGACATTTTGACATCAAGGGATTCAGTATCACTTGGATTGGGAGGAAGTTTGCTAGCCATAGGGGCAGAGCAGTCCTAAACATAAACACAACTTAACCGACAATGGCGAATGAGTAGAATACTCCTTGTGAACTCTCATCTTAGGGCGCCTTAGTGCAGGTGGTTTCACATTGGCATCTTGCTTTACAGTTGCCTTGAAAATAACACTGTATCTCTATAAAAAGTGTATAACTTCCACTGTGAGTGAATGAGTTTGGGGGTTTTGTTTGTTTTGTTTTGTTTACAATATGAACCATAACTTTTCCCTAACTCAGATGTGTGCTTGTTCTGCCTCATAATGCGTAGGTCAAGATCTATCTCAAATTCCAAAAAGTTTTCTTCTCAGTTAAAATAAAAAATTATAAAGACAAAGTCTTTCGTGGCCATTACTTACATGGACTTGAGGACTGAAGATGTAAAATGGCAGAAAATGCTGTCATCAGGGCCTCACAAGTGATTTATCCCTGTCCTAACTTATTCACAGGAGGTTTCTGGTCAGAGGTAGGATGTGAACTCCTCAATTCATAAAATGTTCTTGCTGGTAGGGTCCTAGGAGTTCATTTACTTTAACTCCTTCATCACTTGTAAGGTCAGAAGAGAGGCAGTATGGGTTATTGGGTAGACTGTGGGTTCAGATCCTGCTTCTGACACTTCCTAGCTGTGGGAATATGGACACACTTCCTCAAGCAACTCACCAGATTGTAAATTACAGAGTTGCCCTCCAGCATCTGATGAAGAAGCTTCTATTTCAGGGGTTACTTGCACTGTTGAAGATATAGATCGAAAAAACAAAAGAGACAAAAAGAAAAGAAAAGAAAAAGAGATGGTGCACATGGTAAGTTCAAAGTACTTAATTCCATTTCCAGTTCTATGTTCTCTTTACAGAGGACATCGTTCACACCACTTTTTTTTCTGAAAGGACTGATTCATGATAGTACCAAAAATCAATTAAACAAAAAATCTAGAAAAGTAAGCTATAAATACCACTCCGCACATGGAGTTGGTTGCCAAGTTTTCTGCATCCTACTTCCAAAATCTCTCTGAATCCATCATTTCATTTCTATTTTTGTTGCTACCACTGTCATCATTTAAATACTTGGACTATTGTGATAATGTCCTAAGCATTTTCCTTGCTTCTAGTCTCTACCACCCTTTACATGTTTACCAACGTTAATCTGTATGCAGAGACCTGACTTCATTATTTCTCTGCTCAAGATCCTTCAATAGTTCCTGGTTGACAGTGGGACAAAGTCCTGAAACCTGACATCAAAGCTACAACTAGGGATAACCAAAGCAGGCTGCAAAGTAGGATGCAAAATGTCAGTGACCATGCAGCAAAGGACAGTGTTTTAATATTACTTTTCCCCCTAAATATATTGACATAACTTAGTGCCATAAAATTCTACTTTGCCAAGTATGCAAATAACCTATTTTGTTACAAATCAAGTGTCATAACTAACAGTGGGTGCTTGGTACTTCTGCTCACACATACATAAGACATAATTTTCAAATGTAGGAGTGAGGTGTCATTTCAAAACTTTGTCAGTGCAACATAAATGCCTTGTTCTGCCTTTGCCACAGAATCACAGTTCTCCATTATCTGGTACCATCGTACTCTTGCATATTTGTCTTACACTATTAAATTGTGAGCTCATTGAAGGCAGCTACTATCTTTTACCTCTTTTTGTATCCCTAGTGCTTACTTAACCCAGTGCCTGGAATATTTGTTGTTCTTCAGTCATTCAGTCGTGTCCAACTCTTCCTGACCCTGTGTACTGTAAGGGGCTAAAATTCTAGCTATGATGTCTAAAATCTAATGAGCGGTTGCCTTAAATCAGAAAACGTATAGTACCAATCTTTGGGCATTAAGTATTTATTAAAGTATATTAGGGGTTAGTAAAAAGAAACACATGGATAAAGAATTAGATCTGCCTGCTCTCCCTAATCTGCCTCACCTTCTGCCAAGCCCAAGTCTCCAACCCAAAAGACCTCACTCCTCCCTCCTTCTCCCCAAGTCTCCTGTGAAACCGGAAATAGGGTCATCCACACACATAGCTCCCAGCCAATTGGTTGGTACCTCTGATTGACAGGTCCCACAGGTGGTTCTATAGATGTAACTTCTGGATGCTGGGCAACTTCTGGATGCCAGGTAACTTCTGGAAGCTAAAGTCGAATGTTTTCTAAGTCACATGCTTTCTCCTCATGGTGGAGCTTCCCTGCAATATCCTTCCCAGCAAGGGGTGTCATTCCAATTCTCACAGTACCACACTGTCCATGGGTTGGGGTTTGTGGGGGGGTGATTTTTGGCAAAGATACTAGAGTAGCTTGCCATTTCTTGCTCCAGTGGATTAAGACAAACAGTGGTTGAAAAACTTGCCCAGGGATGCAAAGTTAGTAAGTGTTTGAACTCAGGTTTTCCTGAGTATGGCTACTCCTCCCCCCCACTGCAGGATATTTATGACTAATCTACCTTCATGTGGAAGGCATGCAAGCTTTCAAAAATATTAATGTATAGCAAATCACATCACAAGTCACTGAAAGGTATAGCAGATAGAATTTTCTATTCTGCTTATTGTTTGTTGACAACAAAAACATTTGATTCAGTAGTACAAAATGCCACTTTAAACTACACCACATTCCTTTACAAATTCAACAACAGAGTTAACTCTGATGACTCTGATTGTAGAAAATGAGAAATAAAACAGGAATATGGATGTCCAACCCACAGTCCAAATGTAAGAAGGATTCCTCGGAGCCAGTGAGGTCTATCAGATGTTTCTGTTTGCTGGTCACTTAAAGCCCCAGATGTGATGGCTATGGCTAAAGAGCTGTCATCTTATCCCTATCAGGGAAACCTTCTAACCACTGTACTCTGGTCAAGTGGAGCTACATGTCCAGCAGGTATTACTGAAGAGATGTGCCCAGATGCAGGTAGGAGGGAGCAATGAAGTACAGACTATGTTACCCAGCAGTCATTAACCACTAGTTAGTTACTATGAGATCAATGGAATTAATACCCACCAAAAGACCTTCTCAAAGCAATAGATGAGTAAGATGCAACAGTGCCCAGAATGGCAAAACCCCAAAACACTAAGGACTGGAAGAACCATACATTCAGAAGAAAAGGGACTTATAGCAGGGATCGAACCCAGTGAAAGCAATGTGATAACATTAGCAGAAGACATTGAGTGGTCCTACAGCATCGGAGGCATGAGATTCCCCCCACTATATATGTATCCTCACAAACATATCCCCTATATTTGGGCTCTGCATGTATAATCCCTATGCATGCACACTTTTCCTAATAATGATGTTTGTATTTGTGGGAAAGGGTGCCCTCAGTTTAAAGGGACAATTTATATCGCAACTTTTCTAATTAGATATTTTTTTCATTAAATGTGTTGACCCAGTTGTGTCCCTTCTGTGACCAGAGAACAAGGAAATTCATGAGTGGTAGCTTTACAGGGCCATCCTACACACTCTTTTTGGACTGTCTGAACAATATCACAACAGTTCAGGTTTTGCCTGATTGGTCTGTGTTGTTTTTTTTTCCTTTTCTTTAAACTGACTATTTCAATCAGTTGTCTTGGTAGAGTTAACAACTGGTGTATTCACTAAATGTTTCATTTTGTAAACAATGAATGCTTTTATGTTATCATACATGCAGACACAGCCCCAGTCCCAGAAGGTCACCCCAATCATGACAGACACACACCAGGTCAGTATCTGACACAATTATTACTCTTTTCTTGAAACCACCCAAATTTAAAATCTCAGCGCTTTGGCTCCTTCCTCTCTCCCCACATTTAATCAATTGCCAAGTCCTATCAATCCTCTCCAAATAATTTTGTTCATCCATCTTCCTCTTCCTGTTGATACTAACAATTTAGTTGAAGTTGCCTACTTGCCTGTTGCCTAGACTAATGCCTAGACTATCTTCCTAAGTGGTCTTCCCTGCTTCCCATCTCTTATTTTCCAATTCATCTTCATTTATTGTATTTTAATTCCCAACACTGAAAACACTGAGTGACACATACCAGGCACTTAATAAATGCTTGTTAATTAGTTGCCTTCAGAGATAGTGATTTTCCTCTTATTGGAGGTCTTCAAGCAAAGGCTAGGTGGATACTTCTTGGAATTTTTTTTCTGTTGGCAACATAGTTGCCAAGATAAACCTCCTAATACACAGATTTTGTCACAAAATCCCAGAATTTTATTTGGAAGAGTTCTTAGAGGTCATCTGTTCCAAACTGTTGCTGAAAAAGATTCCCTATATAGCAACCCAAGTATCCATTTATCTTTGGCTTAAAGACTTTCAATGAGGGGAAAACTAGTATCTCTTAAAGCAAACAATCAAGTTTTTATTAAGTGCCTAGGATGTGTCGGTCAATGTTCTTATTGCTGGAAACTCAAATACAATCATTGAAACCCTTCTCACAAAGCACTTCCATTGTAAGGCTGTATATTTCACATTCAGATAGCTCTGATCATCAGAAAGTTCTTCTTGACACCAGGCTTAATTTTTGGCTTTTCAGCTTCCATTCATTGTTCTGCATTTTGTTCTCTAGCATCAAGCAAAACAATTCTAATCCCTTTTTCAAGAGGCAGCCCTTCGAGGACTTGAACACAGGTATCATGTTTCCTTTATGTCTTTTCTTCTACAGGCTAAAAACATCCCGAGTTTATTTTACTGATTCTAGAGGCTCACTTGAATAGGACTTATTTGATTATGGCAGAAGGTTTCTCTCAAGAAAATCTACTTATGATGCAACCTGTTCGGCTGTTATTTGGCAGTTGACATATTCCTGCCAAGCTCAGCAAAGACAGGAGAAAACAGAAGCCTATAATTTCAAGTCAAAATCTTATCTAATTAGATGTGTCCTCCATAGATCTCCTTTCCATTGATCCCCAGATATTTGCGGTCCTGTTTCTCTCTCTTATCTACCCCCTAAGAGGTGTAATACTCCCTGAATACAAGCACCAAATTTTATTTATTTTGTATCTCTCCCTGAAGTTGTTTAATAAGTGCTTGTAGGCATTGATTCTATTCATTCAAAAAATGTGGTGAGGAGGACTGCATGAAGGAAAGTGATTTAAAGATTAACTCCAAAGCTAACACTTTCTTTGTGCACTTCTAAGGAGGGACTCTCCCTAGTAAAAGAAGGTAGGAAGACCTGATCATTTTCAAAACTCTGATTCTGTACCTGAAGGTCATTGACAGAGATTTTGTTATTCTTTGTTCCATGACTAAGTTCACAGGCAAAGAGAAATTGAGCACATTTTCAAAAACAGAAGCTTATGAAGTAAGCCCCTCAGGTGGTCAAGATGAAAGATTACTAAGTCTAGAACACTAACTCTTTGGGGTATATGGGACATTCAAAGAGGACAACCACCTTTGGGTTACCCTTTTCAGGGATGCTCATCCATCTTTTGCGTCTACCTGGCACTCAACTGTCAACTGTGAAATTGTAGAATGTGCAGCAGCCACACCCATCTCCAATAAAATTGTCTCTGTAGATGGATCAAAGCAGACTGAGGTTAACCAACAAGCTTCAAACCCATTTGTGAGCTGGAGGGGAGTGGGGTATCTATCCCAAGCATGTGAAGAATGGATAACAGTTTGTTCCAATGGCCATGAAGGTAGTCGTAGAGCACTTAGAGCTTAGTCAGACATGGAAGACACCTAGTTCATTCACTGCATCGTGGGCCAGTCTGACAATGGCCAGTCATCTTGACTTTTGTATTACTACTGGACCTCAATGACTCTGGAATACAGAGTGAGGCCGATGACTTTGTGCAACTCTGTCTCACTTAAATCCAATTCATACAGGAGTTGATATCACGCCACGATGTCATTGGTCCTTTTCAAATATGAAGGAAACAATAGCTAAACCTAGCAGTACTGTGGGACATGCTCTGTTCTCAGATACACACATGCTATTCCTGTTGATTTCTATGGGATTTGTGTGTGCAAAATTAAGAATGGAAGTTGGCTGTGCATAAATGTCCTTGGAAGAATGAGAATTTCTTTTTGTGCAACTTTTGTCCAACAAGGTAGTTATTCGCAGCTAGTGAATGATTCATCATGTGCCATTGCATAAGATAAACTGTTCATTTCCAGAATACCTAAATAATGTTTGATAGCAATAAATTTACAGCTAAGAAAAATCAGCTATGCTTGCTTAAAACCACTGGTTTAGGGGCGGCTAGGTGGCGCAGTGGATAGAGCACCGGCCCTAGAGTCAGGAGTACCTGAGTTCAAATCCAGCCTCAGACACTTAACACTTACTAGCTGTGTGACCCTGGGCAAGTCACTTAACCCCAATTGCCTCACTTAAAAAAAAAAAAAAGAACAGCCTTTAAAACCACTGGTTTTCCTTTCAATAAATCTCAGGTAGGTATTTAACAGTCTGATACATCACTGATCTTGCTATCCTTTCATGCAGCTAATTTGACTAAGGGATGCATAGGTGGGAGTTGGGAACAGGGAAAGGATACTCACTGTTCCACTGTTCCCTCCCCCCACCCCACCCCACCCCCCGCCCTTGTGTAGTTCTCATTTCTGGGCAGTTGTATCTACTGTTACCCATATCTAAAATAGACTCTTACACCTCTGCCAATAGGCAGAGGCATGTTTCCCTTCTTTCAAGACCCAGTTCAGATGTGATCTTCTCCATTGCCACTTTCCCTGACTCTCCAACTATCTGGAGGACAGATTGCTTTCCTAATCTCTGTAGAGGGAGCAATTGCTATCTCTCTTGGAAAGGGAATGGGCCAGATCCCAGAGCAGATTACCTAACCATGCTTCACATGAACCAGTTCATACATTTATGTATTTTTGCAGTAACTGCACACACACGCCTAAAATTTATAAGAACTATGAAGTTCATGGAGGAAAAGATAAAGTTCTGGAAAACCTAGTATGTACTGTGAAGCCAGATATGTAATTTACAGTTTTAAGATTTACAAAGTGTTTTATTCCATACCTGGTTAGAACTTTCTAACCTCATTAGGACCTCCATAGCTATATCTAACTTGCTTTTCTTTGTCTTATCAATTTCCTTTTTTTCTCATGAATTTTTCATCATTCTCATCTTCCAGTCTGTTTTTTACTCTGTTCTCTCCAATTCCTCTTTCCTCCTTCTCCCTCTTCTCCTTCAATTTAGGGCCTTTTCCTTCTTCTTCTCATTCTTTTCCTTCTGTAGTACTCCTCTTTGAATCTTTCAGGCAGCTAGGTGGCACAGTGAATAGAGCTCTGGAATTTGAAATCAGGAAGACCCAAGTTTGAAATCCACCTTCCATATTTCCTAGCTGTGTAACTCTGGGCAAGTCATTTAACCTCTATTTGCTTCAGTTTCCTCATCTATAAAATGGGTCATTGTAAGGATCAAATGGAACAATATCTGTAAAGCACTATGTAAACTTTAAAGCCCTGAATATATCCTAGGTATTGCTAGTTTCCCTTATTTTTTGAGCTATCTTTAAATTCTTTTCCTTTTAAGTTAAAGCAATCTCTCAAAAATATTACATACTTCAAAATTCTTTTTTTCAACATAATCTGTTGAAAAAAGGTCCAGAGGTGGCTGTTTGGTTTCCATAGTTGAACTTAGTTTTTATTTAATTCTCCAAAGGAGAAATATTTTCTCAAGTGGGGAAAAAAGCTTTAGGCAAATAAAAGTCTAGATATGATGAAATATGTTCTGTCTGCAATGCAAGGATTGCCTTTCATTCCACCTTGTCTTTATATAACTTTTGTCAAATTGAGATATAAATGCTCTTCAATATGAAAACAAGTTCTGCTATCTGGCCAGCCAAAAATAGTTTAAATTCTTTGAGGAGAAGTTGAAATCGGAGATTCCAGAACTGGTGAGTAGGAAATCAGAGAGTGGTTTCCAGAAACAAAAGATTAAGTACTGAAACTGCTCTCTTAAAGATCTTCCATGACCTCTTAATTACTAAATATTTTCCATCCCTCACCTTCCCTGGCCTTTCTGCAGCCCTTGATATGGTTGATCATCCACTCCTCCTGAGTACTCTCAGTACCTTAGGTTTCTGTGAGAAACATTGCTCCTGGTTCTTCTTACCAGCCTGATAGCTCCTCTGTCCATTTCACACTCTCTAATTGTCATTCTCTAGCCTCTTCAGTGTAGACAGTCAATAAAGAAATATTTATTAAGCACCTACCATGTACCAGGTCCTGTGCTGGGGATAGAAATGTGGGAAAAAAAAAGATGGTCCTGACCTCAAAGAACTTATAATTTACTGGAGGAAAAAAACGCATCAAAGGAAGCTGGGGTGGGGGTGGAGGGTAAGTACCCAAAGAGATGACTGGCCTAGTAGCCTCCTTTAAATGGAGGCTTTGGTAGGAACTCCTTGTTCCATAATCTAATCAGAGAAGAGTTTACAAGAGTACTGATGAGATATGAGTACCAAGCCTCATAGGATCTGGCAGGATGCCAGTTTTCCTGATGTTGAGAGTCCTGGGGCCAAAATGTAACCAAATGTGGGGATTGTGAAAAATTTGACAACAATAAAATGTTATGTATCGTGAGCGCCAAAAGTTGATATACGGAGTGTTATTTGGGTGACTCACCTTAATATTGGGGTCCTGGAAATATGAGAGGTCTTTTAGGTTCACCCTCCCCTCTGAACTGCCCTTTTTAGATATTTCTCCCAGGTCAATAAGAAGGGAGCCTTTAAGCTTTAGTTCACAAAAAGATCAGATTTTATTACTTGGGTATAAATTAGACAACAAAGGTGAAACTAATAAAAATCAAAGATAATTTGGAAAATAGAAATACAGAGAAATGCTCTTAACTCTAAACTTAACCTATGAGATACCCAGACCATTTCCAATTAAGCTAGTTCAAAGGAATTTAGGGTTTTCCATAATTAAATCACCAAACCTGAAAGTTTACATTGCTCACACCACCAGAGACAGCTAACACGCACCACCACCACAAAGGCCAAGCCCGAAAAAGCTGAGTCCCAGAAGACGCCTAGCATTCTGGAAGCACCCTCTGCCTCCCTTCAGGGAGCATTCAATCTTTCCTTCTCTAAAACGGGAGGTCCTTCAAAAGCTGCCTATGGAGAGTTCTCTAATTTTTACCACATTCCCCCCCGCTTTGTTTCTTTGGAAAACCCATATGGGTTTGCTGATGAAACAGCCAAAAATAACAGACTATAATACCCTGTGCTAGCAAACAATATGTTAATATCAATATAGAAAAGGGAGAGAGAAAAGTTTTGTCCAGAGGGGTGGTCCCTCATGAACTGATGCTTTGACGTTGGCCTTGCAGAGGGAGGGACTCTGCAGAGAGTACATGTTACAGATAGTGTATATAATAACAGAAGGAAAAAAAACAAAACAAAACAGTTCATTTAAAGTCTCTGAGCTCTTGTCTTCTTGAAGTGGTAAGATGTCATCAGGAGAATTTGGACCCTGGTCTGGAAAGCTGGATTCACTTCTTTAGCTGTTGAACTGCTGGATTTTTACTAATCCTTAGCATAGCATTGTCAATGATCAAATTAAACAGTGAGAATTCTTCAAAATATAACCCATACTCAAACTATATATATATATATATATATATAATATTATATTACATTACATCCCCCTCCTTTATATAATATGGGGTTGAGGTAGTTATGCAATCTGTAACACTTTTTACCACCATGTGTCTGGATCAAAGCCAAATTTAGTAATGTGTTCATGACATCCGAAAATGCTATGGAAAGGTTATCATACCACATCTCATGGTTTCGAGACATCCAGCAATTGTGCTAGGCCACAGGTGGATGGATTCTGACCATGCCATTGGACTGAGTGAAAAAAAAAAAAAACTTTTAGGAGGGAGAGAAGAAGAAACTGGACTGTGTCTAGCAATTGTGGTCTACATAGTTGCCATCATAAGCAAACCATGGACTTACGTGTACCTATCTCTCCTCCTGTTATACATATATTCTCTCCAGGGCCTGCATCAAAACTCACTGTAAGAGCAGTTAGTCTCTGAAATGATAAGTTTCCATAATTCATAAATCTCACATTAATTTCACCAAAGACAATATGATGGTAAAAATGCATGTTATGCTGCATAACTGAGGATATACTTGTAATATATACAATAATTCTAAACCATACCCAGAGTCAGTCACACCCATGCCATTATACCAAAAAATTTTTGCTGTGTGAATGAGGAGGAAAGCAATAACATTATGAAGGAACATTGAGTAAGCTAGTTGTTTAAGTTGGGACGTTATGCTGTCCCAATACATTCCAATAAGAAAACTCAAGGGGATCACAAAATATTCAATCATGTTGTCCTTTAAAGCAGACTGGCTTTTAACTTTAAAGCAAGGCTTTTAAAGGGAGATTAGTCAAATGAGGGAAAGTCAGTGGGGGAGGGTAAGAGAAAATCCACCAGATTAGCTGGCTTGTGGCCAAGCTAGGGGTGTGTGGGTGGGTTCATAAGCTCCTGGTTTAGCTCACCAAAACTGTGAAATTACAGTGTTTGGATTTTTATCAAAACTATGGATGATTGATTTCCATGTGCTCGAGTCACTTGGTCTAAAGGGACTATAATTTCTAATTTGAATTGGCGCTCCTTTTTTGGTATGTTCTATAGCTTTCTGCAGGGGAGCAGTTTCTGCTGATCTGATTCTAAAGATTAGTCAAGCTCTGTTCCTGAACTCGGATTATCTCCAGCAGAGGGAGCTGTCTTGGAGTCTCTCTCTCGCCACCTGGCCCCCTATCCTTCCACTTTACAACAATGATAATAGCGACAATGAATTTTATAGTCATTTGAACTATCATGAAATTCCTAGGAATTTCATACCCGCAGTTGAAATAAATTCTGGGCAGCTAGGTGGCGCAGTGGATAAAGCACAGGCCTTGGATTCAGGAGGACCTGAGTTCAAATCCAGCCTCAGACACTTGACACTTAACTAGCTGTGTGACCCTGGGCAAGTCACTTAACCCTCTTTGCCCTGCAATAACGACAAAAAAAAAAGTCGCCATTAGAAATAAATTCTAATACCATATTGTATGTCAATCTCCCTGGGACTGAGTGTCTATTCATTAGCCCTTACCTTGCTATTATATTAGCTTCCAAACTGAATCATTTTGTCTCCCAGACTCCAGTCTTTGCTTTCTAATTCAGAGGGAGGGAAGGAGGAAGCGAGGGAGGAGGAAAAGGAGAGAAAGAAAATGAGAGAGGTGGGGATGAGGGATTTAAAAGTATTTTTTGTATGCAAAGCACTATGGTAAGTGCTGGGATATAAGTAGAAAAGCAAGGCAGACTGCTCTTAGGAAGCTCACATTGTAACATAAGGGAAACAAGGCAAATGGAAAGATCCAAAGGTCCTGAGAGTACAAAACATAGATGGTGATACATTTTTTATAATGACATTTCTAATAAAACCGTATCTATTTCTGATATTGAATCTTTTGACAATGCCAAGGATTTTGGCGGTTAGAACTTTCTTTTCTCAGTCTTAAGTCATCATGACCCCTGAGTAAGCAGGAGCTATAGATTCTGCAGAAAGTAGTCTCCAGGATATAGCTACAAGGTTGCTTCCTAGATTGATGGCTTAGGGGATCTGGGATGGAAGCAGGGCAGGTGGGCTTGGGGTCTCTGCTCTACCCACATCTCAGTAATTTGCCTTCTGTACAGTAGTATTTGGTCAGAAGTTGGTGGTAGCAGGCCCTTCTCCAGGTCCCTTCTCCACAGGGATTGCTTCTCTAGCTGATGACTGCTAGGGCTGGCCTGAAGACAAAGCTGTTGAACTAGGAGATATTGCTGTTGTGAAGATTCCTGGATTAACTGTCTGGCATTGGGACATGGTCAGTATAAAAGATGGTGGACACTTCTCCTAAAGGGGATGCACCTCTAAAGGGGAAGGAGAGTTCAGACAGTTACCTCCCTTCTGGGAGCCTTTACTGAGGCCCATTACTTCTTTTATTTTTTTATTTTTTTAGATACTACTTTTTTTTGTAATTTTTTTCAATTGTCAAGCATATTTTTTCTCCCTCTCATCTCCCCATCCCCATGAAAAGGAGAAGAAAAAGAATTATAATAAAAACATAATCAAGCAAAATGAAGCTTTATATTGGAAATGTCTAAAAATGTGTGTCTTGTTCTGTATATTTAGCATGTCATCTTTCTGACAGGATGTGGGAAACATTCCTCCTTGGTGCTTTCGAATAATTGATCAGCATTCTTAAGTCTTTCAAAATAGTTCATTTTTACACTGTTGTTATAGTATTAATTGTTCTGCTCACACTTTACTCTTCATCAGTTGATGCAAGTCTTCCTCGGCTTCTTTGAAACTGTCTCTTTCATTATTTCTTACAATGTAATAATATTCTATTACATTCACATACTATAATTGGTTTAGCAATCCCCCAACTGATGAACATCACTTCAGTTCCCAGTTATATACCAATACAAAAAGAATGTTCCTTTGCCTGTTTTCTGTATTAGGCACCTCTATAATCCCGGCTCCCCCTCCCCAATCTAGAATGCTCAGTATAGTTGAGCTTATATTGTCATGGAAAATTTAATAGTTTCCTGGCTTTCTGTCACTTTGCTATGAGGTGGGTTTTTTTCCTATTTAAATCTATGGCAGACTTCTGCCCTTCTTTGCAACCATTCCTTACCCTTTCCCTCTCTCATCACCAGCTCCCACACTTTTGACGAAGCTTTAATCACTTTCCCTAGCCTTCTCTTTACAATTAATTGTTAGGACTTCATCAAGGTTTTAAAAATTGTACTAGAAACTGATGACTCAAATGTTTAAACTTTTGCTATGCAAATTTGACCCAACTGCCTTTTTTATTTTGCCAGATGAAACAAATCACAGGGTAGTTTTATTACAACCCACAGTTAATCACTTTCAAAGTATAGCATGTGCTATATTGTGTCCCTTCATAAAAGGTAGCTTTCCCATAAAGAACTAAATTAGATAATGTAACTCACATGTTACAAGTCTGCCTTCTGACATGAAGGGCCCCGGGTATACCTCTCTAGTGTGTTCCCTAACTAGGAACTGGAAACTCCCTCAGAGTAGCCATAAGTCCCTTTTGCAAACACACAAGTAAGCAGGAAGACTCATCTTTGTAAGTTCAAATTCAACCTCGGACACTTACCCTGGCAAGGGTGTGTCCCTGGTCAAGTCACTTAGCCCTGTTTGCTTCAGCTTCCTCATCAGTAAAATGAGCTGAGGAAGGAAATAGAAAACCACTTCAGTCTCTCTGCCAAGAAAACCTCAAATGGGGTTATGAAGAGTCAGATGGGACTGAAACACCTGGACAACAGCAACAGCAACAACAACGAAGCACACAAGCTCAAAAAGCTTCAAATTATAAATAACGTGCCCTCTGGGGTCTTGTATTCAAATCTGTGGGTTCCGATCCCCAAGAGCAAGTTAATTGCTACTCCTTTGGGGTCCTTGGGGGGTTGGATTTCTGGTATTGCCACCCCCCCTTCTCCAGTATGTTGCCCATAGACATTAGCCAGTCAGACTTTAGCTTTTTAGGAAAGGGTATTTACTCAGATGGCTTGGAAAGAATAATTTGTAGGAAACACTTCCCCTGAAAAAGCCTGGGGCAAACTCACAAATACACATAGAGTCAATAGGAATCCTCTGGGTGTCATTTCCTTCAAGTAACTATCTTTGTTTAAATTTGTCCTCCATCTCACTGCCCATGGGCATATAAGCCTCTCCTTTCTTGGGTGACCACCGGTTTGTTCTTACTATATCTCTGCTCCCAACTAGATATCTTGTCTCTAATTCGTCCCTTCTCTCTGGTGACATGGTGAGTGGAGAGAGAGACAGACACAGAGAGACAAAGACAGAGACTCTCTCCCCTTCTCCAAGAGGTATTTTCTCTCAGGTGCCTGAATCTGGGGCTATTTGCTGCAAGACTGGTTCACTGATTGACTGTATTCACCACTGAACCTGATTCCTACTTTTATAAGTAGCCTGAGAGATGTACAGGAATCAGTGACTCAGTGGGAGAAGAGAAATACTCAGTCTGCTCAACTAATCACCAAATGTTTTCAATATGGCATCATCTGCCTTTCATCCAGGGGCCAAAAGTCCTATGATCCTTTCAATCTGATTAAGGGCTTATCCCCACATCGTATGAGGTTATAGGGTAATTCCTTAATACTGAATTTACTCTGTTGATTGATAGATGGATGGGTTGAATCAAGGTTTCTATTCCTTTCTGTAATTACACTAATTGGGGTGGAGATAGAAATTCCCACCCTTACACATAAAAATTTTATTGATACAATAAAAGACTCAGGTCTGAGACCATTAAACATTCCTCCCTCCATTGGGCTACCCTCCCCTTGAGATACAGTGCCTTTTTGTGTTACTGAAGACAAGTTGGGACCTGCCAAAGCAGGCAGCCAGCATTCACTTCCCATGTTAGAGCTCTGCACCCCATTGCTCTCTCATCAGCTCTCCTTTGTTGCTTCTCCCTGTCCATGGTCTACCACACTACTACTATCTTTATTCTCCATCGGGTTTTTTGTTTGTTTGGTTGGTTGGTTTTGGTTTTTTTTTTTTTTGGTGAGGCATTTGGGGTTAAGTGACTTGCCCAGGGTCACACAGCTAGCAAGTGTCATGTGTCTGAGGTCGGATTTGAACTCAGGTCCTCCCTAATGCAGGGCCAGTACTGTATCCACTGCGCCACCTAGCTGCCCCCTACTATCTTTATTCTCAATATCTGAAAGAAGCCATGGATCCTTCTCATTACTCTCACCATCCTCAGCTATGCTTCATTGCCTCCCCCACCCCCACCCCCCTCGGCTCAGCCATCTTCCTATAGAACATCCTAGTTACCACCTCTCTGGGGATTCCTCCTCGGTATCTGGCTGACCTGTGTCAACCAGTGTCTCAGTGGATAGTGTGTCAGTTCTTTTAGGCCTCTGGGAGAGGCCTCCAGAATGCCTCCGGTGTATTTAGGTCTTCTATGGGACCCAGGTCCCATAGCCCTGACTTTCCACATCAAGGGTATCCTCAACTGCCTGGCAGGGGGGGACACTTCATTCATTGGGATCACCCAAACAATTCTGTTTTTCACCTTATTCATGGCAAGTCAGTTCCACTTTCTCTTCCCCAGTGCCTCAGTGATTAAAAATTCTTGGTCCTTTGGTGTTCAGAGAGGCATACCTACTCTTTAAAAAAAAAAAAACAACAATAACATTTATTTTTCCATTTGCTATTTTTGTTCAGAGCAGTTGGGTTAAATAATACAAATTGTTTCTGGCTTTTAATTTTTTTTTTAATTTTATCTGGCTTTTCTTAATAGTCTATCTAAAAAGGAAGGGGGAAGCTCGGGATCCTTTTTTCTAAGCATCAGTGACTCAGTGGGAGAAGGAATTTAATTCAGAAATCAGTCAGCCATTAGGCATTGCATGAAAAAGGTTAACTCTCTAAGATCCAGCACATTAATTTAAAAAATCTTATTGATGCCTTTTTGTTTTTATATCACATTTATTTCTGAATATAGCTCTAGCCCTTTCAAAGGAAATGAGAGAGAGAGAGGAAAGAAAGAAAGAAAGAAAGAAAGAAAGAAAGAAAGAAAGAAAGAAAGAAAGAAAGAAAGAAAGAAAGAAAGAAAGAAAGAAAGAAGGAAGAAAGAAAGAAAGAAAGAAGGAAGGAACGAGGAAAGGAGGGAGGAAGTTAGTTTAGCAAAACCAGCTAACACATCAACCACATCTGACAACATCCTCAATATTCCAATATTCCAACATCCTCACCTCTCCAATTAAGGCACAAAGGTACATTTTCTCATCTTTTCTACTGTGCCAAGTTTGGTCAATATAATTATACAGCATTCAGATTTGTTTTGTTGTTTGTTCCATTTATATTCTTGTAGTCATTTGGTTGTGATACATTGATTTTTTTATGGCTTAAAAATATTGATTCAAATAAAAAGCAAGAGGTAATCCCAGCCTTTGCTTGAAGTCATCTAATGAAAAAGAGTTTGTTACCAGCCCCTGAGTCAGCATATTCCAATTTTGGAGAGCTCTAATTCTTTGGAAACTTTTCTTCCACATGATCAATTCTGCTTTCTAAGTGCAAGCATAACAAGTTGAAACATTATTGCATATAATAGCTCTTCAAATACTTGAAGGTACATAACATACCATCTTCCCATCATGTTTTCTCCAGGCTCACTATACTGTGTTATTTAAAATTCTAAATGTGAGTTCTAATCTGTCCCCCCAGTTTTGGGGGAAAACTGACTAAAAATCACTGATAAACAAATTTAGGTTTTTTAAAGGGTTTATTGAAAGATAGTATAAGAAAGAGAAAGATTGAGAACAGATTTCCTATAACCTCACAGTCCTAATCTTCCTAAGCTCCCCATTCTGAAGTCTTCTGCCACCATGTCGATCTCTCACACCAAAAAGCACCAGAAGCCTCTCCCCAGCATCTACTTCCTGCTTCATGTTCCCCTTCCAGAAATGGGAGGTTCTTCAAGCTGATTGGCCAGTGTCATTCAAATTCATTGATTCACTGGACCTGAAGGTGGTCTCGATGTAAAGTTCAAAGTTTTTAGCTTCTGAGAACAATTACTTTCTTAAGTACCATTAAGTACCAGCCAGATGTGCTTACAATCTAGTAAGCAGTCAACAGTCAGTTGCCTTATCCAATTCAATCAGTTTAACTCAGTCTCCAGGTGGGCCCCTGAGTATCTGCTAAATATCATCTATCACATTCCATTATTTTGACACAATACCCAGTTCTAGGAGCATGCTAAAGCTGGCTCTGACCAGTTTTAGATGGCCAATTGTTTTCAGTGTGAGGACAGAAATTGGCAAACATTACAAATCAGGGATTGACTTATTATTTTGTTGATTTCTAGACTTAAGAAAGTAATGGAGAAAATGTTAATAATGAAGATTAAACTTAAATGTATGTTGTGTGTACTTTTTTTCAGAGAGCTCATTGTTAAACATTTACCAGCATGCCCTTGAAATAACCTATCTCCACACTGTCCTCCATTCCCCAGGTTAACTTTTTGCTGTAAATATGGAGGTGTCCTTGATGGTAATAGGGAAAGTTGGTGGGGGGGAGGAGTGGGGTTGTGGGTAAAGATAATGTACTGATATCTAAGATCCAGGTCATAAGCCACCCATGCCTGCTCATTTGCTGTGACTTATTCTGTCCTACCCATAATAAAAATAGAAAGCTGGGGATCCTACTTGCTGGTCACTGCTCCCAAACACAGAACCTCTCAGAACATGCTACAGCCATGATGTGATGTGGGAGAAGGGAAGGAGTAGGATCAGAATTTTCCCATTGACACCTGGAAACTGCTATGAATAGCCATTACTTTAGTTTATAACTGCCCTAAAGCTCTATCACTTGACTTAGAAGTTGGAAAATTAAGAATTTAACCCACAGAGAAAGGATAAAGAGTGAAGAAATCCTGGGAAATAAGGATTGGTGGATTGTATTGGAAGCAAGCTATAGATTGGTATTTAAGCAAAGGTATAAGGCAATATGTCAGTTTTATAATGTTATAGTTATTAGAATAGCAGTGAATGTATACAATTTGTAGAGATAGGGACTTGACATATGATAATATTTATTAATAGAGAGCATTCACAAATGAGGAAATCCCCTCTATTAACACAGGTTATCTAGAGCCATAAGAGGCTAAGTGACTGGCCTGGAGTCATCCAGTCAATATGTTTCAGGTGTAGGGCTTGAACCGAAGTCTACCTACCTGTCTCCAAGACTAGCTTTCCATTCACTATGTCATGGAGCCTCTCATATAATTTATATATAAGTAAATAAACATATATAAGATACATGATGAAACAGTTTTTTAATGATAGGGATATACCACTACTGATCCAGACTATGACATGTAGTTGGATGGTCAGTCCATTGAATAGCACAAGATATATGTTGGGAGAAGTAGGGTGGTATAATGGGGAGAATGCTGGATTTGGAGTCAAGACAACATAGATGCAAATCCTGACACTTACTAGCTGTAGAATCATGAACAAGTCAACAAATGAATACAAGTCTCAATTTCCTCTACTGTAAAATGCTAGGTAATGTAGTGCATAGAGTGCCTGACTTGGAGTTAAATCTAGGTTCAGACCTTACTAACTGTGTGACCCTGGGCAAAGTCACTAAAAAAACCAAAACCAACAACAACAAAACAAAACAAAAACCCTTTGTTTGCCTCAGTTTCCCCATTTGTAAAATGGGCTGGAGAAGGAAACAGCAAACCTCTCCAGTATCTTTTTTAGAGAGAACCCCAAATGTAGTCATGAAGTCAGACACAATTGAAATGAGTGTAACAAATAAGTATATTAAAGCAAAACAAATTCCCACATGAGCCATATCTTTAAAAAAAAAGTTTCTTTCAGAACCTTGAATCCATCATCTCTCTGTTGGAAGGTGGGTAGCAGGATTCTCTGGAATTGTGCTTGGTAACTGTATTGATTAAAGTTCTTAAATTTTGAAGTTGTTTTTATTTACAATGTTTTTATCATATCCATTGTTTTCCTGGTTCACCTCACTTCATACTTCGTTCTGCATCAGTTCATCCTAGCCTTCCCAAGTATTTTTCTGAAATTGTCCTTTTTGTTTCTTATAGCACAATAAATATTCACACCATAATTTATTCAGCCATTCCTCAATTGAAGGGCACCCCCTTACTTACTTTCTTTTTTTCTTTCTTGATTTCTTCCTTCCTTTTTTTTTTTTTTTTGCTGCCACACAAAGAATTGCTATATATATTTTGTATATTGAGTCCCTTTCCTCTTTTATCTATTTTGGGTATAAGACTAATGGTTGAATCACTGCACATAAGAGTATGTGCATTTTTTTCTTTTTTTTGCAGGGCAATGGGGATTAAGTGACTTGCCCAGGGTCACACAGCTAGTAAGTGTCAAGTGTCTGAGGCCGAATTTGAACTCAGGTACTCCTGAATCCAGGGCCAGTGCTTTATCCACTGCGCCACCTAGCTGCCCCTAGAGTATGTGCATTTTATAACTTTTGGAGCATAATTCCAAATTACTTTCCAGAACAGCTAGACCAAGTCACAGCTCCACAGCTCCATTATTGTACCTGTTTTCTCGCAACGCCTCCAATATTTTTCATTTCCCTTTTTTGATATTTTTGTCAATCTACTGGGTGTGAAATGGAACCTCAAAGTTGTTTTAATTTATGTTTCTCTAATTATTAGTGTTTTGGGAGCATTTTTAGATGACTATGGATAGCCCAGATTTCTTCTTTTCATAGCTGCTTGTTCATATATTGACCACTTATTCATTGAAAAACTGTTCTTATGTCTTGAAAAATTATTTTGCTACTGGTTTAGGAACTCTTGCATGGCCTGATTATAAAGAGTATTGTGCAGGATAAAGGTGTGGGCTATGATCTGCATAATTAATTACCCCATGCAGAAACATTGCAGCTGGGAAAAATAAAGGAACTCCAGAGCTACAGTTCTCAGAGATTTCGAGGACCCACTTATTACATTTTATGAAGGTTTGTCCACGAAGTTTGTGGATTAATTAGGCTTTTTATGACATAGGGTCAAGTGAATGCTCAAGCTTTGCAGAGATCACTCTAGATTTCCTCCCTTTAGGCTACTTTGATATTTGAAGAAATAAATTGCTTATACATCATCAGCCAGCCAATAGGTATTAGTCATCTTCAATAATGGGCTATATTGAAGAATTTTACCTTAATTTTTTTTTCCAGATCTAGACTGTGATTTGACAACAAGTTTTTCTTTTGAAAATTATATTCAAACCAGACCAGTTGATTCAAGTAAATATCCACTGGGCATCAGTGACACTGCTTGTGGTTTATTGCTGAAATAACATTGAATATTGTGCCAAAAATAATTGGGTTTTTTTTCTTTTTTTTTAAAAAGTGAGGCACTTGGGGTTAAGTGACTTGCCCAGGGTCACACAGCTAATAAGTGTCAAGTGTCTGAGGCCAGATTTCAACTCAGGTCCTCCTGAATCCAGGGCTGATGCTCTATCCACTGCGCTACCTAGCTGCCCCCAAAAATAATTGTGATGAAAGAAAATCCACCTTTTTTATCATATCACTATGTAATAATGTGTATTGAAGGTCCTTTTGGGGGGCTGTCATTTATAACTTTTGGAGAAGGAATGCTTAATTCTCATCAAAGACTAATGATTTGAAAGAGTACCATTTGGCTCTAATAATGATGTTGAAAGAATTTTATATCCATTGTGTGGACATTTTGAAATAACATTAAGTACTAACTAATGTATATAGAATGGAAAACAAAGTGGTGAGTATACTTTTGTTTTGGGGTTTTTTTGTGGGGCAATGAGGGTTAAGTAACTTGCCCAGGGTCACACAGCTAGTAGGTGTCAAGTGTCTGAGGCCAGATTTGAACTTGGGTCCTCCTGAATCCAGGGCTGGTGCTTTATCCACTGCACCACCTAGCTGTCCCTGTGAGTATACTTTTTTTATTTTGGTGAGGCAACTGGGGTTACACAACTAGTAAGTGTTAAGTGTCTGAGGCTGGATTTGAACTCAGGTTCTCCTGACTCCAGGGCCGGTGCTTTATCCACTGCACCACATGTGAGTATACTTTTAAGCTCTCTGAGAATGGGTTATGTTCAGAAGAATTCAGAGATGGGCAAGCAATGGTATGATTGTTTTTAGTCTTCTAAACTGGACTATTGCAATAGCCTTCCCATTGGTCTTCCTTCCTCAAGTCTCTCTCCACTCTTAATTCATCCTCCATTCGGCTACCAAACAATTCCTCTAAGGAAAAGGTTGGACTATATGACTCTTTGCTCAACAAACTCCAATTGTTCCCTATTATGTCCACCATCATGGAGGTAGGAAACAGTGGGATATGGTTGGAAATAGCCTGAGTAGTACAGTTTGGCTGCTTTGTACAAGAAGGTTGGAATGATTGGTTGAAGCCTGTGGTAGTTGCTGTTGTAGGGCAACCACTGGGGCTGGGGAGGAGCAATTGGTTCAGTTCATCCAAACATACGCATGCTCCCAGCATCCCAGCTCCTTCTTCTTCCTTTGCCTTGCCCCTGATCTCTATTCCCCTGTCCTGCTCTTGCAAACAACTCCCCCAGAATGGTCTGGACTGATCCTTTTTTTCTGAGGAGGGAAGAGGGGATATGACTGTGTCATGGGGCACAGAGCACCCCAGAATTTCTCTGGGGCACACCGAGGAACCTTCTCCTTGAGAAACTAAACCAGAGGACAGATAACGCCTAGAGGAACCAAATCGGACTGAGCTAGCTTGGGATTCCTACCCTTCATTCTGGTCTCCCTTACCCTGGGGAGATAAGTTTGGGTGTGGCTTCGGCCTTTGTGTTCTGAAGAAGGATCTGTAGCCACCCCTCACCCAATTCCTTTAGTCACTACCAGTGGGGGATGGTCTTCCACTGCTCACCCAATTCCCCCAGCTACCACCAGTGGGGGATGGTCCTCTCTCACTAAAGGAACTTTTCACGGGCAGATGGTCCACCCCCATCAGTCCTCTATAAAAGTACCTTCCAGTCTCCTGTTCGAGGAGATTTGGTACCTCTGAGCCATGTGCTTTATGCCAAATCTCCCCATGAAAAGTCCAAGGATTTCTTTCATGGTTTCCCTCCCCCCACCCTTCCCTTCCCTTGCTCCTAAATAAACTATCACCTTATTCTAACTAAGTTTTGTGTGCAAGAGGGTGTAATTCTTTAAAGAGGAATTCCCAAGAATCCCAACCTCAACCCGTACCCCATTTTCCCACCATATCAATTGTTTGGCTGTCTTCCCATTGGATTCTTAAAAAAGACCCAGCCGGGGCAGGTAGATGGCTCAGTGGATAAAGCACTGGCCTTGGATTCAGGAGGACCTGAGTTCAAAATCCAGCCTCAGACACTTGACACTTAACTAGCTGTGTGACCCTGGGCAAGTCACTTAACCCTCATTGCCCTGCAAAAAAACAAAAAACAAACAAAAAAAGACCCAGCCACATAAGAACTGGTGTCTGAATACCTGCTGAGCTCCTATAGCCTGTGAAGGACATTTTCCTGACCTAGCCTTTTAACTGTGAAATGGAGTCTTTGGATCTTTTAAGCAGTGTCATGGGGAAAATGAAGTAAGGGGTAAGGGGTAGGGGTTTGGGGTCCTTAGGAATTCCTCTTTAAAGAATTACACCCTCTTGCACACAAAACCAGTTAGAATAAGATGGTAGTTTAAGGGCAAGGGCAGGTGGGGGGGGAAGGAAAACCATGAAAGAAATCCTTGGACTTCTCATGGGGAGAAAGGTATAGAGCAGTGGCTCTGAGATACCAATCTCCTCAAGCAGGAGACTGGCAGGTACTTTTATAGGGGACTGATGGGGGTGACCGTCTCTAGGTGGAAAGTTCCTTTAGTGAGGGAGGACCATCCCCCACTGGTGGTGGCTGGAGGGATTGGGTGTGGGGTGGCTGCAGATCTCTTCTACACAAAGGAAGCAGCCACACCTAATCTTGTCGCCCCAGGGTTGAGGGAGACTTGAATGAAGGGTGGAGGTCGGGGAGCTAGCTCTGTCCAAACTGATTATCTCTCTAAGCCTATCTGTCCTCTGGTTTAGTTTCTCTAGGAGAAGATTCCTTGATGTACCCCAGAGAATTTATGGGGTGCTCTGGGCCCACAACAGTAGTAAAGTGATTTTTATTGCATTTTAGGGTCTGTCCATAAATGACTCACTGAATTTTAACCCTTGATCCTGAATCATTAGAATGACCTAGTTTAGGCCTGGCCCAGAATAAAGCCAGATTATGGAGAGCCTTGAAAACCAAGCTAAAGAGTTTGAACTTTTTTTAAATAGATATGGGAGTGGTATGCATAACTATACAGTTTGTGGTCATCATATTTAGTCTTTCCGTCAACCATCCTACCAAGCAACTCAACTCAAATTGACCATATCCTTATTAGTCATGGAAATCTCTCTGAACTTGAAGCCAGGAAACCTGGGTTCTAGTCTCAGCTTCATTGCTAGCCAGTTGTGTGACTTTGAGCTTCAATTTTCTCATCTGTAAAATGAGGGGATTGGACTAAATGACTTCTAAATTCTTCTCCTAGCATTGTGTACTTATGTAATATTTTGTACAGAAGAGTTAGCAAAGTTGTTTATTTGTAGAAATCAACACCAGCTGCCTCCATTTATGCAACAAAACCTTGTTTTGGTAGCTCTGAAAGGACTGAAGCAATCTTGAGCCCATTGGCTGGAATAAAGCAAATTACTTTTTGAGGGCAGGAACTGCTTTTTGCCTTTCTTTGCATCCTTAGTGCTTAGCACAGTGCCTGACACATAATAGATGCTTATTAAATGCTTATTGACTGACTTGCAGAATGACCCAGAGAACTACTGTACTAAAACCACATAAAACTCATCAAGGAGTTTCTGAAAAACAGTCAGTTCCCAGGAGGGCAGCTGCTCAGACACTTGAAAATGTCTCAGAGAACAATATGTAATTTGCATTTCTATGTAAACTGCTGCCTCTTTCTCTGAGACAATCTCTTTTTCATTCCCCTATGTTTCAGATCAGTTTATGGAGAAATGACTGACCCACTAATTTGGGGTAAAAGCAACAGAAAATAAACTAGTCAGCATAGTCCAGTAATGGGAAGGGATGTATAGTACCAACCTTTTTTGAGCAAGGTTGGTACTGTCTGCATAGGTCCATAGCAATGTACTTCAGCTGTATCCCATGGATACTAATCAACACTCAGTGACAGCAAAGACAGCTGACATCAATAAAG
This sequence comes from Dromiciops gliroides, assembly GCF_019393635.1. NCBI lineage: Eukaryota > Metazoa > Chordata > Mammalia > Microbiotheria > Microbiotheriidae > Dromiciops > Dromiciops gliroides. Next base: position 194,436,995 of record NC_057865.1, read on the forward strand.
ATTTTTCTTTTGTGAAGCAATTGGGGTTAAGTGACTTGCCCAGGGTCACACAGCTAGTAAGTGTTAAGTGTCTGAGTCCGGATTTGAACTCAGGTACTCCTGACTCCAGGGCCGATGCTCTATCCACTGTGCCACCAGCTGCCCCCAATAAAGATATTATATGGGCATACAGTTGGGCTTGGAATATCTCTGGGTGTTACCCAGAAAAACCCACAATTACTTTTACCAAAGAGCATTGAAAGTAAATTATTTAAAATAAAGGAGGAAGAGAAGAGAGAACATGCATTAAATGAACCACCAGCCTTTTAAGAAGGAAAGAATTAAAATTCAAAGTCTGAGTAAGATAGTAGATTTTGTCCTTAGCTTTTCAGAGACAAGATCACGGTCATTTTATGTTCCAGTGCCATGCTGTGACTGCAGTGGGTATGACAGTCTTTCAACAATCCCTCAGCCTCAAGGAATAAGACATCTATTTCTCATAGGACAGTGGGAAATGGGAAATGGGCTACTAAAGGCTATTTGTAAATCACCCATTTTGTTCAAAGGGGTTGCCATTCTAATTACCCTCTGTCAATCCATTGATAAATACCCTTAAGACCAACAGATTTTACTCATTCATTTGATTGCATTCTAGGTTGGAATGGAAATAAATAGAAACTATTTTAATCCCTTCTTTTGAAATATCTGTGAAGACACCCAACTGCCTTATACCTCATCCTACCCTCATTCCTCCATCCCTATAATCTACAAAAGAACAAACCTCTTAAGTCATTGAATGACATGGGATATGCAGCAGGATTGACACATAAGGTGAATGTTAGATACTTCTCAATGTGGCAAAATAATTTTCATGATCTGATGTGGGCAAGAACTTAGTGAGGGAATGGGGCTGAGAACCCTTAGCTCTGAATCTTCATGAATCTACCCTGATCAGACCACACAACTATATAATGTTGTTCAGTCCTGGTACCACATTTTGGAAAGTGATGCTGGTAAACTGTAGTGTCCAGAAGAGAACAATGAAGAATTGGTTGAAGGAATTGATAGTATTTAGCCTGAGAAGACTTAAAGGAGATAGGATAACAATTCAAGTATTTTAAAGGTTATCACCTGGAAGTGAAATTTGACTTCTAGGTCCCAGAGGGCAAAACTAACAGAGGAACAGTGGGTTGAAGTTGCAAGTTCTGATAGAGAAAACTTTAGCTACCCCAAAGTGGAACGGGTTGCCTTAGGAGGTAGTGGGTTCTCCTTCACTAGAGGTCTTCAGACAGATTGAATGACTACTCATTCTCTTTCTACTCAGATACTCTGATTTTGTGACCCTCCCCTGATTAGATGCACAAGCACTGGGACACAAGAAGGGATGTGGTAGCCAATTAGAGGGCACACTTTCTGATGTAGTGGCTGTGCTCTCCCTACCTACCCAACAGACAGCTGAGCCCAGAAGAATAGGCCAGTGAGTATTGCTAGTCCCTTAACTCAAGAAAATTTTCTCTATAGTCTGTGGTAGGACCTTCACAATAACTTTTGTTGAATGCACCCCAGGTGGTTCAACCACTTCTCAATTTTCATAATGCTTCTAGTTCCCAGTTTTTTCAGTTCCAAATAATATTACTCCCATAAACATTTGGATATGTTTATATTATTACTATCTATATACTTTTTTATGCAATTAAACACTTCCCCCCAAAAGCACACACACACACACACACACACACACACACACACATATACATACAACAAACTCCCAGCAAAGTTAATTCCCCCAAAATAGATAAGGGAAATTGCCTAAAAGAGTATATGCCAATAATAATACATGTCATTTTTGTACTTTACTGTTAGTTAACACAAGGGAAGGTTATACACCTTAAGTTTCATTACTTGGTGCCACCAAAGATGGATTATATGTATATAATCATGATCTTCTTCATTGTTCTTTGACTGTTTTAGGAAATGTACTTCGTGGAGTAGGGGAGTATTTGTTGTGAGGTGTCCGATATGTAAAAACAAAATAACCCTCAAAAATATTTTAACAAACTGGTTCAGGTTATGCACTTAATGGCACCTTCATAAACAACATCCTAGGACCAATTAGTCTAGGTAACACTGGGCAGTGGCTGAATATTCATAATAAAAATCTGACTTTGAACCAGGGGTGTGCTGGAGGCAGCTTTTACCAGCTCAGGAGAGAAAGCAAATCAGCAAATGTTACAAACTAGGGCTTGATTACTAGTTTTGTTGATTGTCTACATTCAAGAATGGTTGTCATTTAAAAGTATCATGCATACTTTTTGCTTTCCCAGAGAGATAGTTGTTAAACATTTACTAGCACACTGCATAATAATCCCTTCCCTGTATAATGATTTTCTTTGATAGCTACTCGACTGGGGGGGGGGGGGGGAAATGTTTGATCTATCTTATTCAATTGTGTAGTTAAGACATTCATAGGGAACCAAACTACATAGGACCAACTGCTATAGTGAATGTATAGAAGCATAATAAGGCATAGTCTCAGTCTTTAGAAGATGTACAATAGAGTTTGGGAGACAGCTCTCTGTGGATGACTGGGCTGTGCTCAGGAAAATGTAGGAAAAAAAGGGGCAGCGAGGATTTTTCAAGAAATGTGTCACAATACTCTTCTTGACTGGGCATGACTGAAGACAGTCCCCTGGTAGTTTAGTTTCAATATTGGAACAAAATGAGACACACTTAAGTCATTCAATAATTAACAAAAGATTTACAATTATCCCTTCCACATAAGATAATATTATAGATTTGTGGCCACTTGAGAACTGACTAGGTCTAGTATATGATAAACCCAAAGATGCAAGCTTTTGGAACAAAAAGTCATTATTTGACAAAAACTGCGGGAAAACTGGAAAACTATATGGCAGAAACTAGGTAAAGACCAACATCTCACATTGTATACTAAAATAAGATCAAAATGGGTACATGATTTACACATAAAGGATGATGCCATAAGCAAATTAAGAGAGCATAGAATCATTTATCTGTCAGATTTATGGGCAGAGAAAGAATTTAAGACCAAAGAAGATATAGAGAATGAAATAAAATAGATCATTTTGATTATTTAAAATTTAAAAGCTCTTGCACAAACAAAACTAATGTAACCAAGATTACAAGGGAAGCAGAAAACTGGGAAATAATTTTTGAAACAAATATCTCTGATAAAGGCCCCATTTTTCAATTATATAGAGGACTGAGTCAAATTTATAAAAATACAAATCATTCCCCAATTGACAAATGGTAAAAGGATATGAACAGGCAATTTTCAGACAAATCAAAGCTATCTATAATCATATAAAAAAAATGCTCTAGATCACTATTGATCAGAGAAATGCAAATTAAAATAACTGAGATATCAACTCACACCTATTAAAGTGGCAAATATGGGCAGCTAGGTGGCGCAGTGGATAAGGCACTGGCCCTGGATTCAGGAGGACCTGAGTTCAAATCCAGCCTCAGACACTTGACACTAGCAGTGTGATCCTGGGCAAGTCACTTAACCCTCATTGCCCTGCAATAAATAATTAAATAAATAAATAAAAATAAAGTGGCAAATATAACATAAAAGGAAAATATTGGATGTGGGAGGGGATGTGGGAAAGCTGGGATGCTAATCCACTGTTGGTGGACTTGTGAGAAGCTCCAACCATTCTGGAGAGCAATTTGGAACTATGCCCAAAGGGCTATAGAACTGTGAATACCCTTTGATCCAACAATACCACTGCTAGGTTTATATCCCAAAGGCATCTCCCAAAAGAGAAAAAGACCTACTTGTACAAAAATGTTTATAGCAGCTCTTTTTATGGTGGCTAAGAATTGGAAATGGTATATGATGGTGATGGAATGTTGTTGTGTTATAAGAAATGACAAGCATGATGATTTCAGAAAGGCTTGGAAAGACTTGTATGAACTGATGTATTGTGAAGTGAGCAAAACCAAGAGAACATTGTACACGGAGACAGCAATATTGCTTGATGAAGAATTGTGAATGACCTAACTATTCTCAGCAATACAATTATCCAAGACAATTCCAAAGGACTAATGATGAAGTATACTATCCACCTCCAAAGAAAGAACTGATATTGATGGAACAGACTGAAGCATGCTATTTTTACTTTCTTTCATTTTTTTTCTTTTATTCAAGTTTTCTTATACAAAATAACTAATATGGTAATGTTTTACATGAAAAAAACTGCAGGGAAAACTGGAAAATAGTATGGCCTTGATGCTTCAGAATATCAATTTCATCCCCACCTTCAGTTTTTCTTTTGATGAAAAGCTAGCTGTCATTACTGACTTATGATATTGGTAAAAAGGAATTCTTCTTGAGGAAGCTCCTCCACCAATGTAGATAGATAGCTGCTCTACAGTTTATAGTGTTATTGAGTTGCCTGGGATTGAAAGGTGAAGTGATTTGCCCAGGATCATATAGCCAGTAAGTATCAAAGGGTAGACTTGAACCCAGGATATCTTGACTCAGAGATTAATTCTCTGTCCATGAAGCTATGCAACATCTCATTTTCCTTTTGATGAAAGGTGAATAAACCATCAGATACTTACCAGTTAATCTCCTGACTCAGATACAAATTTAGAAGTCATTCTCTTCCATAAAGCTAGGAAGTGAATATTGCCCCACCCCACAGAAATGTCAATAGATTAACACTAATTGCTTAGTGCTGTGAATTTCTTGAGTATTACTATAATTATGAATCAATGGGAGGTAGGGCTTTGCCCAATCCTTTGATTAAACCTCTGGAGCTAGTTTTAAGGTCTCCTCCCATTCTTTTCTTGCTGTCATATTTCAACCCAGTGTTTTCCTAAAGTTTCCTGAGTGACAGACCTCACAACCCTCCCCACTCTCTTTTAAGATTTCTGTGAGAGCATCAAAGGATTAGGGTCATTACTGATATGGTGGACTGCATGCTGCATAGAAGTTCACGCACTGATGTAGTCCTCTTCCACACCAAAACCCATGTGGTAAGCACTCAGCTTCAGAAATCCTTCACTAAAAAGACCCTTAGTTGAAATGAAAGACTGTCCAGGTGGTGATCGAAGGAGATGGTTGGGGAGGGAGCAGGTGGGCTTGGGAAATTCATTCTAAGGAAGAAGAAATGGGGCAGAAATGTAATGTCAGAAGAGAATGTAGCCCTTCAGGGCTACATTAGTCTCAGATATATTCCTGATAGTTGATTAGATATGGAAGAAGTGAGTCTAGATGAGGAAAGTTTCCATCCCACTTCTTTTCAGAAGGTCACAAAACCAAAAACATTCCCACTACCTATTAGTAGGTTTAAGACCAATTTGAATGCATGCAAGTTAGCCCCTAGAGCAGCAACTCTGTCATCCAGGTTCCCAACCATAGCACCCATTGTGAGACAAACCTAAACTTGGTTTAGGACAACACGTTCAAAGTTGTTTGTTTTCTTAAATTTAATGCCATATGCATTTGTGAACCATAAAAATCCAATTAACCTTCTTTAATAATTGCTGTTTTCAACCATCTAATATACAAATAAAGAATATATGAAATGCAAGATCCCTTCTGTAGTTAAGAGGTGGAGACAGCTTAATCTGGAATAACATTTCTGACGATAGAAATGTTGGGATAACAATCTTCCTCACCTCCATGCCAATCCTTTTAGAATTAAAAGCACCAGGTAGGGTTCAACCAAGGGTAAGGACTGAAGATGGGCGGTGGCCACAACAGGTGCCATAGCCCTCACAGGTCATCCAAGCTCCCATGACCTGACCTAACTACTCCCACCCCCCCAGTCCTGTATTATTAGAGTCCTTTTTAAAAATTTTTTATTTATTTTATTTTTTGTGGGGCAATGAGGGTTAAGTGACTTGTTCAGGGTCACACAGCTAGTAAGTGTCAAGTGTCTGAGGTCAGATTTGAACTCAGGACCTCTTGACTCCAGGGCTGGTGTTTTATCCACTGCACCACCTAGCTGCCCCAGAATCCTTTTAAGGAGAATCTGGGGAAAGACAGATTTTTAGAATGGTGGGTCCCTAACATATGGGATGCTTTTAAACCCAAATGAACAAAAATATAGCTTAGATGCATAAACCTCATAGGAGCTTCTAGTAATTGATTAATTAACTGAGCCTGTGTAAATTAAACAAATAATCCCACTATGGGATACACTGGAGCTGTGGGAGAGGCAGCTCCTCCTCCCCTAGACTATGTCTTGCTTCCAACCAGCTCTCAAAGCTGTAAGTAAGCAACTCCTATGGAGAAGGGGCCAGTCATCCCCACTAGCAGCCATCCCCAGAGCAGACAAGCCAGCCCAGCAGAAGCTGCAAGGCACGCTGAGGAAGAGGGAGGAGGCAGCATGTGTCAGGCGAGTCAAAACACCACCCAAGGACCACCATCTCTCTGTAGACCCTGACAGACATGGCCTAGGACCCTGACCTGAGAGCCTTGGAAGTAGCGTTGCTCTATGAATACAAGACTCAGTTCCTTGCCTGCCTCATTATTTTATTTTTTATATGAGTAAAGGAGATGAATGTAGAGTCTGTGGCCTTCTGAGCTTTGAAAGGTCAGGAGAGCAAGCCTTGGGGAGTCTGGGGAGTCTAGGAATATGGGACTCCAGGAGTTAGAACCTATTTTGGGTTTTGCAGCCTACTCAACATTGATGCCACAAGGAATGAGGACCTCAGAAACTCAGCCCATCACATCAGCAACTGAGATGAATACTCAACCAATAATCATACCACCTCTGGATATGATCTTGGCAGGAGTAATGCTATGTAGTGTATAAAATATTTTGAACTAGTTGGCCTAATTTGGAGGGACTTATCTGACTGGGGTACTTAATCTGGGACTTTTGACTGACTGGCTGACTGCTATTAATTTAATATGGGCCATTTATAAAGTTCCACCACACTGTTCCACTCCCAAAATTGATAAGCAAAAGATTAAGAAGCCTCTTAACCAAATAATCAAAGCAGAGTTTATTTATGAGATACTATTTAAAATTTAGAATACGGGGAAATAAAATGTACAACCTGACTGTGTTCCAGGGATGCCTGCTGCACCTGGAACTTTTTTAATACAATAAGGGCCGTTGCTGCCTCTTGCCTTATGGTATGTTCCACTTTCACTGCTCAGCTACTTTCTTCTAACTGCAAGCCCCTTTTGCTTTCTCTATCCCCCTGAGTCTAACTTTCCTCTCCTTACTGCCACCACTGAACCTCTGTGTTTCTCTCTCACCACCTCTCCTTCCAATCTCCTAGTGCTCCAGTGTCCTTCTGTTCTCTTAATCTTCGATTTCTCCAACCTGTACCCTGTGCTGACCACTTCTGTGCTCTCTGCTGCCTCCTGGTCAGTCTGTCCATCTGTCTGCTCTGTCAGTCTGCCCTCTGCCACCTTTGCTGCCCCTCTCCTCCATTCTTCTAATATTGTCAACCTTCTTTAATCTTGTCTGCTGGCCCCTCTGAGTCTAATTCCCAGGTCTATATATATTTTCCTTTTCTCCACTCAAATCTCAGGGCTTTTTTGCACCCCCACAGACCCCAAGCTAATCCGCCAGCCAGGGCTGCGGATGGGGCTGGGGGACACTTGAGTATCACGTGCCTCAGTACAGGCTATGCCAGAGCCCGGCCTGGACAAGCCCGGGATCTCTCGGATAGATCTGCTCAGGGCAAAGGGAGCTGGGGCTCCCTCCCAGCTGTCTGACCTGGCATCTTGTACAGCCCACTGGGATTTTTGGCTCAGCTGAGGCAGAGGGGGAGGGGCACCAGCACCTCCCACACAGAAAAGACCCTAAGGGCCTAAGGCTTTTTAATCTCAGCCCAAACATAGGGTCCTCAAATCAAAATAAATTCCCACAGTAGAAACCGTGCTAAGTTTGAGCCCTTTCTTTCTGGAGACTGTGATATAAGGGAGAATGTGTCCCCAAAATGTTGGGGGAAATATTTGTATTTTTGTTCTTGTTAGAGCCTCAAAATAAATATCCCTTTCGAAAAGCTAATTTATATTGTGATAAAATGAAAAATGGGCCATTACACACAGGTGGCCAACAGTGTGGAAATAACTAGTAGAAACTTGAGTCAATGGCATTAGAGAAAGAAAACCCCAAACTCCTTAGGGTACCCCTAGAATTTTGATAGGGAGATATAATCAGCCTGGCTCTGGGATATTGTTACCATAGAATACTTGCTATATTTGAATGAGTTTATTAAAACAGTGGTCTCCTAGTAACCTCCAAATATGCCTTATAAACATAAATAACCAATATGGTAAGAGAATGATGAAGGAGCAATAGCACCTAAAAATTGTTCTCCAGAAGTATTGAAAACAAGTATGCTACCCAGCCCTAACCTTTCTTCTCTCAAACCTTTTGGCCAGAAATGTTAACACTGTACATTAGTGGAAGAACTCCACTAGGGTTCAGCTAAAGTTTGGTTCCTATTCCCTAAAAAGCATGACATCAGGGGCAGCTAGGTGGCACAGTGGATAGAGCACCGGCCCTGGAGTCAGGAATACCTAAGTTCAAATCCGGCCTCAGACCTTAACACTTACTAGCTGTGTGACCCTGGGCAAGTCACTTAACCCCAATTGCCTCACTAAAAAAAAAAAAAAAGGCATGACATCACTCTGACCCGACCTGGCTTCTACAAATTGGCTGCCCACATCCCCAGAAAGAAGCATTCTGACCACTTCACTGGGGAAGACACCCCCATCCCAGATGTGGAGTAGACAAAGGGAGATGCAGCCTCCCTCTGCTGAATTAAAATTCATCAGGAAGGAACTTCAGCCTCTCAAGTTCCTGCCCAACATTTGTCAAAAGCTTGTTTTAGCTTCCATGATAGATGATCCACACAACTTGCTCTCTGTTCATGGAAAGAGTGGAGAATAAACTACTTCAGTCACTAACTCACCCTTTATTGCTTATTCCATTTAAGAAATGACAAATAACTTATTACATAATGAAAATCTACCACATTAGTAAACAACATCCACACATTGACTGAACAGGATGGGTAAAGGCAATATTTACAGAGGATGGATGCATGGTCAGGTTTAGGAATCAGGGTCAGTGCCTCAGCTTTGTTTCCAAAACAGAGCAAATTCTTCTGAGAAAAGAGCATCAGGCTTATTCAAGCAAGGGACATCTCGAATGGGAACTCTGGATAAAGCATTAGACTTGGAACCTAATGGGAAACAAATGGAAGGTTTGGCCTATGAAATAATGCCAAGGAAAATAAGAGGTCAGTATGTTGGACAGGTCTGTGGAGAGCGCTGAACCTTAGAGGGAAATCCATCGTGCCCATACAGAAAGATAAGTGTCAGGGAGTTAATTTGGGGGCATAGACTAAGGCAGAGATTGGGAGGTTGGTTTGGTTTTTAACTGTTTTTACTCAGTTTTTCTTTTTCTTTTTTTTTTTTAGTGAGGCAATTGGGGTTAAGTGACTTGCCCAGGATCACACAGCTAGTAAGTGTTAAGGTCTGAGGCCGGATTTGAACTCAGGTACTCCTGACTCCATGGCTGGTGCTCTATCCATTGCACCATCTAGCTACCCCTTTATTCAGTTTTTCAATCCTGTTTTTTCCAAAGCCCATGGAACACAAAGAAAAGAGCCAGATTACCTGTCTTCCAAAGGATGAGTTGAATTTGTAAAGCTCAATGAACCAAAGATATGCATTCAGAATGACCAACTAGGAGGTCACACATACTGAGATGGAGGCCTCCCTCACCTTGAACCTCAGGAGGTTCTAATCCTGAGTTGACAAAAACTACTTGTGAAACAAAATACTTTGGGGTGGAGACCAAGGAAAGAAATATACAACATTGTACAATATACAACATCAGCCTGATTTACCCCCTTCTTTCCAAGAGTTAGGAGAGAGTTGGGTCAAGGAGAGGGAAGGTTTCCCCATGGCCCCTATTGTAATTAGCCCCCTTTAGTCCAGTTTTCTTGGCGGATTTAGGGTTTATCCCATATCCCTGTAGACCCTTAGTTGGTTCTGCTGACGTTTTGTGTTTATCTTCTCGTTTTTCATGGCAATATTAATTGCCCACTTTCCTTCCACTATAATCATCATAGGGGCTTGAACGGGTCTTGGGTCGTGGGATAGAGAAATCCTTTTGAGAGTCCCGATTCTGAAAAAAGAAAAAAAAAAGAAATAGTTACTATTAAACTAGTTACAATGATGTTATTAAACCAAGGCAGCTAGGCAGCAGTACAGTGGTTAGAATGCCAGACATAGAGTCAAGAAGATCTTAGTTCAAATCTGGCCTCAGACATTTACTAGACGTATGACCCTGGGCATGTCATTTAATTTGTTTGCCTCAGTTTCCTCATCTGTAAAATGGGGATATGCTAGCACCTACCTCTCGGGGTTGTTGTATGGATCAAAGGAGATCATGATGGTGACATGCTTAGCACAGTGCCTGGCACATATTAGGTGCTATGTAAATGTTGGTGTTTTCTTTTTTTTTTATTTTAAATAAAACTCACCCCAGATCTTATTTGTTTATTTGTTAGTTTGAGGCGGCAATGAGGGTTAAGTGACTTGCCCAGGGTCACAAGGCTAGTAAGTGTCAAGTGTTTGAGGCCGGATTTGAACTCAGGTCTTCCTGAATCCAGGGCCAGTGCTTTATCTACTGCACCACCTAGCTGCCCCCCACCCCAGATCTTATTGAAAAAAAGCATATGTAGAACCCTAAGCCCAGGCTCCCTTTCCCCTAGTTTTCCTGTCAATCATAGTCCCAATATCCCATCTGTGCTTTCTGTGCCCCAGTGTCTTAATTAGTATGAGGTGGTTTTGATGCCCTAATGGCCTAGGGTGAAGAAAGGAAAGGAAACAATTTACCTGTAGCTGAAAATGGGTAGAGTATGGAGCATAGAGTGAGCTGCCAGGGTTTTCAGGGCCTGAAAGAGAAAAAGGAAAGTCACATAAAGTTTTATCTGCTGTTATCAAAGCAAATCCTCCTTTGATCTTTGAATTGCCCCTCCCCCAAGGCATTCTTCAAAAACCCTTTTCCAAAATCTCTGACTGCATCTAGTAACAGATGGATACAGTTCTGAGCCTGGGTGTAAGTTTGGCCTCAGACAAAGTAGCTGTGTGATCCTGGCTAAGTCACTTTACCTCTGTTTGCTTCAGTTTTCTCATCTATAAAATGGGAAGAATAATAAGGTAGCTTTCAAGGTTGTTGTGAGGATTAAATGAGATGATAATTGTAAAATGCTTCTCACAGTATCTGCCACATAGTAAGCACTATGTAAATATCAGCAGCAGCATCATAACCACATGATTATCACCATCATCAGCATTATTTTGAGAGTACCAGAAGAGCTTGACGAGTGAATCCCACTCCTGATTTTACCCATTTTTACTTTCCTGGTACATATAACAAAACTATTAGAAGAACAAAGGCAAAGTCATATTTTTGAACTTTTCATCAAAAACCCTAATTTACGTATAACAGGGCAAACAGAGGTTCTTAACTTGGGAAAAGCTACAGAGATGAATACACTACAGTATCGTGTAGCATTTCAATAAAAAATGTAAGCCAGGGGCAGCTAGATGGCACAGTGGATAGAGCACCGGCCCTGGAGTCAGGAGGACCTGAGTTCAAATCCGACCTCAGACACTTAACACTTACTAGCTGTGTTACCCTGGGCAAGTCACTTAACCCCAACTGCCTCACTAAAAAAAAAAAAAAATGTAAGCCACTCCCCCAAACTTGCCTGCTTATGAACATCTGGGGACCGAGAAAAGTGAGTATTTAAGATTTCCTCCCTTTCCTCCAAAAGCCCCTCCCTGCACACACACCCTTTTCCTCATTGCCTTTGTCTCATCAGCCTTCCAAGTGAACCAAAATAGCCCTGAGAAATAAGGGGGGGGGGAGCTCGAGGGGCCAGTGTTGTTGCTTCTCAGGGCTGTGGTGTTCTAAAGAACAGAGTGAGAACAGACCCATCTAGTCTGCCCTGAAAGGTCTTAACCTCCAGTCTCAAGGCCATCCACCCATGTAATTAGGTATGATTGTTCTTCATACCCAGGACATCCTAAAACTTCCGTGCTGCCAAGGGCAGGCTCTGGGTATATGAAAAGTTCTATCAGTACATCATCCTTCTCCCAAAAGTTCAGTGATTTGAAATTCTTGTTTCCCCCTCTGTTGTTGTTATTGAGTCATTTCAGTCATGACCCCTTTGAGGGGGGCAGTTCTTGGCAAAGATACTGGAGTGGTTTGTCATTTCCTTCTCCAGTCCGTTTTACAGATGAGGAACTGAGGCAAACAGAGTTAATTGACTTGCCCTGGGTCACATAGCTAGTAAGTGTCTACGGTCAAATTTGAACTCAGCAAGATGAGTCTTCCTGACTCCAGCTCCTCGATGTAGTCACTGCACTACCTAGCTGCCCCTACCTACTGACAAGATTTATAGTCTAGTTATATATATATATATATATATATATATATATAGTTCTAGTTACCAGCTATGTGACCTTGATTAGTTGCTTCATAGCCCTGCCTCCCTTAAATCCAATTCACTTGCAAGTCAAGACATCACCTTCCTTGATGTCATTGGTCTTCTTTGAGAACAAAGGACAAACAAGAGTCTGAGCTACCTGTGTCTCCTTATCTGTAAATTGGGGCTAATAGTACTGTCCTAATATCTCACAGTATTGTTAGGAGGATGAAATAAAACTTTTCCCCTTCTTTCACAAATGGGACAAAATAATATGATAGCATAGATGGGTAATAAAATGAAAAATGCTACACAGCTGTGAAGTTTTTAAAAATTATGTGTATCAAATTGTGTATGTGTATAATAATAATATCTGTTTTCCTTACTCCATAATGCTGTGGTAAAAGTTCCATGAGATCACATGTTAAAGTTAAAGTGCTACCAAATCTAGAAAGGGTTATTCAAATACAGGGAATCATTATATTGACAGGCAAACATGGTAGAGTGGAAAGAACACTGGATTAAGAATCAAAATAGCTGTTTTTTCTGTTTATTAGCTTTGTAACTTTGGACAAGTCATTTAAATTCTCTGTGCTTCAGTTTCCTTTATCTATAAAATGAGAGAGTTTTACTAGGTACTACACCTCAATTTCTATTCATCTTTTACCACTCCCTGTGTGAGCACATGGAGCATTACCTTGAGTGATTTCCTCTTGCAAGTAGGCTCTGTTCTCCATACCATAGCTCTGCTTCATGAATTGAGGTTTACAAAAGTTGTCTTCCATAGGGTAGTCCTTTGGGTTACGTTGCTTGGTGAGGAGGATAAACTCAGGCAAAATGTACATTAATAGGAAGACCCAGCCATTGGCAACCAAGGCAGTGCTGAGGATGGTGTCATCCCACTCTGATTCAAAGGATTTGTGAAAAAGCAAAGTAATCCATGCCACCCAGATGGCAATGGACAAAAGCATGGTAATAAAGATGTGTGCACCATGCCGCTTCCAACCAGTAAAGGAGCCACAGAAGGTGGATATAGACATGATGAAAGTGAAAGCCATCAAAAAAAGGACGTAGATCAGCAGCATTACAAAATCTTCATTGAGCCTGGTCTGTGGCATTTGAGCAAAGACATTAGTGTTGTTCCTGTTCATGGTAATGACAACATACTCAACAGCAATGATGTCCTGAACCGAGCTGAAGCCCAAGGCCAAGCCTAGAATCATCAGCAATGAGAGGGGCTTCTTTCCTCGGACCAACTTGGCCAAGGTGAATGAATGAGCTAGTAAGCAAGAGAAGCAGAGAGCAAAGAGGACTCCAAAGAGAAAGAAACGCGTGGGACCAGTCATGTCATTCAGTTTGATGATAAAGGCAAAGGTGAGGCCAAAGAGACCCAACACACCCAGGAGAAAGACAAACTGGGTAGGGAGGACTTTTCTACGATTGGAGTCTTGGACCTTGCAGATGAGAATAAGAAGAGATACCATGAAGGCAACTGAGGTCAAAACTCCAGCTGCTGCCAATGTCTCTAGAACAATCCCCCAAGGATTCTTGATGTCACAAAGGTTAAAGTACGTGGAGTTTAGGCCCAGTTTGCATCCATAAGGGGGGGAAGCCATGATGATTGAAACAGTTGTCCTAGACAAAAGGAGAAGAAAGAAAGGGGTAAAACGTTAATAGATTCAGTCATTAGTTACAGAAAACTTAGTTAAATATATGAGGATAATAGAAAGACCTGAGGGTTTCTGTCTCTGATAATAAATCGGACTGATCTATTAAAGTAAACTTCATATGTATCTCTCTCCACCTAATTAAACTATAAAACTATATATGTATATGTGTACATACACTATAAATCAGCTGTTGTCCTAAATCAAAGTAGTCATTCTTTAATCCATTTGGTTCCAAAGTTTAATTTCATGAGCCATTATCTCAGTAAACAACTGGAGTACCAGGAGAGACACAAGAAGGGATTGATATCTAAGGGAGTAGCCCAAAGTCAAAAGAAGTAGTCACCTGGCTACCTTTTCAGCTACTGTTGTTTGCCTACAAAAAGGAACCAGGCATAGTGAATGAAAAACAGATCTCAGAATTAGGCAGAGCTGGGTTCAAGTTCCGTCTTTGACATATGCTGGCTATGTGACCCTGGACAAGTCATTTAGCTTCTTAGTACTCCCGGACAATTCTTTAAGACTATAGATTACAGAACAATTGACAATCCATGTTGGCAGAGGGAAAGTCAGTCAATTAATCAATAAACATTTAGGAAGCACCTGCTATGAGTCACGCACTGATGATACAAAGAAGCAGCAAAAGACAATCCCTGCCTTCGTGGAACTTATAATTCAATAACGTCAGAGGCAACATGCAAACAAATATATACAAAGCAAGCAAAATACAAGGTAAATAGGAAAGGATTGAGAGGGAAAGAACTGGAATTAAGAAGAGTTAAGAAAAGCTTCCAGTAAAAATGAGGTTTTAGTTGGGACTTAAAAGAGTGTCCTAATTGGGAATGAGGAAATCACAGATTTAAAAAAAGAAAAGAAAAAAGAGGTCTACCCACACTCCCAACTTTTTTTTTTTTTTTGCTGCAGGGCAATGAGGGTTAAGTGACTTGCTCAGGGTCACACAGTTAGTAAGTGTTAAGTGTCTGAGACTGGATTTGAACTCAGGTCCTACTGAATCCAGGGCCGGTGCTTTATCCCCTGTACCACCTAGCTGCCCCCTACTCCCAAATCTTTTAAAAGTGATAAACCTGGGGCCAATTTTGTCATACCTTTATGCTCTACACAACCCTTTTAAAAATAATCACTGTTAATAAGGATTAAATCATAAATTACTAAGATGTTTTCAGCAATATGTTCTCTAAATTTCAGGAAAACAATTTGATTAATAACTTTTCTGGTGCATTTCATTCAGCAAATACTTTGATATTTTCTTCAGGAAAAAAATGAAAATAAAAATCTGATTGATTTCTATTCTTCCCAACCATTCTCAACCTTTTTTCCAGCTCTGGGTACCTGCCTATGTTGCTGAGGTCCTGTTTCCTATTTTAGATATTTGCCATCCTCCCATTGCTTGGAACTGGCGCTTTCTTTGCCTTTACTTAGATATCTCTACATCTGGCCAATAATATATATATATATCTGAGTACCTGAAGCTTATCCTTAACTCTCTGCCTGTATGGCCAAAGGCTTTTATTTTTTAAGATTTGTTAGTCGAATCCTCCTAAAACCAACAAATAGTGGAAGGGAGTTTCAGGCTATATACAGTTATAAAGAGTCACAGAGTCAGTCATAGAGAAGGATCACCATAGGGTCCTAGAAATAGAGTTGGAAGAGACTTCAAGGGTCAGGCAGTCTGACCTCTTAATTGTTGTTTTGTTTTGTTTTGTTTTCATATAAGGTATTTTATTTTTTCCGTTACATATAAAGATAGTTCTCAACTTTTGTTTATACAAACTTTACAATTTCAGATTTTTCTCCCTCCCTCTCCTCCCTCCCCCCTCCCCTAGACAGCAGGTAATCTGATATAGGTTATATCTATATATCTATATCTATATACATATATATATCTATACACACACATATATATGTCCATAATAACATTAATCCTGTTATAAGAGAAAAAACCAGGGCAGTAATGCAAAAGCTCAAAATAGAAAAAAAAAAACAAAACAACAGCACCCAAAACAAAAGAAATAGTATGGTTCAATCAGCATCTATACTCCACAGTTCTTTTTTTTTTTTTACTTGGATTTGGAGATCCTCTTCTATTATGAGTTCCCTGGAACTTTTCTGTACCATTGCATTGGTGAGAATATAGTCCATCACAGTAGGTCAACACTCAATGTTGATGATACTGTGTACAATGTTCTTCTGGTTCTGCTCATCTCATTCATCATCAGCTCACGCAAGACCCTCCAGGTTTCTCTGAACTCCTCCTGCTCATCATTTCTTACAGCACAATAGTATTCCATTGTATTCATATACCACAACTTGTCCAGCCATTCCCCAATTGATGGGCACCCCCTCAACTTCCAATTCCTTGCTACCACGTAAAGAGCAGCTATAAATATTTATGTACATGTGGGTCCCTTTTCCCCTTCCATGATTTCTTTGGGAAAAAGACCTAAAAGTGGAATTGCTGGGTCAAAGGGTATGCACAGCTTTATCGCCCTTTGGGCATAATTCCAAATTGCTCTCCAGAATCTGACCTCTTAATTGTACAAATAAAGAAACTGAGGTCGATGACTTGCCCAAGGCCAAGCTAAAAGTTTTAAAGAGGCAGGATTTGACACATATCCTCTTATTCCAGAGCCTCTTTCCATAGCTGTAGATCAGTAAGTAACTTGCATTCAAGAGGCACATAGATATCGTGGAAATAATCCTGGTTTTCACCATTTAAAAAATATATATGACTTTTGAGTTACTAGCTGAAACTTTGGAAAAGTTACTTAATATTTGAGCCTTGGTTCCCTCATCTGTAAAGTAGAGAAAATAATACCAACAGGGTCATTGAGAAAATCAAATGGGACAACATATATAAAGCACTTTGTAACATTAAGTGTTATATAAAGGTAAGTTATAAAAGCAGACTGAGGCACAGATATACAATAAAAAATGGAACTCCTTTAGTACTGACTCTCTCTAATCCAAAGCCCTTCTTGTTTCAAAGAGTAGGTATTCGGAGTCAAACTCCATAGCTGACCCTAAGCCAATGAATGATCATCAAACCTTCATGGAAAGAGGCTGAGGGAGGGGAAACCTGGCAGCCTATAATCAAGGCAGTCCATTCCATCTAAGGATAGGTCTAAGAGTTAACAAATTCCACAATTTCACAGGTTTTAGAGCTGAAAGAAGATCCACTCCTCTCATTTTTTTTTTTTAGTGAGGCAATTGGGGTTAAGTGACTTGCCTAGGGTCACTCCTCTCATTTTACAGATGAAAAAAACAAAGCCCAGTAAGGTTAGGTGTGACCCAAGGTCCTATAGGTGGCAAGTAGCAGAGGTGGATTCTGGGCCCAAGTTATCTGATCCCCAAACCATCATTCTTTTTCCTTGTTTATTTGTTCAATTATTTCAATCACATCTGAATTCTTTGTGAGCCTATTTGGGGTTTCCTTAGCAAAGACACTGGAATGGTTTACAGATGGGAAACTGAGGCAAAAAGGGCTTAAGTGAGTTGCCCAGGGTCATATAGCTAGTAAGCTTATGAGTCCAGATTTGAACTCAGGAAGATCTTCATGACTCTGGGCCCAGAACTCTGTGAACTATGGCAGTCCCAAGTGGCTTTTTCCTTACATTAAGCCTAAATCAGATAAGTTTCTATAACTGCCACCCATTGTTCTCAGATCTTCTGTCTCCTGCCAAGCAAAAAAAACAAAAACAAAAATCTAATCCCTCTTCCAAATACAGACAATTTCCACTGTTGAAGATGACAATCATGTCAACCCTTGGTCTTCTCTTCTTCAAATTAAACATCCCTATTCCTTCCAACCTAATATCATCCCACATAATCTCTCTCTCTCTCTCTCTTTTTTTTGCAGGGCAATGAGGGTTAAGTGACTTGCCCAGGGTCACACAGCTAGTAAGTGTCAAGTGTTTGAGGCATCCCACATAATCTTAAAACCGTTTATCATCCTGCAGACAGTCTGCAGATTATCAATGCCCTTCCTAAAAGGTGACACCTAGACCTGAACAGGATATTACAAAAATGTTCTGAACAGGACAGGACTATGCAGTCCTAGAAACTATGGGTTAGCCTTTGGGGATTCTATGATATCCTATGCAGCATGAGTTCACTAAAATACTCAGATTTTTTTCAAACTATTGTCTAACCATACCTCCTAACTCTTATACCGGTGAGGACTATTTTTTTTTAACGTGTGTGACTTTACATTCATCCCAATCAAATTTTATCACAAATTCAGCCCAAAATCTTAACCTGTCAAGATCTTTTTGGATCCTGACTCTGTCATCTGGTGTGTTAGGTTTCCCTTCAGCTTTGTGTCACCTGCAAACTTGTCCCTCTATGCTTTTATCCAAGTCACTGAGAAAGATCTTAAATAACACAAAGCTAATCAGAAATTCTTATGGCACTTCACTAGAGACATACTTCCAAGTAGACATCCAAGCATTAATATTCTTTGGTTCTGATAATTAAACAAGTTCCGAATCAACCTAAACGAGTATACTAATGCTTAGCCACATCCCTCTATTTTGTTCACAAGAATAGCATGTTAGACTTTGTCAAATACTCTACTAAAATCTAAATAAATCATATGTGTAACATTCTCCTTACCTACCTGTCAAGTAATGTCATCAGAAAAGGAAATGAGATTTCTTTTCTTAGGTATTCACTGACCATTGTTTTAATACTACCATCTAGATTTTTACTAGGGATTCAGGACTCCATTCTCTTCTATTTTCTTGTTTTTGTTTCGTTTTTGTTTTGTTTTGGTTTGGGTTGGGTTTTTTTACCTTTTTTTTTTTCAGGGCAATGGGGGTTAAGTGACTTGTCCAGGGTCACACAGCTAGTAAGTGTCAAGTGTCTGAGGCTGGATTTGAACTCACATCTTGAATCCAGGGCCAGTGCTTTATCCACTGTGCCACCTAGCTGCCCCCTCTCTTCTAAAAATTCATATCATAAGATCACAGATTTAGAGCTGAAAGGGACTCGATAGGCCATCTGGTCCAAATGCCTCATTTTACAGATGAAGATATTAAGGTCTACAGAGGGAGGATTTGAATCCAGGTCCTCTGACTATAGATTCATTGCTTTCCCCACTGTAACACAATTGTCTTCTTTAATCCAATGACACCTCCTTGATCACTTAAAGATCTCTAATACCAATGGTTTGACAATCCTATCTGCCAAACCTTTTAGTATCCTTGGATGTTGTTGATCTGGGTGGTGACATGAATTCATCAAGAGCAGCTGGGACCTCTCTTTCTACTTATTTACTACCAATTCCCTATTATAGGCCATTTTTGTTTTGTCCTTTCTCCTCGTCTCTCCCTCTCCTTCTCCCTCTCCCTCTCCCTTTCCTTATTTTTGAAGCAATCAGGGGTAAGTGACTTGCCCAGGATCACACAGCTAGTAACTGTCTAAGTCTAGATTTGAGCCCACATCCTCCTAGCTCTAGGGCTGCATTCTATCCACTGTAACACCTAGCAGCCCCGCATTCTCTTTCATAAAAAAAAAAAAAGAAAACAAATAAAGTAAGAGTTGCATCTTCTCTCTGTCATCAGAAGAGGTAGCAACATCCACCTAGCGATCATCAAGAAAGAGTACATTGATCCAGTTACAAAAGCCTTATTTCCCTCCTCTGACTCAGACTATATGAATCAAGCAAGAATTCTGCTTTTTTATTTTTTTATTTTATTCTGCCCCAAGAAGTTACTTTCATTCCTTCTTTTTTTGTTGTTTTTGTTTTTTGGTGAGGCAATTGGGGTTAAGTGACTTGCCCAGGGTCACACAGCTAGTAAGTGTTAAGTGTCTGAGGCCGGATTGGAACTCAGGTACTCCTGACTCCAGGGCCGGTGCTCTGTCCACTGCGCCACCTAGCTGCCCCACTTTCATTCCTTCTTATACTGCCCATGGTGCCAAAATCCTAGCAGATTAAGCAAACAGTGAATAGTTAGATTGGGAAAGGATTGGGAAGAGGTGCAGTTGTTCTGGAAAGGATGAGTAATATAATGACTCATAATGGACCTATCATAGATATTACTACAAAGCTCCACGGGCAACTCAAAGCTAAATTTAATTCAACAAATATTTATTAAGTCTCCACTAAATGCCAGGCTATATACCATAAAGCAGCTAAGCTTTATTTTGGGGAATTAGGCTTCTCTATAGATACCATGCGTTATGATAACTTTTGTCAACTAGCTACTTATATCTTATTCTTTTGGTATCTTTTCTTGGATCCTTTCTTTTTTGTGCGTTTTGTTTTGTTTTGTTTTTTGTGGGGCAATGAGGGTTAAGTGACTTGCCCAAGGTCACACAGCTAGTGTTGAGTGTCCAAAGCTGGATTTGAACTCAGGTCCTCCTGAATCCAGGGCTGGTGCTTTATCCACTGCACCTGTGAGCTGCCCCATCTTTTGGTATCTTTTAAATGAAAGCCTCTAGATGTGGGTGTGTTTTTGGTTAGTATTTTTTAAATTTAAATAACAGAATCCTGTTTCTAATTCTTACCTACATAATACACAACATATCATCACATAAACTTTCAGACTTCTGACTTTCTTTTCCTGTTCACTGTTGAAAGTAATTGTTGTGAGGAGGAAGTTCTGACTATAAACCAATAGCACTTACAGTTATGTTATTCTGAAGTCACATTTCCAGTCATCAAAGGAGAAGACCTTTTCCCAGGAGCAAATAGTTGGCCCAGGAAAAACATTCTCCAGTTTCTTAGTCTCCAAGCTTCTTATTGGGAATAGTTTAGAGGGGATGCTTGTTCAAGTATAAGTTGCACTAGAGGTTGTCAAAGATCCCTTCCCATCCTGGGATTCTGTGATTTATATCACAAACAGTCCCTCCCTTCTACCACCAGCATACCAATTGCATGCCCTCAACCAGGAAGTCCTGTGCTAATTAGAATCAGGTTGGGGGGGGGGGGGAGTAGCAGGCAGGCAGGCAGGAAAGGATTGCCATAGCTAAATAAAAGCATTAGGCATAAATCCCTAATGTTTTTATTTAGCTTATTCTTCTTTCCCTGATCCCTTTCCCACTTTGGCCCTTTTAACATTAGGCATAAATCCCTAATGCTTTTATTTAGCTATGGCGATCCTTTCCTGCCTGCCTGCTACTACCCCTTCCCCCACCTGATTCTGATTAGCGCAGGACTTCCTGGTTGAGGGCATGCAATTGGTATGCATGTAAAAACAATTTTTAACATCCATTTTTAAAACTTTGTGTTCCAAATTCTCTCCCTTAAGGAGCTTACATTCTAATGTGAGTTCCATCAGTGAAGTAGCTGTTCTACTGAAACAATAGAGAGTTCCTAGATAGAGCCAAATCTCGGGCCAAATAGAAGCTTAAATTAAGAGGCATCAAGGTGGGGCAGCTAGGTGGCACAGCGGATAGAGAACTGGCTCTGGAGTCAGGAGTACCTGAGTTCAAATTCAGCCTCAGACACTTAACACTCACTAGCTGTGTGACCCTGGGCAAGTCACTTAACCCTAATTGCCTCACACACACACACACAAAAAAGAGGCATCAAGGAACAAAGGCAGAATAAGGAATCAAATATGAATTGTGTCCTTCACTGATACCAGGAGTTGGGTAGGTTGTTCAGGTCCAGGGAGTGGGGGAGTTCTCTCTATTGAAGTGCTTTGCCATTGGGAGTGATCCAATCACAAAGTAATACTATAAGCCTGAAATGTTATAGAGATCTCTGGCTGAAATGCAGCACTCTACAGGGTAGGGTTGCTTCCCTCTCTAGCAATCAAGAATTTGAAAGATATTAAACTAAGTTAGTGCCATAAGTCTGAAGGGATGTATAGGTCCTTGGGGAAACGGGGTTCACCAAAGACAGAAGAAGTGTTTTAACTATTTAAAGACTTGGGTGCAAATCCTTTATTTTTTTCTGTTGGACCAATGAATCATGTCCTGTCTTGCTATCCCAGGTGCTTGCCCAAAAGTTGAGAACTCTGTTCTTTTATTGTGGAAACATAGACATTATCTGAAAATTCTGATTCCCAAGGAAAACACTGAGTGGGGGGTAGAATTAGTTAAATTCCGATGTTAAAGGAAGGAGGGAAATGGGTGACAAACTCCCAAGATTACATATATCCCAGTCTGTATAAATCTAGAACTTTAGATTTTGGCCCCAAATGAGATAGAAAGAGATGATAGATACAGATAGATAGACAGACAGATAGATTGATGATGGACGGATTGATGGATGGATAAGCAACTTTTAGTGAGAAAAACAGTAAGTTCCACTTTGGACATATTAAATTTGAAATGCTTATGGGCCATTGGCTCTGAAATGTAAAGCAGAAATTTGATGACTGGGGATTAGAGTTTAGGAAAGAGTATAGGTTACATATAAATACATAAAATATACATACATACATGTATAGGTCTATTTTCTGTGAGAACCAGGGCACCACCCCCTGCTGAGAAAGACATGAGGTGACCTTCCTAAGGTTATCCCAGCATCCAGAAGTCACATCACAATTCACGGACCACCTTCAAGTAATGTCAATCAATGGACTTGAATGCTACCAGCCAATTAACTTGGAGCTGTGTATGGGGACTGCACCTCTTCCAGTTCCACAGGGGGCTTCCAGGAGAACCAGCTGGGACTCTATCTCTTTGGAAGTGTGAGTTGCTAGGTGAAGACCAGTTTTTCTCGTTGTCAATCCCGCATGGATCTGATCTAGGTTTTCCCATTCTTTCAGAGACCTGTGCTCACTCTCTCTCTCTCTCTTCACTAACTTCTAATAAGCTTTAATAAATACTTAAAAGCCTAAACTGTTTGCTGCCGAATTTATCAGTAAATCTTAGCTAGTCCCGCCACCCCCCCCCACACACACACACTGGGGGGGGTGCAGGTAAGGCGAACACACATTAGATTTTAATCATCACATTTCTACATGCATTCAAGTATTATACATGTATGTACACATATGTGGACCTTGTGGGTGCAGGTATATATATGTGCATGTATATGTGTTTTAATACATTTATATGTAACCTAAATTCTTTCCTAAACTCTAATCCCTAGTCACAAAAGGCTGCTTTACATTTCAAAGCTAATGGCCCATAAGCATTTTAAATTTGTTATGTTCAAAGCAAAACTTATTGTCTTTCTCTTTATACATGCCTCTTCATCCAGATATCTCTATTTCTGTTAA